>NC_057398.1:69882417-70255170 GCF_019320065.1 Cervus canadensis
ATTGCTTTTTTTTCCTCTGTCATTTCATTTTCTGAAATTAAAATTAAGCACTGTAATAAACTCCACTTAAGCACTGTAATAAATTCTAGGAGAAGACAAATTGTGTCAGACACTTTGCCACTCATATGCTGCACGTGTGCCCCTGTGTTTGTATTTCCTCTTCTTTATTCCCTCCCCTCTACCTATTACGCATTTATTAAGAAACATGATGAAAAATAGGGTCTAACTTGACTGTAGCTGGAGGAAATCTCTCTCTTCCTAGGGGAATGACAATCCTCACATACACAGGAGTATTTGGAGGTGGCAGATAAAGAAGTATACATAGTGTTTCGTATCTTATTTGTCTACTCCTAGTATGTTATGAGAAGGCAATGACAACCCACTCCAGTACTCCTGCCTGGAAAATCCCATGGACAGAGGAGCCTGGTAGACTGCAGTCCATGGGGTCGCTAAGAGTCGGACACGACTGAGCAACTTCACTTTCACTTTTCACTTCACTCATTGGAGAAGGAAATGGCAACCCACTCCAGTGTTCTTGCCTGGAGAATCCCAGGGACGGGCGAACCTGGTGGGTACCGTCTCTGGGGTTGCACAGAGTTGGACACGACTGAAGCAACTTAGCAGCAGCAGCAGCAGCAGCAGCAGTATGTTATGTGTGCATACACTCATCAAATTTCTTTTTTAAAATATCTTATAGTACCACAAATTGTCATAAAATCTTAAACTTTTCTCTTTTAACATGATTTTTCAACACTGATATATCTTATCTGAATGTTAACGTCCTTTAACTTTAGGTTTTTGAATTAGTTTTAAATTTCAAGTTTATATTCTTATTTTTAAATATCTAAGTTTAATTTATTAAAATATTAATGTGAATAATTTCAATTAAAAGGAGCCATACACCCCAATGTTCCCTGCAGCACTATTTATGATAGCCATGAAATGGAAGCAACCTAAATGTCCACCTACAGAGGAATGGATAAAGATGTGGAATATTACTAGAATGTTACTCAGCCACAAAAATGAATGAAATAATGCCATTTACAGAAACATTGATGGATCTAGAGGCTATCACACTAAGTGAAGCAAGCCAGACAAGAAAAGACAAATATCATATGGTACCTTTATATAGAGAATCTAAAAAAGAAATGCAGCACAGCACTGTTTATATAATAGCCAGGGCATGGAAGCAACCTAGATGCCCATCAGCAGATGAATGGATGAGGAAGCTATGGTACATATACACCATGGGATATTATTCAGCCATTAAAAATAATTCATTTGAATCAGTTCTAATGAGATGGATGAAACTGGAGCCCATCATACAGAGTGAAGTAAGCCAGAAAGATAAAGACCAGTACAGTATACTAACACATATATATGGAATTTAGAAAGATGGTAATGATAACCCTGTATGCAAAACAGAAAATGAGACACAGATGTACAGAACAGACTTTGGGACTCTGTGGGAGAAGGTGAGGGTGGGATGTTCTGAGAGAATAGCATTGAAACAAATATACTATCAAGGGTGAAAGAGATCACCAGCCCAGGTTGGATGCATGAGACAAGTGCTCAGGGCTGGTGCACTGGGAAGACCCAGAGGGATGGGATGGGGAGGGAGGCGGGAGAGGGGATCGGAATGGGGAACACATGTAAATCTATGGCTGATTCATGTCAATGTATGGCAAAAACCACTACAATATTGTAAAGTAATTAGCCTCCAACTAATAAAAATAAATGAAAAAAAAAAAAAAGAAATACAAATGAACTTATTTATAAAGCAGTTAGAGAGCCACAGATATAGAAAACAAACTTATGCAGAGAAGGGGAGGGATAAATTAGGAGTTTGTGATTAACATATACACTCTACTATACACATAATAGATAAGCAATAAGGACCCACCATATACCACAGGGAATTATACTCAATATTTTGTAATAATTTATAAGGGAAAAGAATCTGAAAAATTATAAACATATATACATACACATATATACACACACATATACAAAGCTGAATTTCTGTGCTGTACACCTAAAGTGAAAGGTTGTTGCTGAACGATGAGACGCAGGATTCTTGGCCTCCGGAGGAGATGAATTCAATCTGGGGCCACAGACGAGGCTGGATCGCTCAGAACTTTTGTGTAATAAAATTTTATTAAAGTATAAAGGAGATAGAGAAAGCTTCTGACATAGGCATCAGAAGGGGACAAAAAGAGTACCCCCCTCCTAGTCTTTAGCTGTAAGTTATATAGTCACTCACAGTCTGTTAATGAAAAGAAAGGAATGTCTTAGAATTTAGAATGGCACCAGATAATTCATCCCTGGCCATAAAACGATTGACTTGAATCTTGTAGAAGGGCAGATTACCAAACAAATAGTTTCATTTACATAGATTAGGGGAACAATATCTGAGTAAGTAGGTTAGGCCATTTGGCGGAACTTAGAGTCTGGGGTAAATGCATAGCACATTAACATAGCTTAAGACAACATTTCCATAAGAAAAAGAAATGTATTGGTTAACTCAAGGTTTGAGAGTAGTTAGCTTCAGGTGAAACCAGGTGTCATGGCAACACTGCATTTTAAGAGAAACCTCCTTTTAAATTTGTATAGAGAAGGAAAAAAATTATCGCTGGTTTGTTTCCTCCTGCTGCTTAAGAGAGATAAAAATGTCTGGCACGTGCAGCCTATTTCCTCTGTTTGGAGACCCCTGGCCTTCCTGCCTATTACCCTCTCAAA
This sequence comes from Cervus canadensis, assembly GCF_019320065.1. Lineage (NCBI taxonomy): Eukaryota > Metazoa > Chordata > Mammalia > Artiodactyla > Cervidae > Cervus > Cervus canadensis. The sequence goes on from NC_057398.1 coordinate 69,885,157, forward strand.
AGCTAACCAAACATTGTAAATCAGCTACACTCCAATAAAAAGGACTAATGTTTTTACAATTAATGCCATTTTAGTTTTTAAAGATTTCTTCCATCCTACATTTCTTTGTCTATAATTTTCCAAAACTTTACTATCCACTTCTAATTTAAAAATACTTTTCCATTGTTTATGTTTTCCTTTTATGTGTTTACACTGATTTTTTGTCCATGTTTTATATGTTGCTCTGTTTTTAATAAAGGATATCAAGGAAAAACATGACAGCAGTTGTTGTGAAGAAGACAGCTGACAGTGTGAATTAGTCTTTCTTCCCTCAGGTTTTCTCAGCACACAGCTCTTAGGTTTTTCCCTTGATTTTTTCAATATACTTAAAAATATCACTATGACTCTGGAGACTCACTGTTCATCCCTGCCCAACTGTACTTCTTGAAATTGTAACATCTGTTTATTAAGGGGTTTATTTTCAGATATGTCAGCCTGCCTAATCATTACAAATACAGCAACATAATTAATCTTTATTCTCATTAATAAGGGCAATGAAGATTATAAAGTTGGCAAAATAGCTCCAAATGGGTCTTATATGCAAGGTATTTTAAAGATATGTTCTATCAGACATTCAATCAAAGATACCACCAGTGTTATTTAAATGATGTTACCTCTGGGAGGGAGGAGAGTCAAATCTAGACAATTTTGGTGGTTGGTTTTTCTGCCCATTTTTAGTAGTTCAGTGGAGAAACAGTTCAGCAGTTGACTTGAATCAAGAAGACATTAGGCTGATTCCAGTCGCTAAGCTCAGGAGAAATCTTAATATTCATGAGGATACGTCCTGGATCAGGGACTTCCACTGTCCCATGACTCCTAGTGTCTCCTACCCCTATCTGTATAAATAAGTGGGATGACTATGAGTGTCTTTCAGTTGGGATATTGGCCATGGTTCCTGCAGACCATCTTGTGAGTACTGAAAATCTGGGACTTCATGTATGCCCTACCAATTTATTACTAGTAACTTTTTTTTTTTTGCAAATAAACTCACTCTGTATTTCCATGATGTAATGCTAGTGGTACATGTTGTGACCTATTTATACAGATGAGAGGAAAAGATGAACTTGTCTGAGACTGAAGGGCTAAGCCCAGCCCTTCAGAGCACAGGTGAGACCAGTCAGGACCTGAAGCCCACAGTGTATGAAGACACAGGCTCCACTCACTGTCAACCATTTTGATAGAATGTGAGGTAGTAAAGCAGGACTGGAGACTGAGGTTTCAAGAGGCCATATAATGGCAACTTCTGAGCAAGAAAGCCAGTCCCTGATGCATCAAAGAAGCAAGTGTAGTTGCCTCCATCAAGTAGATTAAAAACCTCTCACCCTGAAGCAGAATGATGGGTATTTCCCAGAATGCAGTGGTGTACCTCCTATTGCTCCTGTCCCTGTAATACTCTCCCAATAACAGCCACACATGGATTATATGCTGTATAAACATCCACCACTTTTGACTTGACATAAATATCCCAAACATATATGTGTGTGCATGCTAAGTTACTTCAGTCGTGTCTGACTCTTTGCGACCCTATGGACTGTAGCCCACCAAGCTCCTCTGTCCATGGGATTTTCCAGGCAAGAATACCATAGTGGGTTTCCATGTCCTCCTCTAGGGGATCTTCCTGACTCAGGGATCAAATCTGATTCTTAAGTCCCCTGCATTGGCAGACAGTTTGTTTACCACTAGCAGCACGTGACATGTTAATTCAGTCCAGGCTTCTAGCTATCACAAACTGAAATGAATGTCTGATAGTGAAATGCTAACATGACAAATAACTGAGAATTCATGCATTAAAATGCTTCAGAGATATTAAAATAATGTTAAAGACATGTATTCACTGAATTGTAAGCAAAATCAGCTTCTACAAAGAGAAGTATTAGATGGAAAACCTCTTTGTGTTTTATCAGCTCATTTACATAAAGTAATTACAGAGCTATGTACCTAAATATTAATACTTATCTGCAATCAAAATTTCATTTTTTCTGCATTTTCTAATATTTTACAATAAGCATGGACTACTATTAGACACTGATAGCATATGTTCCTAATGGTAATTTAAAAAAAAAAATATATATATATATATATATCTAGGGCATTCACTTTGTTTTGCCTAGGATTATTCCAGTTTTAGCACATAAAGTCCCAAGAAACCTCATCAGCTCTGCGCAAATGAGGTGGTTGGTTACCCTACAATTAGCACATCACTGAGAGTAAATATTACAGGTACACAGAAGGCACTTAATAAACATGTGTTGAGTTACTTAATACTAAGTTAATGAAATTATTATCTCTGGAAACTGATATGAATTGATCTAATGATCAGAATTAGATCCAACAAATCCCATTTAAGACCAAACATTAGTGTAACATAGCTATTGGGTTGGCCAAAAAGTCCATTTGCGGTTTCTATACCATCTTACATAAACACTTGAATGAAGTTGAAGTGTTTGGCAATCCCAATACATTTCTTTAGCCAGCTTACTTTGTAAGGTGAAGTCTGATTGCGAGACTGAGTTTGGAGTAATAAAATGTGAACATCAGTGATGTGCTCTATACTGGGTCCTGGCCCATAGAAGCCTTCTACAAATTCTGTCATGTTTTATTGCTCTGCATTTTGGAGAGGCAGAGTTTCTAGTACCTAGATGCAGAGTATCTGGCCAAGCAGAAGACTCTGAAGTTCCATATAATGGAAAAGCCCAGGTTGGAGGGAATATTGGTTCCTGAATAACTATGCAAAATGCCACACACACACACACACACACACACAAAATCGGTCTATGTGTGAAAAAAAATTAAATGTTATTAGTCACTGACTTTTAGTCATTGATTTTCGTACTGACTTTTAGGGCTTAATTCAAAAATTAAAGTTATTTATTTAATGCAGTAACAATGTTACATATTATCAATGGTTTGTGGCTTTTGTTCTTTTATACAAGTCAATTTTAGCAAACTAAGTAATTTTCACAAAAACATATCTTCATCCATTCTTAATAAGCCATTATTTTAACTACTTTAAAAGTATTTCCTCATTATTTAAGTGCAAATAGTTTTTAAAAACAAAATCCTAAACATAAAAGCTTTGGATAGCAGAGGAAACCACAAACAAAATGGAAAGGCTACCCTCACAATGGGATAGAGTTATTTGCAAATGAAGCAATGTCCAAGGGGTTAATCTTCAAAATATACAAACAGCTAATGCAGCTCAATTGCAAAAAGAAAAACAATACATGCAAAAAACATTGGGTGGAAAATCTAAATAGACATTTTTCCAAAGAAGACATACAAATGGTTTAAAACACATCATTAATTATTATAAAAAAACCATATCAAAAATACAATGAGGTATTGCCTCATGCTGATCAGTATGGCCATTATAAAAAAAAAAAATCCAAAAATAATAAATGCTGGAGAGGGTGTGGGGAAAAAGGAACCTTCCTGTGTTGTTGGTGGGAAAGTAAATTGGTACAGACACTATGGAGAACAGTATGGAGGTTTCTTAAAAAACTAAAAGTAGAGCTACCATATGATCCAGCAATCCCACTCCTGGGCATATTTCCAAAGAAAACAGTAATTCAAAAATATACATGCACCCCAGTGTTCACTGCAGCATTCTTTACAATAGCCAGGACCTGGAAGCAACTTAAATGTCCATCAACACATGAATGGTTGAAGATGTGGTACTATATAAGTAGAATGTTACTCGGTCATAATAAAGAATGAAGCAGTGTCATTTGCAGGAATATGGATGCACCTAGAGATCATCATACTGATTGATGCAAGTCAGACAGAGAAAGAGAAATATCATATGACATCATTTATATGTGGAATCTCAAAGAAAGGCAATGCCAAAGAATGCTCAAACTACCGCACAATTGTACTCATCTCACACTCTAGTAAAGTAATGGTTAAAATTCTCCAAGCCAGGCTTCAACAATACATGAACCGTGAACTTTGAGATGTTCAGCCTGGATTTAGAAAAGGCAGAGGAGCCAGAGATCAAATTGCCAACATCTGCTGGATCATTGAAAAAGCAAGAAAATTCCAGAAAAACATCTATTTCTGCTTTATTGACTATGCCAAAGCCTTTGACTGTGTGGATCACAATAAACTGTGGAAAATTCTGAAAGAGATGGGAATACCAGACCACCTGACCTGCCTCTTGAGAAACCTGTATGCTGGTCAGGAAGTAACAGTTCGAACTGGACATGGAACAACAGATTGGTTCCAAATAGGAAAAGGAGTACGTCAAGGCTGTATATTGTCACCCTGCTTATTTAACTTATATGCAGAGTGCATCATGAGAAACTCTGGGCTGGAGGAAGCACAAGCTGGAATCAAGATTGCCAGGAGAAATATCAATAACCTCAGATATGCAGATGACATCATCCTATGGCAGAAAGGGAAGAAGAACTAAAGAGCCTCTTGATGAAAGTGAAAGAGGAGAGTGAAAAAGTTGACTTAAAGCTCAACATTCAGAAAACTAAGATCATCCCATATAGCCCCATCACTTCATGGCGGATAGATGGGGAAACAGTGGGAACAGTGAGAGACTTTATATTTTTGGGCTCCAAAATCACTGCAAGATGGTGACTGCAGCCATGAAATTAAAAGATGCTTACTCCTTGGCAGGAAAGTTATGATGAGGCTAGGCAGCATATTAAAAAGCAGAGACATTACTTTGTCAACAAATGTCCATCTAGTCAAGGCTATGGTTTTTCCAGTAGTCATGTATGCATGTAAGATTTGGATTATAAAGAAAGCTGAGCGCTGAAGAATTGATGCCTTTGAACTGTGTTTCTGGAGAAGACTTTTGAGAATACCTTGGACTGCAAGGAGATCCAACCAGTCTATCCTAAAGGAGATAAGTCCTAAGTGTTCATTGGAAGGACTGATGTTGAAGCTGAAACTCCAATACTTTGGCCACCTGATGTGAAGAACTGACTCATTTGAAAAAGACCCTGATGCTGGGAAAGAATGAAGGCAGGAGAAGGGGACGACAGAGGATGAGATGGTCGGATGGCAACACTGACTCAATGGACATGAGTTTGGATAAACTCCAGGAGTTGGTGATGGACAAGGAAGCCTGGCGTGCTGCAGTCCATGGGGCCACAAAGTGTCAGACAGGACTGAGTGACTGAACTTAACTGATATGTGGAATCTAAAACAGGGTACAAATGAACTTATCTACAAAAGAGAAATAGAGTCACAGATGTAGAAAACAAACTTATGGTTACCAGGGGGTAAGGAGAAGGGAGAATATGTTGGAATATTGAGACTGACATATACACACTAATATACAAAATAGGACTTCCCAAGTGGCGGAATGGTAAAGAACCCGTGTGCCAATGCAGGAGACACAGGTTTAATCCCTGGGTTGGCAAGCCTCCCTGGAGGAGGAAGTGGCAACTCACTCCACTATTCTTGCCTGGAAAATCCCAAGAATAGGCCAGGGTAAGCTGGTGGGCTGCAGTTCATGGTGTCGCAAAAAGTCAGACATGACTTAGCAACTGAGTACACATATATAAAATACATAACTAACAAGGACTTACTGCATAGCACAGGAAACCCTACTCAATTCTCTGTAATGCCTTAGATAGGAAAATAATCTGAAAAAGAGTGATATATAATTGATTCACTTTGCTGTACACCTGAAACTAAAGAAACATTATAAATTAACTATACTCCAATAAAAATTTTAAAAGAGCCTAGTGAAATTTCTGATGGTCTAAATAAGCATGTCAGGAAAGCATTACTTTTTACCTTTACAAGTGATGTTTCTTACGGACTATTAAGAACTAGGGATGATCCAGCTTACAGATACACAAATATGCACATGCTTACTCACAAACACAAATAGCTTTTCATTTATATACAAACCTAAAGAAATTTCTAAGCTTTCACTGAATTTATACTTATAGGATACTGGAACTTGTCATTGTCTTAAAAACTGGCTTTCCTAATCACAATATTTATTTTCAACTGAAATATGTGATCTATGGGAACAGTTTACAAGCAATGAGAGTTAGCATTTCCTTTCTCTGCTTTTACTTCTTACAAAAAGTAAAAATATTTGATTCTGTATCCTTATATCTGGGGCTTCCCTAGTGATTCAGTAATAAAGAATCTGCCTGCCAAGCCAGAGACTCAGGTTTGATTCTTGGGTAGGGAAAATCCCCTGTTGAAGGAAATGGCAACTCACTCCAGTATTCTTGCTTGGGAAATCCCAAGGACTGAGGACCCTGACAGGCTATAGTCCATGGGGTTGCAAAGAGTCAGACAGGACTTAATGACTAACAACAACAAATTCTTATTTCCACATGTCTATGAAACTGACCTTTGTAAACATATTCTAATTTAACAATGAAAAATTAATTCAGGTTTATGTTCAGAGATAGTCTGCCTACAGAGTATAAGGGGAACTGTTTACAGTTTATATCTGCCTAGTTATATCAATGTAAACAGTTATGCAGGATAATTTGTACATTTTTTACCTAATGATATGCATAAATTCATAAATTATGGGATCTTAAAATGTTTAAAACATGGCCCATTTTAAAAAAACACCTATATTATTAAGGTCATGATAAATTAAATGAGATAATTTAAATGTATTAAATGACCTACGTTACTACCTATATATCCTAACATAGGTACTGAACTGAATGACTCCTCTTTTTTGTGTTGCTAAAATTTAATGTTAAGATTTGATTTCCATAATGGCTAGACATTTGGTCCTTTGTCAAGTTCTTTTTTTTTTTTTTTTTGGTCAAGCTTTTTATCCAAAAGGTTGTCTGCTTCATTTCCATAAGTAAAAAGAATGGGCAAAAATATACAGTGGAGAAAAGACAATCTCTTTAACAAGTGGTGCTGGGAAAACTGGTCAACTACCTGTAGAAGAATGAAACTAGAATACTTTCCAACACCATACACAAAAAATAAACTCAAAATGATTAAAGATCTAAATGTAAGACCAGAAACTGCAAAACTCTTAGAGTAAAACATAGGCAGAACATTCTCTTACATAAAAGACAGCAAGATCTTCTGTGACCCACCTCTCAGAGTAATGGAAATAAAAACAAAAATAAACAAATGGGGCCTAATAAACTTGAAAACTTTTGCACAATAAAGGAAACTATAAGCAAGGTGAAAAGACAGCCTTCAGAATTGGAGAAAATAATAGCAAATGAAACAAATGACCAAGAATTAATCTCAAAAATATGCAAGCAGCTCATGCAGCTCAGTACCAGAAAAACAAATGACCCACTCAAAAAGCGGGCCAAAGAACTAAACATATATTTCTCCAAAGACAGACAAATGGATAACAAACAGATGAAAAGACGCTCAACATCACTCATTTTCAGAGAAATGCAAATCAAAACTACAATGAGGTACCATCTCATGCCTGTCAGAATGGGTGCCATCAAAAAGTTTACAAACAATAAATGCTGGAGAGGGTGTGGAGAAAAGGGAACCCTCTTACACTGTTGGTGGGAATGCAAACTAGTACAGCCACTATGGAGAACAGTGTGGAGATTCCTTAAAAAACTGGAAATAAAACTCCCATACAACCCAGCGATCCCACTGCTGGGCATACACACTGAGGAAAACAGAATTGAAAGAGACACATTGTACCCCAATGTTCATTGCAGCACTGTTTATAATAGCTAGAACATGAAAATAACCTAGATGTCAATCAGCAGATGAATGGATAAGGAAGTTGTGGTGCATATACACAATGGAATATTCCTCACTGGAATATAAAAAATAATGCATTTGAGTCAGTTCTTATGAGATGGATGAACTGGAGCCTATTATACAGAGTGAAGTAGGTCAGAAAGAGAAACACCAATACAGTATATTAACACATATATATGGAATTTAGAAAGATGGTAATAACGACCCTATATGCAAGACAGCAAAAGAGACACAGATGTAAACAGACTTTTGGACTATGTGGGAGAAAGCGAGGGTGGTATGATTTGAGAGAATAGCAATGAAACGTGTATATTACCATGTGTAAAATAGATAACCAGTTCCATGCATGAAACAGGGCACTCGAAGCCAGTGCTCTGGGGCAACCCAGAGGATGGGGTGGGGAGGGGGGTGGGAGGGGTGTTCAGGATGGGAGGACACATGTACACCCATGGCTGATTCATGTCGATGTATGGCAAAAACCACTACAACATTGTAATTAGCCTCCAATTAAAATAAATAAATTTTAAAAATATTTTTCTTTCTGGCTGATTAGAGAATGAACTATCACCAAGTCACGTGAGCTCCAGAGACTCTCCTGCTGACTTGTTTTCTGTGGTTCCTACCCCCGCTGAGGAACTTTCTTTCCATTCATGCACAGTTGAGAACTCTGCTCAGGAACCAAATAGACAGTTAAATGCATATCTCCTGGGCTCCCCTCTTGTTCCAGCATCCTCCTCTCCACTATGTTGTCATCTAAATGTGACACGTCCAAGTCTCCTCAGCTCAGCAAGTCCACCAAGCTCTGTGTGAGTTTTCCTTCTCTGTTTTATAACACGTAAACATGTAAATTCTCTCTAGGCAATAACCTGGACCAAAGGAGGATTCACCAACTTCATGTCCTTTTTCTACAGAAACAATTTCCTGTGTTGCTTGGTTTCTAGTATTTGAAACTGTTTATCATACTTTTTGGAAAAAAAAGTCAACTTAAAGGGAAAGGGCAATTCCAGGTCCTGCTATTGGAATTGACACTAGTGGTAAAAATTTGCCTGCCAGTGCAGGAGCTGAAAGAGATGTGGGTTTAATCGCTGGGTTGGAAACATCCTATAGAGAAGGAAATGGCCACCCACTCCAGTATTCTTGCCTGAGAAATCCCATGGACAGAGGAGCCTGGTGGGCTACAGTCCATGGGGCCGCAAAGAACTGGACATGACAGCACTGTTGGAACTGCATGGTGGCCAGAAACACAAATGCAGATTTTTTTTTTCTTAATCGCTGTCCTCTCTTCATTCAGGAAGTATAAACTAGTTTCAAAAAGCCTCAGTAGAATGAAATTAAAATAACAAATCTAAATGTTACCAAAAGTCTTAATATATATTAAAACCAATATAATTCCATTTTTTTTATAAAGGTCTAGATTAGAAACTGGAAAAATGTACTGCTCTAGAGTAACACATATATGCTAACTTATGTTACAGAATATATTAATAAGCCCCAAGAGTACATCTATTTTCCAAGAAGAGCAGAAATGGCATACAGTGACACATTAAAAAAACACTGAATTATGAATGAATGAAGAGTACATTTAAGAGTTCACATATTCTCCAAATATTTTAAGCCATGTTTATATAAATAGAGAAATTCTATTAATTTTGATCTATCTAAAAGTAAGACATCTAGTGGGGCTAGTCAGCACAAGTGTATTATTTTGCAATTTTAATTACCATTGAGTATAAGATAAACCTATTACAATAGCTGTTTTTTTTACTTTATAATAATAACTGCATGAATAAAATAAACATCAATGGTAAACTGTGTTCAAAACTTTTTCCGTATATAAGGCTATTTTTTTTTTTTTTTTTTTTGGTTAGGGATATGGGGGCAGATTAACTACTTAAGAGATATCATTAACAAATAAAGTTAAAAGAAGAACTAAGCTTTAGTGTTTAAGCTGTATTAAATCCAATTATTGGGGGCTTATCTGGTAGCTCAGCTGGTAAAGAATCCACCTGCAATGCAGGAGACCCCAGTTCAATTCCTGGGTCGGGAAGATCTATTGGAGAAGGGACAGACTCCCCACTCCAGTATTCTTGAGCTTCCCTGTTGGCTCAGCTGGTAACAAACCTACCTGCAATGCGGGAGACCTGGGTTCGATCCCCAGGAGAAGGGAATGGCTACCCACTCCAATATTATTATGTTGACAAAGGTGGTAATCTACCAGTAAGATACTCTTACAAAAATGACACATTAGCTTTGTAGTTATCTCCTATCTTATCTGACTTGCATAATTAAAGGCTATATAAATGTATAAACTCAGAAATTAGCCATGCAGACAGAACTGTATAATTGTATATGGGATATTTTTCTATGAATATTAACATACAAATTGTATCTAGAGACAAAAACATTAAATTGTTTGACTCTTTCTATACTCTTCATGATGACTATTATATGAAGCAAAATGAATAGATGATCAAATTAACTCACTGGGATTTTAAATCATACTACTTTCTAGCCGCTGGAACTAAAGTATAGCCAGCTGATTGGCTCTTTGAATAATAAAAAAAAAAAAACAAAGAGCCATGGAATATAATGAAAGTATGAATATTTTGTCTATAAAGGATTTCAATGTTTTGGCAGTATCTAAAACTTTGTCAAATATCAAATAGTGCTATAAATCAAACATCCAAGTAGGAAAAGGAAATTATTCTTATCGTAGATTTTAATGATGAGTAGGATTTTTCTTTTTTATGTTGTCTCTTTCCTGTTCATGAAAGTCTGTATTTTCTGCTGAATTCTAAATTTATTCACTAAAGGCAAATATTTGTGTTTTCAGACTGCTTGAACTGAAATTAGTAAAATGAGTTTGGAAATAATGAGGGGGAGGGTGTGGAAGAATGAGGAGAAATTATTCCACATAAAAAGTATAGGATATTCTCAAGTCTGAATACTCTTTAGAGGGTCAAGTTTGTCTTTTTCTTGTAAATATATGACTTGTGCCAGATTCTTTTATAACTATTACAGTATTTATTAAGAGATGGGAATACCAGACCACCTTGCCTGCCTCCTGAGAAACCTGTATGCAGGACAAGAAGCAACAGTAAAATCTTGGCATGGAACAACAGACTGGTTTCAAACTGGGAAATATACAAGGCTGTATGTTGTCACCCTGCTTGTTTAGCGTATCTGTAGATACACCATGCAAAATGCTGGGCTGAATGGCTCACAGGCCGGAATCAGAATTGCTGAGAGAAATATCGACAACCTCAGATATGCAGATGATACCACCTTAATAGGAGAAAATGAAAAGGAACTAAAGAGCCTTAGATAAAGGTGAAAGAGGAGAGTGAAAAAGCTGGCTTAAAACTCAACGTTCAAAAACTGAAAAATGACATCTGGTCCAATCACTTCATGGAAAATACATGGGGAAAGAGTGGAAAAGGTAACAGATTTCATTTTCTTGGGCTCCAAAATAACTGCAGAAGGTGACTGCAGCCACGAAATTAAAAGATGTTTGCTCCTTGGATAAAAACTATGACAAACCTAGACAGTGTATTAAAAAGTAGAGACATCACTTTGCTGACAAAGGTCTGTTTAGTCAAAGCTTTGGTTTCTCCAGTAGTCGCGTATGGATGTGGAGTTGGACCATAAAGAAGGCTGAGTGCTGAAGAATTTATGCTTTTGAACTATGGTGCTGGAGAAGAATCTTGAGAGTCCCTTGGACAGCTAGGAGATCAAACCAGTCAATCCTAAAGGAAATGAACCCTGAATGTTCATTGAAAGGACTGATACTGAAACTGAAGCTCCAATATTTTGACCACCTGATGCAATGAATTGACTCACTGGAAAAGACCCTGATGCTGGGAAAGATTGAGGGCAAGAGAAGAAAGGGGTAACAGAGGATGACATGGTTGGATGGCATTACCAAGTCAATTGACATGAGATTGAGTAAATTCAGGGAAATAGTGAAGGACAAGGAAACGTGGCATGCTTCAGTTCATGCGGTTGCAAAGAACTGGACACAACCTACTGACTGAGTAACAACAATGATTGGTTCACAGCTAAATTTATATTCAATTATATCTGCTTATTTTTGTAATGTTCAAATTGTAGCAGATTAGATTGACTTATTTCAAATACCATTTTTTCTCTACACCCCTAGCACTCTCTATTTGAGATTCAGTGTTAATGTTTTGTTCCTGTGTTTCAATGTTTATCAAAGATATTTATATAAAAATCATATCAAAGATATGATTATAAAAAATATTTATACTTATTTTAGTTACTTTCCATTGTCTTGTTCTTCATTTTTATTCCTCATACCCAACAATTAATCTGGAGCCTTTTTTTAACCCTCTGTGGGAGAGAAAGTCCCTTTTCTAGGCCACACAATTCCAGATACCCCATGGGCACTAGACACCATGCATGCATGCTTAATCACTCAGTTATCTCCAACTCTTTGCAACTCTGTGGCTTGTAATTCACCTGGCTACTCTAAATAGTTCTTTCTCCATAAGATGCAGCAAGCTGGTGCATCAGGATTCACTTCTAAATAGTGATGGGTTTTACTGGTGTAGATGGGACAAAGATCAGAGAAGGAGTGCTCATATAACAATTTTAAAACTAGAAACTTTTACAGGATCATCAAGTTGATGATCAAAGTAATTATTAAAATAAACAAGTTGCTTAGCTACAAACATCAGAATCCATTCTAGCAAGTTTCAGCAGAAAGGGACATGGACAAGATGTTAGGAGGGTCACAAGATAAAGGTAAAGACCTTAGAACCAAGCTTGACTATTAAATAGCTAGGAAGAATTTGAGCACAATTTATGTTGATAAAAATATGAGTAAAGTACATAATTTACAATTGTATATCTTGAAGAAATATTACAACATGAATACAACTAGGTAAATACTACTAGCATATATCCATCCATCACTCAATTGTGTCCAATTCTGCAACCCTTTGGACTGTAGCCTGCCAGGATCCTCTGTCCATGAGATTTCCCAAGCAAAAATACTGGAGTGGATTGCCCATTTCCTCCTCCAGGGGATCTTCGCATCCCAGGATCAAACCCAATTCTGTGTTTCCTACATTGCAGGTGGATTCTTTACCCATTGAGCCATTGGGGAAGCCCAAATACCACTGCAGCATCAATCAAGTATAATTTCTTCATCACCCCATAAGTCTCATTCTCCCCTCTCCACACTGTACTTCAATTTCTCCTTCCCAAATTTAACTGCTGCTTTGACTCCTAACTCCATAGTTTCTCATTTTTTAAACTATATAAAGGGAAACATGCAATATTTAGTGGGGCTTTTAAAAAACAATAAAATAAACATCATGTTTGAATGTTTCATCCAGTTTGTTGGATGTGTCTGGAGATTAACCATTTCCATTGCTGCGTGTTGTTGCTAGGTTATAGAGTCTGCCTACTTTTAACATCAATAGATATTGCAAAATGCAGATTACACCATGAAAAGTGATGTTTTTGCTTTGTGCTTTCCTTAGAAAATCATAAATACTAGAGTGGAAAGGAGAACAATAAAAGAGTATTCAAAGAATATTGGGCAAGGAATAGTAGTTATGTATTTGTGATCAAGTGGAAATTTTATTTTACTTTGCAAATACGCCCTGTGTTAAACACAGCATCTCTACAGGCTATTATATTTTTAAGCATAATTTCAAGATATATGTGTTATTAATATTCACAAAAGTAACCACATTTTCTATCTATTTGAGTTTATTTAAATACATTAACTCTCATATGATTTATAATCACATACACTAATCTTCCCTTTTTTCAGCAGTTTTATGCCAAAATCAAATTTTCTTCTAAGAAAGACTTAAAATTCTGAGCATAGTGATCTTAGTTTCTATAATAAATGTAATGATGTCTGTTAATTTTCAGGTTTTCAGAAGCAGCCTGAATAATTTGCCTTTCCTCTCCCCTGGAATTCTTAGCCAAGGAAGTAAATTTTAACATAATCAAGACAGTGTTTAGAGAAACCAGGTGATTATGTGAAATTGATTGTTTATCATTTAATTATTATTCATATTTATAACTATTGTTGATATTAATCAGTGTTTAAAATGAAAATATACAGAATTAAAATACTTTTTAAAATAAATTTTCATAGAATATTATAAGAAATATAAAATAAGAAAATCACATAAAATAGCATATTTAATAAATTCTTCTATCAGATCAGAAATTTGTTATTAATTATGACTTTCATTTAAACCTTAGTTAGAACTGGACTGTTGAAGAAATAACTATGGATAAAACACATAAATAAATCAGTGTTCTATGCCATATACAATAATAATGCTTTTTTGAATTACTAGAAGCATTCACAAGACTCTACAAAGTAAAGGTGTGAAGGATAATTACTAAATTAAAAATTTTAATTAAAAATATCATACACCAAAATATTTTAACAATTATAAATTGATATTAACTTAATTCTTATGGTGTGCAACAAAGTGTATCTTGCTTTACATAAATTAGTTCATATATATAAAACAATACTGTGAGTCAGTTTATATTATCCCCACTTTATATCAAAATTTATACAGTTAGTTAGTTAGAAGTGTGATCTACATGTAATTCATGTTGTTAGATACTTTATGTCCAGATTTCTTAAAATGCTTCTAAAAGTGAATTTATTTCTGTACCAATATATTTTGAATCTGTGGAAAGTCATGAAGCAGAAGATATTAAGAAGAGGTTGCAAGAATACACAGAAGAACTGTACAAAAAAGATCTTCACAATCCAGATAATCATGATGGTGTGATCACTCACCCAGAACCAGATATCCTGGAGTGTGAAGTCAAGTGGGCCTTAGGAGGCATCACTATGAACAAAGCTAGTGGAGGTGATAGAAGTCCAGTTGAGCTATTTCAAATCCTGAAAGATGATGCTATGAAAGAGCTGCACACAATATGCCAGCAAACTTGGAAAACTCAGCAGTGGCCACAGGACTGGAAAAGGTCAGTTTTCATTCCAATCCCAAAGAAAAGCAATGAAAAAGAATGCTCAAATTACCACACAATTGCACTCATCTCACAAGCTAGCAAAGTAATGCTCAACATTCTCCAAGCCAGGCTTCAGCAATACATGAACTGTGAACTTCCAGATGTTCAAGCTGGTTTTTGGAAAGGCAGAGAAACCAGAGGTCAAATTGCCAACATCCACTGGATCATCAAAAAAGCAGGGGAGTTCCAGAAAAACATCTATTTCTGCTTTATTGACTACACCAAAGCCTTTGACTGTGTGGCTCACAATAAACTGCGGAAAATTCTGAAAGAGATGGGAATACCAGACCACCTGACCTGCCTCTAGAGAAACCTATATGCAGGTCAGGAAGCAACAGTTAGAACTGGACATGGAACAGCAGACTGGTTCCAAATAGGAAACGGAGTGCGTCAAGGCTGTATATTGTCACCCTGCTCATTTAACTTATATGCAGACTACATCATGAGAAACGCTGGGCTGGAAGAAGCATAAGCTGAAATCAAGATTGCCGGGAGGAATATCAGTAACTTTAGATATGCAGATGACACCACCCTTTTGGCGGAAAGTGAAGAGGAACTAAAAAGCCTCTTGATGAAAGTGAAAGAGGAGAGTGAATAAGTTGGCTTAAAGCTCAACATTCAGAAAACTAAGATCATGGCATCTGGTCCCATCACTTCATGGCATATAGTAGGGTAAACAGTGGAAACAGTGTCAGAGTTTATCTTTTGGGCTCCAAAATCACTGCAGATGGTGATTGCAGCCATGAAATTAAAAGATGCTTACTCCTTTGAAGGAAAGTTATGACCAACCTAGATAGCATATTGAAAAGCAAAGACATTACTTTGCCAACAAAGGTCCATCTAGTCCAGGCTATGGTTTTTCCAGTGGTCATGTATGGATGTGAGAGTTGGACGGTGAAGAAAGCTGAGCACCAAAGAACTGATGCTTTTGAACTGTGGTGTTGGAGAAGACTCTTGAGAGTCCCTTGGACTGCAAGGAGATCCAACCAGTCCATCCTAAAGGAGATCAGACCTGGGTGTTCATTGGAACGACTGATGCTGAAGCTGAAACTCCAATACTTTGGCCACCTCATGCAAAGAGTTAACTCGTTGGAAAAGACTCTGATGCTGGGAGGGATTGGGGGCAGGAGGAGAAGGGGACGACAGAGGATGAGATGGCTGGATGGCATCACGGACTTGATGGACCTGAGTTTGGGTAAACTCCAGGAGTTGGTGATGGACAGAGAGGCCTGGCGTGCTGCGATTCATGGGGTCACAAAGAGTCGGACACGACTGAGGGACTGAACTGAACTGAACTGAAAGTCATTAATGGCTTCAAAAAATTCTTTGCTAAACTGCATCATTATTTTAAATGCAAAAACAAATTTCCTTTTTAGTTTGTAGATTTCTTTTGCTCTTATTTGTTAAACACATTAACAGGGTCACAATAGCTACTTATGTACCAAAATAAAATGAATGGTGACATCTAGTGACTTCTGAATCCTAGGAAGCTGCATTTCTTTCTCTTTTGTTGTTTTAAAAGACTGGAACATAGTATAAGTATTAAAGTACACAATTATTTTTGAAACCATAACATTTAGTAGAGTATTTTCTTAACTGATTGTGTTTGTTCTAGAGAAATTTTTCTTTCTCTTTTTTTAATAAAAAGCTCATTGTGACTTAAATGGGACATTGCACACAGCCCAGTTATACTGGTGGCACTATTAGGGTGACAAAACCCCAGAATACACACTGGAGAAACTGAATGTGTTTGAAAACCAGAAAGCAAGCTGGTTCTCCACTGATATTTGTGCAAGAGTGGACAACCTGAATGAAGAACTGAAGTAAAAGGTCAATCTCTGTATCGTGTTTTCTGATTCTCTCTTGATTTAAAGAGGTGCCATGTAGCAGTTTTGTGTAATCTTTTCTCTTCACTGTACTTAACCTCTTTATCTCAGCCATTGTATGTGCTTAGCTGCTCAGTTGAGTCCATCTCTTTGCAACCTCATGGACTGTCTGTCCCTGGAATTCTCCAGGCAAGAATACTGGAGTGGGTAGCTGTTCCCTTCTCCAGGGGATTTCCCAACTCAGGGATTGAACTAGGTCTCTTATATTGCAGGCGGATTCTTTACTGTCTGCATCACCAGGGAAGCCCAAAAATACTGGACTGGGTAGCTTATATCTTCTCCAGGGGATCTTACTGACCCAGGAATCGAGCAGGGGTTTTCTGCATTGCAGGCAGATTCTTTACCAGCTGAGATACCAGGGAAGCCAGCCTCAACTTACTACTCTTTAAAATAATGACTGTGATAGTGGTGTCTTGTGAAGTCAGCCTTACACTGTGTTAGTAATTGTATTAATTGTAATATTTGTAGAAAAGAAGCAGTAGTAGTATGATCTAGCAACAAGGAAAAGAGAATATTTTATATTCAATACTCCTACAGTGCACTTAAAACTGTTAAAAATTAATCTTTGTGGTGTTGCATCTACATGGAGTTTGCAGTTGGTGGGGGGAGGTGGGGGGAGGAGAACGTTCTTTCTCATCTAGTTCAATCCCATTTTGACATGCATCTTGTGAAAAAGAACGAGTTGCATACACTACAAAAAAAAAAAAGGTATTTAAAAAAAATGTTGCATAATCAGTGTAAGTGGATTCATGGGACTTCGTTGGGACTGTTAAGAATATGCTTGAGGTTCATTAATTTTCAAGGAGCCGTTCAAGTGCTACATGAAGACCTGGGGACCTTGGTGGCTGACTTAACAAAAGGCTGGTATGAGGGAAACTCAGTTTCCTAGTGAAGCAAAACAGAACTGCTCAGACAGCAGGATCAGCTCATCAAGAGCCAGAGAAAGGAAATACTTCACCCAAGAAGATGCTGTGTGAAGTTGCTTCAGTCATGTCTGACTCTTTGCAGCCCTATTGGCCATAGCCCGCCAGGCTCCTCTGTCCACGGGGTTCTTCAGGCAGGAACACTGGAGTGGGTTTCTTTGCCCTCCTCCAGGGTATCTTCCGGACCCAGGGATCAAACCTCCATCTTTTAAGTCCCCTGCATTGGCAGGAGGGTTGTTTACCACTGGAGCCCCCTGGGAAGTCTAAGAAGATACTGTGTTCATGTTTAGAGATGGATCATAATGTGAAGTGCTCTGTTAATTCTAAACTGGAAAGAAAACTGTCCTTGAAACAATATCCCAGTCCTTCTAAACTTGGCATATGTGAGAAATGCGTGTTGTTTTATCTCTTCTTAAACAAGTTTTATTGGGTCAAAAATTTATCTTTAAAAAAAGTACTCTTTAGTCTATACATATGCAAGTTTAAACAACGTGTGACATGCCTGAAAAGATATCAAATTATGTAATATTATTCTTTGGACTTACTTGATCCTTGAAACTGTATATTTTATAATATTAGTTCTATAAAAAATAAAAGGTGTGGGGGATATTTCTTTGCAAAGCAAATTACTTCCATCCTTCATGTTTGAGAAATTTAAACTTAGTTTTCACTGAACTTTTAGGAAAAGAATACCATTAAGATAACAATGGTATTGGCCCATAAGACAATCTTTGAGAACTGATAAAAACAGAGTATTACTTTCTTTGAGAGAAGTGTTAAGAGTTACAGGGTCCTATTCACACCTATGCTGTCTTCTCTTCTATTACATCTCCTAAGGTTTGTTGTTTAGCTTTAACTTGAGGACTTTCAAAATGCAGTAGCTTACAATACAGCATATTCCATAATTATTCTTTTCAGAAAATAAAGGTAAGATGAAACAGTGTATAATAGTGTTAATAACTGATCAGAATGCTCTGTTTCTCCAAAACCATCACTCCATCTGGATGTAAATAACTTCATATTTATGACAATCTATATCCTCCATATAGGAACACAGTATATCTTTCCATTAGCTCCATTTCTATTTTACATTTTTTAAATACAATTTTATATATATCTTGTGTAATTCATGTTCTTTCTGATTAATTTTTTTCTGGAGCTGTTAGGGGAAGCACACTAAATGAAACTGCCCACCCTGACCAGACACCATAGAAACCATTCGCTTGAGTTACTTTACAACGGAGGTCCCAGTAAGGAACACAGGACTAATAAGCCACCAACAACCAGAAGAGTTCGGGAAAGGTAGAAAGGAAACCATGTATCCGACCACTTCCCAGAATCCTCACTGGCAACCATCTTGGCTGAGCAATGCACTTGCCACCAGGAAGGACTCTGAGTCAGAATGCTTGGCCAAAGACAACCAGAAACTTATCTCATTACCATAAAACCCAAGACTGCAAGCTATGTGGCAAGGCAGCTTTCCTGGATTCTCTTACCCTACTGCTCCCCACCCAGGTGCCCTTTCCAAAAACACGTCTTGCTTTGTCAAAACGTATGTCTCCTAGAAAATTCATTTCTTAGTGTTAGACAAGAGCCCACTCTTGGGCCCTGGAAGCGGCCCCCTTCATGCAATAGAGATTTTAGTTTGTATTTTTGTTTGTTTTTTCATTATTGTGAACAAGACTCTCTCTGTTTTTGATGACCCCCCCCCAAAAAAAAATTGGCATTTAACAATATTAAATGCTTATAATAATGCTTTCTTCAGTAGCCTCACATGTATGCATTGGGTCTGTGTGTATTCATGACAGGGGTGTTTGCACTTTATAAGGTGAAGGGCCCAGTGTGTAAAATGAATATATCCATTCAATATATTCATTCCATAAATGACCTAAGCAACTTTGAAATATAAAACACTGTATGAGACAATGGCAAGTGTAAATAAAAAAAAAATTAAAAAGTTACGCATCCTAGCAGTAATTTTGCTTTTAATAGGACTAAGAGATACTTACAGAAGCAAAAGAGAAGCAAAATATTGCTACAGGTTGCATGGGTGGAGCAAACACCTTATATTTTTACAAGAGGAACTTGAGGACCAACCAAATGCACTATAAAAAAAAAAGGACTTATAGTTAACACCCCAAGTATGTACAATAAGACTACTAAATGGGAATCACTACCCCAAATCTAGAAACATTCATGGAAGTCTAGACAAACCCAAATCTAGAAACATTAATCAAGACTAGACAACAGACAGCTACAGCTAGACTGTGATTCCAGACCTCACAAACTAACCGAAGAAAGCACCATGGTGGGAATTAACCTTAAATAGCAGACAAGATTAAGGTATATATCGAGAAATTGGGAACATGTGATTTTATATACAACTGTAATTATTTATCAATAAATCAATTATTTAATAATTTAATTACAATTTTACTGAATATTCCATATATATATGCATGCATGCTGAGTTGTTTCAGTTGTGTCTGACCCTTTGCAACCCTATGGACTATAGCCCACCAGGATCCTCTGTCTATGGGATTCTCCAGGCAAGAATACTGGAGTGGGTTGCTATTTTCTTTTTCAGGGTATCTTCCCAATCCAGGGATCGAGCCCACATCTCCTGCATTGCAAGAAGATTCTTTACCACTGAGCCATCTGGGAAGCCCTATATATGTATGCTTGTGTGTGTGTGTGTGTAGATATATACATGTGTGTGTGTGTGTGTATATATATATATATATAATGTTTATTGTTACCTTTTCATAAATCGCTCTGGTTGGTGACTGCAGCCATGAAATTAAAAGACACTCCTTCCTTGGAAGAAAAGCTATGACAAACCTAGACAGATATCACTAAAATGTTTCACTTTAGAAAAAGCAGACATATCGTTTTACTAACAAAGGTCCATATAATCAAAGCTATGGTTTTTTCAGTAGTCACATATAGATGTGAGATTTGGAGCATTAAGAAGGCTGAGTGCCAAAGAATTGATGCTATTGAATTTTTATGCTGGACAAGACTCTTGAGAGTCCCTTGGATAGCAAGGAGATAAAACCAGTCAATCCTAAAGAAAATCAACCCGGAATAGTCATTGGAAGTACTGATGCTGAAGCTCTAATACTTTGGCCACTTGATGCAAAGAGCCAACTCACTGGAAAGGACCTCATGCTGGGAAAGATTGAGGACAAGAAGAGAAGGAGGCAAAAGAGGATGAGATCTTTGGATGGCATCCCCAAGTCAATGGACATGAGTTTGAGCAAACTCAGGGAGAAAGTGAAGGACAGAGAAGCCTGTTGTTTTGCAGTTCATGGGGTTGCAGAGAGTGAGACATAACTTGGCAACTGGACAACAATATATAATGTTTTTACTGTCTGTTAAGATCCTGTGGTTGATCCTGTGAATAGTAGAGGAAAAATAACTTCTAATGTTATGATTTCCAAGAATTTGTCACACTTGTCTCATAGACCCTAATCCTATCAAGGAAAATTCTCATTAAATACTTGCTGAGTGACTGTCTGAACTCACTTGGCTCAATAGAGTGAAATAAAAGTGGAAATAAATAAGTTTGTTAAATGTGGTAAGAGTAAGATGTATAGGAAATAGTGAGGTCACAAAGTAAAAATTAGTCATTTCCTTTGAAGACTTCAGGAAAGCAAGAAAATGAGTTGAATGCTAATGGATGATTGGTTGCTAGTTAATAAATAAAGGCAGGTTGTGCTCAGTCTCTGTGAGATCTCTGGGTCCTGGTGCACACAGATTTTGTTTGAGCCCTCCAAGAGTCTCTGGCAGGTTTGGGGTTTGAGTGTTTGAGTGTCTCCTTTGAGCGTTTGAGTGTCTCCTCCTATGGAGACATGGGTCAGCAGTGTCCTGCCACGGGAACAAGGTCTTTGGCTGCACATACTTGGAAGGTACAACGTGTGGTCTAAGTCCTCTTGGAGGAGGTCGACATTAGCCCCACCATAAAGCCACCAAGCAGACAACCCACAGGAACAATAATACCAAGGAAGTTTTCACACTGTTATAAAAGTTCTCAGACCCACAATAGATTTGCCAACCTGGGGATCCAGCAAAAGGACTTAAAACCCCCAGGGAATTTGACTTTGAAGGCCAGTGGGATTTGATTATAGAACTCCCACAGGACTGGGAAAACAGACACTTGGAAGGCACAAACAAAACCTTGTGTGCATCAGGACACAAGAGAAAGGAGCAGTGATCCCACAGGTGACTGAGCCAGACTTGCCTGTGAGTGTCCAAGAGCCTTGGGTGGAGATGTGGATTGACAGTAGCCTGCCACAGGGTCAAGGGCACTGAATACAACAGTGCTGGCTTAAGTCCTTTGAAAGAGGTAACCATTACTGTGATTACCCATACCAGAGGTTGGCCTCAGGCCAAATAACAGGGAGGCAAAGCTGTTAACAGACAATTGGATTAAAAATTACTGAGCATGGCCTTGCTTACCAGAGCAAGATCTAGAATCCCCCACAGACAGTTCCTCCCAACAGCCTCTTATCCTTATCCATCAGAGGGCAGACAGAATAAAAACCACAATCACAGAAAACTAACCAAACTAATCTCATGGATTGTAGCCTTGTCTAACTCAGTGAAAATATGAGCTGTGCCCTGTAGGGACACCCAAGATGGACGGGTCATGTTGGACAGTTCTGACAAAATGTCCACTAAAGAAGATGATGACAAACCACTTCAGGATTTTTGCCTTGAGAATCCCATGAGCAGTATGCAAAGGCAAGAAGATATGACACTGAAAGATGAACTCCCCAGGTCAGTAGGTGCCCAATATGCTACTGGAGATCAGTGGAGAAATAATTCGAGAAGGAATGAAGAGACAGGGACAAAGCAAAAACAATACCCAGGGGTGGATGTGACTGGTGATGGAGGTAAAGTTCAATGCTGTAAAGAATAATACTGTATAGGAACCTGGAATATTAGGCCTGTGAATCAAGGTATTGGAAGTGGTCCAACAGGAGATGGAAAGAGTGAGCATCGACATTTTAGAAATCAGTGAATTAAAATGGACCGGAATGGAAAATGTAATTCAGATGATCATTATATGTACTACTGTGGGCAAGAATTCCTTAGAAGAAATTGAGTAGCTCTCATAGTCAACAAAAGAGTCCACAATTTAGTACTTGGGTGCAACCTCAAAATTGACAGAATTGATCTCTGTACATTTTCAAGGCAAACAATTCAATATCACAGTAATCCAAGTCTATGAGGCAAACACTGATACTAAAGAAGGTGCAGATGAGTTTTTCTATGATGACTTACAAGATCTTCTAGAACTAACACCAAAAAAGTATGTCCATTCCATCATAGGGGACAGGAATGAAAAAGTAGGAAGTCAAGAGTTACCTAGAGAAACAGGCAAGTTTGGCCTTAGAGTACAAAGTGAAGTAGGGAAAAGGCTAACAGAGTATTGCCAAGACAACACATTGGTCATAGCAAACACCTTCTTCCAACAACGCAAGAGATGACTCAACACATGGACATCACCAGATGGTCAAAACCAAAATCAGTTCCAGAAGGTTCCAGGGAGTTCCAGAAAAAACCTATACTTCTGTTTTATTGACTATGCTAAAGCCTTACTGTATGAATCACAACAAACTGAAGAAAATTCTTCAAGAGATGGAAATACTAAACTACCTTACCTGCCTCCTGAGAACTTTGTATGCAGGTAAAGAAGCAACAGTTAAAACCAGACATGGAAGAACAGACTAGTTCCAAACTGGGAAAGGAGTATGGCAAGAATGTATTTTGTCATCCTGCTTATTTATCTTGTATGCAGAGTACATCATGCAAAATGCCAGGCTGGATAAGTACCAGCTGGAGTCAAGATTGCAGGGATAAATATCAATAACCTCAGATATACAGATGACACCACCCTTATGGCAAAAAGCAAAGAGGAACTAAAGAGCCTCTTGATGAAAGTGAAAGAGGAGAGTGAAAAAGCTGGCTTAAAACTCAACATGCAAAAAACTAAAATCATGGCACCCAGTCCCGTCGCTTCATAGCAAATAGATGGGGAAACAATGGAAACAGTGACAGACTTTATTTCCTTTGTCTCCAAAATCACTGCAGATGATGACTTCAGCCATGAAATTAAAAGATGCTTGCTCCTTGGAAGAAAAGCTATAACCAATATAGACAGCATATTAAAAAGCAGAGACATTATTTTGCCAACAAATGTCGTTCTAGTGAAAATTATGGTTTTTCCAGTAGTCTTGTATGGATGTGAGAGTTGGACCATAAAGAAATCTGAGCAATGAAGTCTTGATGCTTTTGAACTGCAGTGTTGGAGAAGACTCTTGAGAGTCCCTTGGTCTGCAATGATTTCAAACCAGTCAATCCTAAAGGAGATCAGTCCTGAATATTCATTGGAGGGACTGATGCTGAAGCTGAAACTCTAATACTGTGGCTACCTAATGTGAAGTACTGACTCATTAAAAAAGACCATGATGCTGGGAAATATTGAAGGCAGGAGGAAAAGGGGTCAACAAAGGATGAGATGGCTGGATAGCATTACCAACTCAATCGACATGACTTTGTGAAGGCCCTGGGAGTTGGTGATGGACAGGAAAGTCTAGCTTGCTGTAGTCCCTAGGGTTGCAAGGAGTCAGACACTATTGAGCGACTGGACTAGTAAATAAAGTCAGTTTTGAAATTAAATATAACCCAAAAAAATACACCCGAGCCATAACTATGGTGCCCTTTAGAACCATAAGTATTTTGAGTTCATTGAATTGTAGAGGATTGGGGTAAAGCTAGGAAAGCCCTGGGTGCTTGAAACACCCACATCATGTAGAGTACAATTTACTCAATTTTGAGTTTTATACTGTATGAAATTGTGACCCACTGAAGAGTTTTTCAGCAATGAAGTAATATGGTAAATCGTGAATTTTAGGAAGATTACTCTGGTATATGTAGATAACAAATGGAGAAATTTAAGAGGCTGGAGAACAATCTTGGAAAATATGACAATAGTTGGGAGAATCTGAACTAAGACATTAACTGTGGCATTGGAACTGAACAAATAGACAAAAGGTATAAAAATACAAACCTTATTTAGAATCTGTGGGAATAGGGGTAAAGGAAAGTTTAAAAGATAGCTCCCAAGCATATTTCCTGAGTGTCTTTATAGAGAAAGCATTTGCCATCAAGAAAAGAAATATAGGAATAGTAGAAAAATATCTATGGATTTTTTTTTTTTTTATTGGAGTTGTCAAGTAAGTACTCTGATATACAGGACAAAACTTTTGAAGATACTTTGGGCTAAATAAATAACCTAAAATCACCTACATAGAAAATATTTGACATCATGGAAGAAATAAGTTCAAAAGTGAATGGTGCATTAGAACAGGATAAGAAACAGGTTTTTAGGGGAACATGGGTGTAGTAATATATAAGAAGTAAACAAAGGAAGTATATTCAGTTACATTTTCAATATAGGGGCTCTAAATTAATGATAAGAGAGACAGTAGAAGAAAAGCCAGAATATGATGCAGTAATACCAGAAGCCAAACAAAGGCAGTGCTTTAAAAAAAAAAAAAAAAGTATTTATTTTTTAATTAAGGGATAACTGCTTTGCAGAAAATTGTTGTTTTCTGTCAAAGATCAACGTGAATCAGCCATAGGTGTACATATGTCCCCTGCCACTTGAACCTCCCTCCCATCTCCCTCCCCATCCCACCCCTCTAGTTGATACAGAGCCCCTATATGAGTTCCCTGAGACATAGAGCAAATTCCCATTGCATATCTATTTTACATATGGTAATGTAAAGTTTCCTTGTTACTCTCTCCATATATCTCATCTTCTCCCCTCTCCTCATGTCCGTAAATCTGTTCTCTATGTCTGTTTCTTCATTGCTGCCTTGCAAATAAATTCATCAGTACCATCTTTCTAGATTCCATATGTTAGTATATGATATTTATATCATGTTAGTATATGCTATTTGTTAGTATATGATGTTAGTATATGATATTTATGTTAGTATATGATATGTTAGTATATGATGTTTATCTGTCTCTTTCTGACTTACTTCACTCTGTATAATAGGCTTTAGGTTCATCCACCTCATTAGAACTGATTCAAATGTGTTCTTTTTTATGGCTGAGTAATATTCCATTGTGCATATGTACCACAATTCTTTATCCATTCATCTGTAGGTGGACATCTAGGTTTCTTCCATGTTTCAGCTATTGTAAACAGTACTGCAATGAACACTGGGATACATGTGTCTTTTTACAGTTTTGGTTTTCTCAGGGTATATGCTGAGGAGTGGGATTGCTAGGTCATATGGTGGTTTTAATCCTAGTTTTTCTAAGGAATCTCCATACCATCTTCTACAGTGGCTGTATCAATTTACATTCCCACCAACAGTGCAATAGGGTTCCATTTTCTCCTTTTTTCAGCATTTATTGTTTGTAGAATTTTTGATGATGGCCATTCTGACCAGATTGAAGTGATATCTCATTTTAGGTTTGATTGTCACTTCTCTAATAATGAGTGATCTTAAGCCCCTTTGTATGTGTTCATTAGCCATTTGTATGTCTTCTCTGGAGAAATGTCTGTTTAGGTATTTTTCCCACTTGTTTGTTTTTCTGGTATTGAGTTGTTTGAGCTGCTTGTATATTTTGGGAATTAATTCTTTATCAGTGTTTCATTTGATATTATTTTCTTCCATTCTGATGGTTGTCTTTTCAAAAGGCAGTGCTTTAGAAGTAAAATGTAAAGCCTCTCAAGGCGTCTGTTGAGGAAACTATAAGAAGTAATGATGTCTGTTGTTAAGACATCTGAAAGTGAAATTATATCTGAAGAGTATGCTTGCAACCTTTTATTTAGCCTAGAATCCTCTAACATTTCATTGACTTGCTAAGTCCCTCTGAGATTAAATCCATCCCTTTGATCACCATAAAGTAGAGTAAAAGAAGAGACTTTATAATTGCAAATGCTTGACTTATAATCTGGTTGGATAATATGATTAGCAGCTGCTTACAAAAAAGAAAATAATGGAATGTGACTAAATGGCAAGACAGATTACATAAGTGCTGTGGAAATCCGAGGGCCTGAGAAGTCAAATTTAGATGAATCAGACTGAACAAAAACAAGAAGTGCATGTTATGATTGGCTTGGGAGCAGTGTTCAATAGAATTATTGGGTAAATTTCTGGTAGTTGTGGGTAGAAAAATGAAGATGAGTTCATTGAACAGACGTTTGGAATTGACACTATGTTTTTCAAAATCTTGGTGATGAAATAATGAAGAAAGATGATATAGTAATATCACAAGCCAATGCAGAACTAAGATTTTTCTGATACAGCAATTTTATATATGACTATGAGCTGAACAGAAGAAAACATTGGGAAAGAAAACATTGAAAGAATAGGAGAAAAATGTTCTGAATAATATAATGCCTCAGCTTTAAGTACTAGCTATAGGTCCCTATAGTCAAAGCTATGTTTTTTTTTCCAGTGGTCATGTATGGATGTGAGAGTTGGACCTTAAAGAAGGCTGAGCGCCTAAGAATTCAAGATTCTGAAGTGTGGCATTGGAGAAGACTCCTGAGAGTCCATTGGACAGCAAGGAGATCAAACCAGTCAATCCTAAGGGATATTAACCCTGAATATGCATTGGAAGGACTGATGCTGAAGCTAAAGCTCCAATACTTTGGCCACCTGATGGGAAGAGCCAACTCATTGGAGAAGACCCTGATGCTGAGGAAGATTGCGGGCGGGAGGAGAAGGGATCAACAGACTTGGTTGGATGGCATCACCAAGTCAAAGGACATGAGTTTGAACAAATTCGGGGAGATAGTGAAGGACAGAGAAGCCTGCTGTGCTGCAGTTCATGGTGTCACAAAGATTGAACACAACTTTGCAACTGAACAACAACACCTATCATATCTTATCTACATTGAAATGACTCATGTTATGTGCAAAAAGGGGTGGAAATCCTCTCAGAAGCTTGAAACTAGATACATTTTGTATACATCAACCAATGCTACAGAAATAATGTCAAGACTGATTCACAATTCACTCTCCTGATAAAGTGCAATGCCCAAGAAAAATATTGATTGGAAAGACTTTTAAAAGAATTCTACTAATATAATAATAATAATAATAATAATTCTACTAATACAGAAGCTCGGCAGGTGTGGTTATGTGGTGAGAACAGAAAAACCACAGGTAAATGTAGGGACAAGACTCGCATTCCTTTATACTGTAGAAAAGACACACTTCCACAATCAATGGTCTTGGATAAAGAAGGATGTACCTGGTGACTTCCCAGCAGGAGGCTGATAGAAGGCAGTGGGAGAGGTTTTCTTCCTTAGATGAATGGGGGCATGGACCCAGAGGAAAACAAGGCTTTCACACAACTACAATCTGATAGGGCAAGACCTAGTGAAAGAAAGATTTATGCAGAAACTGGTCACAGCCTAGAGTTCTACACAAGAGGAAAAAATATAAACTTCTTCTTATAAATAGGAATAGGTAATATATATGTAAATATGTAAATTTACATATAAATATGTAAATTTATATTCCTATAAATATAAGTAGGTAAATTTATCCAAACCTTCAGACTGCTGTACCATACAAATTTTTCTCAGGTTACTTAGACCCTTGCAAAAGCAACAAATAAAAATTGTTAAATATCCTATCCAGAAACGAGAGCATTACTCTTAAATTTTACTTTCTAATAAACTACAAAAGATGCTGTGATTATGTGACATAAATATAGGACATAGTCATCAAGCAACTTCAATACAGATACAATTGCCTAATGGTCAATCTGGTCCAGGCTTACAGTCTTATAATACATCCAGCATAAAAGCAAAGCAAAAGTTTCTTAAGCATTAAGAACTGTACGTAAAAGGTCTTAATGACCCAGATAAGCAAAATGGGATGCTCACTCTCCTAAAACCAGATATCCTTGAGTGTGAAAGCTAATGGTATGATGGAATTCCAGCTGAACTATTTCAAATCCTAAAAGAAGATACTGTTAAAGTGCTGCACTCAATATGCCAGCAAATTTGTAAAACTCAACACTGACCACAGGACTGGAAAAGGTCAATTTCATTCCAATCACAAAGAAAAGCAATGCCAAATAATATTCAAACTACTGCACAATTGCACTCATTTTATGTACTAACAAGGTCATGTTCAAATCCTTTATGCTAGGCTTCCACAATACATAAACCAAGAACTTCCAGATTGCAAGCGGGATTTCGAAAAGGAAGAAGAACCAGAGATCAAATTGCCAACATCCACTGGATTATCAAAAAAGCAACAGAATTCCAGAAATTTCTGCTTCATTGACTTTGATAAAACCTTTGACTATGTGGATAAAAATGAACTGTGCAAAATTCTTAAAAAGATGGGAATACCAGACCACTTTACTTGCCTCCTGAGAAACCTGTATGCAGGTCAGAAAGCAACAGTTAGGACTGGACCTGAAACAACAGACTGGCTCAAAATTGGGAAAAGGGTATGTCAAGGCTGTATATCGTCACCCTGCTTATATAACTTATATACAGAGTACATCATATGAAATACCAGACTAGATGACTGACAAGCTTGAATCAAGATTGTCAAGAGAAATATCAACAAAATCAGATATACAGATGACACCACTTTAATGGCAAAGTGAATGTGAACTGAAGAGACTCTTGATGAAGGTGAAAGAAGAGAGTGAAAGAGATGGCTTCAAACTCAACATTCAAAAAACTAAGTTCATGGCACCCAGTCTCATCACTTCATGGCAAATAGATAGGGGAGAATTGGCAACAGTAACATTTCATTTTCTTGGGCTCCAAAATCACTGCAGATGGTGTCTGCAGCCACAAAATTTAAAAACATTTGCTCCTTGGAAGAAAAGCAATGACAAACCTAGACAGCTTATTAAACTACAGACATCACTTTGGCAGCAAAGGTCCATCTAGTCAAAGCTATGTTTTTTCCAGTAGTCATGTACAGATATGAGAGTTGGATCATAGAGAAGGCTGAGAGCCAAAGAATTGATGCTTCAAATTGTGGTGTTGGAGAAGATTCTTGAGAGTTTCTTGGACAGCAAGGAGATCATACCAGCCAATCCTAAAGGAAATCAGTCCTAAATATTCATTGAAAAGACTGATGCTGAAGCTGAATCTCCAATACTTTGGTCACCTGATGCAAAGGACTGACTCTTTAGAAAATACCCTGATGCTGGGAAAGATTTCAGGTAGGAGGAGAAGGGAACGACAGAGGGTGAGATGGTTGGAAGGCATCACCAGCTCGATGGACATGAGTTTGAGCAATCTCTGGGATTTGGTGATGGACAGGGAGGCCTGGCGTGCCACAGTCCATGTGGTTGCAAAGTCGGACACGACTGAATGACTGAACTGATAAGGACCTACATACTATGTAGCACAGGGAACTCTACTTAGTACTCTGTAATGCCATCTATGAAAAAAGAATCTAAAAAAGAGCGGATATATGTATATATATAACTGATTCACTTTGCTGTACACCTGAACCTAACACAACACCATAAATCAATGATACTCCAATTTAAAGACATATTAATAATAAAAAGTTACCTAGTATCCTTTTAATAAACATCAATTCTGCTCTAGTGACAACCCTAAGTGATATGTTCCATAACTTTTAGCACCCACCTGAAGGACCTAGAGACTGTTTCAAGACCCTGCAAAGGTAGCTACTGCACACACAAAAAATACTTTTTTTTGTCCACAGACAAGTATTTAAAATTTGAATCTCATCTTCTGCATTATAAAAGAAAAAGAGTAGTTAGCCCATAGGATTGTAAGAGAGAGAGAGAGAGAGAGAGACTTCTTTCCACATTTTAATAATGTGGTATAAAAATTGAAAAGTTCTTTTCATGCATTAAAAGAACTCTCAGATTCGATGCCAAATCACTACTTGTCCACAGGAAAAGTTATGATGAAGAAGAAAATTAATTACAACTTTTTCAGGAAAAATTAATCATTTTGAATGTATTGTTAATTAAAATGAAGCATAATTAAATTCTGCACTGTGGTAAAGTATAGAATATATCAATTAAGATGAAGAAAAATGTCTGTATTTTATCTCAAAGTTAAAGATCAAGGGAAAAATTACCTTGTGTATGTCAGGAGTTCAAAACTTTAGCTTACTGCTTTGTATATACAGAGGATATAGCAATATAAAACACTCTGAAGTTAACAAATCTAAATATACAAAATATGGTAAATATGGTAAATATACAAAATATGTATTTGTGCTACTGATCTTTTTTCCCTGAACTTGAGAAAAAAAGTAGCTTAAAATTTTAAGCATGATAACAAAAATAATTCCAATTAGCAAATGCTATTTAGTGCAAGAGTTTGTTCCTGGGAAATAAAATTTGATCATTTTAATAAAATATTCAGAAATTGTCACTTTAAAGAAATCTAATTAAAACTTCAGGAGAAAATTAATTAAGCAATATTTACATCATCATATCCACACTGACAAATTTTTAACAGAAATGGCCAGAATTTTAATTTTATAAACTATATGTGCTGTTAAATCAGAAATTCCAAAATTAATATAATCTTCTAACTCTCATTGTTTTACACTAAAGAGTTTCAAAACATGATCTTTAAAAACGGTCACATATATTTATGTAAGAAGACAAGAAAATATGAGACAACATTCAGGAATGGACCTCTGTACTATGAAACAAGATACACATCAGAGAGGATTATTTTTCCCTTCCATAGGCCCTACTGAAAAAAGTTATAAGGCCAGTGTACCTTTAGGCTTATAGGGATCACTTTAAGTTTCTTATTATATATGTATATATATAAACTTCTTCCTTAGAATTTTTAGTTACATTACAAATTGACTGTTATTTTATTTCCTACGGCTTAAGAAAATGCATAAGGCAAATTTTGAGTTTGCCTTATAAAGAGTGCTAATTCAAATTTAAGAAATTTCTTAATTAAATTGATCATTCTAATTGGATTATTCCTCCTCAATGCTAATCAATTCAGCTAAAATTTTCAATTATTTATTGAAATCATAAGCTGTAGACTCATTTAAATTGACCAAAGTATTGAAGTAAAGCTTTAAATTCTTAAATTCATCAAAAATGTTCTATCTAAAATAATTCAATAGTAAACTTTTGTTGTTCTGTTAGGGGAAGCACACTGACTGAAACCGCCCACCCTGGTCAGGCACCATAGTAACCATTGCATGAGTTGTTTTACGACAGAAGGTCCTGGTAAGGAACACGGAACTAATAAGCCACCACCAAATGGAAGAGTTCAGGAAAGGCCAAAAGGAGACACCACATGTCCAACCACCTCTCAGAATCCTTCTCTCTGGCATCCATCTTGGCTGAACAAGGCATGCACCACCAGAAAGGACTCTGGGTCAGAATGTTTGGCTACGGACAATCCGGAAATGAATCCCATCACCATAAAACCCTAGACTGTGAGCCACTGTGCAGAGCTGTTCTCCTGGGTTCCCTTGCCTTACTGCTCTCCACCCGGGTGCCCCTTCCTAATAAAATCTCCTGCTTTGTCAGCACATGTGTCTCCTCAGACAATTCATTTCCGAGTGTTAGACAAAAGCCTAGTTCGGGCCCTGGAAGGGGTTCCCCTTCCTGCAACAGTTCAGTTGCTAAGTTGTGTCTGACTCTTTGTAACCCCATGGACTGCAGCATGCCAGATTTCCCTGTCCTTCACCATCTCCCAGAGTTTGCTCAAACTCATGTCCTTTGAATCAGTGATGCCATCCAACCATCTTGTCATCTGTCTCCTCTCGCTTTCAGTCTTTCCCAGCATCAGGGTCTTTTCCAATGAGTCAGTTTTTTACATCAGGTGGCCCAAGTGTTGAAGTTTCAGCATCAGTCCTTCCAATGAATATTCAGGGTTGATTTTCTTTAGGATTGACTGGTTTGTTATTTTAAATTTATTTTTGAATAGAGACACTTATTTAGAAAGTAATAAAATTATAGGTGGCATGTTATTACACCCACAGATTACATTTCAGTTTGTTAGATAAAAGAAAATGCTAGAAATAATCAGTGCATAATTTCCTTTAATAATCTTCCCAAACTCAAATGTACTAAAAATTTTCCAGGTGCTTTATTTAGAAATTGTGGCTTATGAGACAATAGGGTGTCTGAGCTAGAGACTTCATTATTTCCCTGCCTCAGCATGAGGTATTACAGATGTTATTAACACCTCCACTCCTGGGAGAAACCTGAGAGGTAGTTGCCCAAAATTCTCATTAATTTTAGGAGGTGAAAATTGTGACAATCTGAATAAATAATTGGTGTTAATTGCATTTGTACACATGCTACATTTTACTACCAATAAAAAAGGATGAGTTGACGGGGAAAATTTAAAAAACTTCTCATGTTAAATTGATCTAGTTTTATTACAAATTATTTCTCAACCAAAAATAGTATGAACAGCTACACAATCAGAAGGAAGAGAACGTTGGAGAAAATATTATTCAAATAACTGATAAACACAGAAATACATAATCCATTTTATTTGCATCAAATCAACCTGAAGGAAAATTTATGAGTATTTCAGCATACTTGTATTTATTGAATCCTGAAATAAAACTAGCCTCTAACCATCTCAAGCATAAAAATGAAGACTCATGTACCATGTTTCTAAATATTTAAAATACTTAAATCAAGACAAAGAATTATATGAGATAAGTTCTATCATCCTACAAAGAACATTGTAATTTCATTACAACCTGAAAGGCAAGGATGAGGTTTGGAATTCTCGGACCTTTTTTGCATCAGAATTGGAGACACAAAGAGAAACAATCAGGGTGGACATATGTGTAACTCCAGAGATTACTCCTCCATAGGGACCAGTAGAGTCAGAGAGAAATCCTTTAAATGATAAGATACCACCTAAAAATTGATGTTTTACATCTAAACAATTTAGTTCAGAACTATGTGAGAGACTGAAACAATTATACTTCAAAAGGGTTTACTAATGGTTTAAAAAGCAAGAAATCATTTCTAGTTTTGCTAACATGACTCTGGTTTATAATTCTATCATTCTAACTCTACTAGAGAAACCTCTAGCAAGCACCATCAACTCAACAGACATAAGTTTGAGCACATTCCAGGAGATAGTCAAGGACAGAGGGGCCTGGAGTGCTGTACTCCATAGGGTCACAAAGAGTCACACATGATTTAGTGACTGAACAACAAATCAGTCAGAAAGTTATTTGAAAGAGATGGACTTTGTGCATGTCTTTTAGAAACACTTAATTTATGTATATTTTCTTTTATTTTTGCAGAAAACCCTGAATAACTCAAAAGACCATATCCATTCTGTACAAAATATGGGAAATACATGAGTAGTGAAAAAGCTTTATTACATCATTCATGTATAGACATATTTCCTTCTGTAATGTACAGGAAATAATGGCACATCCTAAAATTGGCTTCATTTTAGAGTTAATGAAATATATATATTCTATATACAAGCATTATTGGAATGCCTTGCTCTTTGAAGAGTATGATTATTAGCAATGAGTTGTTGACTATAAGCTTTTCTAGAAAGACAGGTAAAAACATAACCTGCTTCTAAAATTATGTCATGAGTTTCAACACTGCATTCTTTAGATGCCTGCATAAGTTTTCTGCCCTCCTTTTGATATTGATACATTTTTAATTCACTGTCTGGGACAACCTGAATCAGTCAGATTCACAGAAAATCTGACTAACCTTGTTATCACAGATCAATGGTGTAGTTACATATTGACCTTAAGTTGCCATATTAGAAAGATGAAAATCAATATTAAGATGAATATAAATGATGTGAAATAGCTTTTAAATTGTTTTAGATTAATGCAAATGTTATTAGTAAATATTTGAAACAAGTGGTAAAGAGCCACCTGCCAATGCAGGAGATATAAAAGACGTGGGCTCGATCCCTGGGTTGGGAAGATCCCCTGGAGGAGAGCATGGTAACCCACTCCACTATTCTTGCCTGGAGAGTCCCCATAGAAAGAGAAGCCTGGCGGACTACAGTCCATAGAGTCACAAAGAGTCAGACACAACTAAAGTGACAGCACGCTTACCCCATATTGTTAAGATCATGTTATCTCAAGGTTATAAATTATCTTGCTTTTCTTAAAGAAAATATGCAAGATTTTTAATGGAAGGTTGTCTACTCTAAATGGAAAACAAAAACAAAAACTACCATTTGTTGATTTAAAAAAAATAATCACAACCTAAAAGTTAAGAGTTATGTTTTATTCAGTGGAAATTTTTCAGAGGTAAGCCCGGAGGCAGCATTTCAAGTAGCCCTGAGCGAACTGCTCCAAGGAGGTGGGGCGAGGGGTGGGTAGGAGTCAGATTATATAGAAGTTTGAAACAAAGGGCACATAGTCTGAAACATCAAAAGTAGTTTTGTGAATTAAAGAAAACCAGATATCTCAAGTTAAGGAATTCAGTGCTTTTCTGTGTATGCTCATGTTCAAGCTTAGTCACTCAGTTGTGTCCGACTCTCTGCGACCCCGTGAATGCAGCCTGCCAGGCCTCCCTGTCCGTGAGGATTCTCCAGGCAAGAAGACTGGAGTGCATTGCCATGCCCTCCTCCAGGGGATCTTCCCAATTCAGAGATGGAACCCTGATCTCCCGCACTGTAGGCAGATTCTTGACCATCTGAGTTACCAGGGAAGCCCTTTCTTTGTATGGGAAGATGCAAGAGTATAGGGTCACTGAAATCATTCCTTTCATATCATCTCAGCTATATGGGTCAGTATCCTATGTTTGCACAGTCTGAGCTTCCTTGGGCTCCTAGAAAGGGAGTGACTGAAGCCTGCTGGCTGCTGATCACAGGGGTTCTTCTCCTTCTTGGGGATCCTGGAGGGCTGGAATCACTGATGACTGTGACATCCTTGCTTATTGATATCACAGGAAATATTCCACTTATCACATTTCATGACATTTTTGCTACTTTATTATCTTAAATTTATAACCCCCTATGTGCATGCCTGTTTTTATTAAGTTACTTCAGTGGTGTCTGACTCTGTAATCCAGTGGACTGTAGCCAGCTAGGCGCCTCCGTCTATGAGATTCTCCTGGCAAGAGTAATGGAGTGGGTTGCTATTTAATTCCTCAGGTGGTCTTCCCTACCCATGGACGGAACCGGAGTCTTTTATGTCTCCTGTATTGGCAGATGGGTTCCTTACCACCAGAGCCACCTGGGAAGCCATAAGGAAGTACATGTCAGGTGGCTCAGTGGTAAAGAATCTGCCTGTCAATGCGGGAACCACATAAGACATGGTTCGGTCCCTGAATCATGAAGATCCTCTGGAGTAGGAAATGGCAACCCACTCCAGTATTTTTACCTGGGAAATCCTATGGACAGAGGAGCCTGGTGGGCTATAGTCCATGGGGTCATGAAGAGTTAGAAACGACTGAGTGACAGAGCTTGAACACACATGTCTATGTATCCAAGTAGGATCTCTCTTGATCTAAAAGAGAAAACTCCTAACTATTAATTTGGTTTTTCAATGATACAGTAATATTTCTTTAAAATGATATTTTCATGGCCTTCAGATTTTAAAGCATGAAATTTACCACTGTTACATTAATTTGCAAATGCATTCACTCAAACCAAAAGGTATAATTCCCCATACAGTTTAATTATCTGTATACTGTAAATGTATAAAATGTTTAGAACTAGGTCATATGTGAAAGTAATGACAGAATGATCAAAGCATATAAATTGTCTTTTCAATTCTTAGACATTCCTTGCTATAGGTGACTGTGGTATGAGCATTTATTTCATATTGATTTACTTGGATCATTTAGGATTAGCTGTCAGCTGGAATAATAACAATTTTTGTGGTCAATGTAGAAAAATCACAGAAAAAACATTTTATCTGAACTCATTGTTGTATACCAATCATCATAGTATATTAATTTGATCTGATAGGAATACTATATTAGGAACAGAAGAGAAACTACAACCAAAGCTGCTAATTAGTTTTCAGCATTTCATCAAATTTTCCTAGATTTTGCCATAGGCAAAACTGGGGAATTAGATATGGAAGCAATGGGAATAATCATATCCACATCTCAAACATATCAATGTGATTCAAGTTTTCACTAATTTCATAAGCATATATATTTTAAGTGGATAAATACACACACACACACACACACACACACACACACATACATATATATGTTAGTTGCTCAGTCCTGTCCAACTCTGCAGTCCTGTGGACTATAGCCCACCAGGCTCCTCTGTCCATGGGGTTTTTTTCAGGCAAGCATAGTGGAGTGGGTAGCCATTCCCTTCTCTAGGGGATCTTCCCCACCCAGGGATCAAACCTGGGTCTCCTGCATTACAGGCAGAGTTTTACATCTAAGCCACCAGGGAAGCCCACATATTATATGTAAATTTTTGTTTGATGCATACTGAAATCCTTAATCCTCATTTGCTTCTGCCTACCCCAGTAGTCCCTTTTCTCTGAATCATGAATTCATCAAGTTATTTCTATAATTTGTTGAGTAAATCAAGGGGCAATACTCATGCAGTAACATGAACTTGAGATATAACTGAAGAAGTTAAAAAAAAAAAATGACCCCCAAATTCTTTGACTTTATCCCCTTTAAGTTTACTACTGCTTCAACCAATAGCACAGTGGTCACTTGGAAAACACAGCTGGTGATTCCCATAAATCTTGGGCTTATTTCTTTTTACAGTTCAGTTACTGGAAAATTGTTCCTTTTGCATCATTTGTTCATGTTTTTAGACAGTTCCAGACAGAGGATGAGATGGTTGGATGGCATCACTGACTTGATGGACATGAGTTTGAACAAGCTCCAGGAGGTGATGATGAGCAGGGAAGCCTGGTATGCTGCAGTCCACGGGATCACAAAGAGCTGGACATGACTGAGCAACTGAACTAAGAGAAGTGTTCAGTCCAGAGCTAATTTTTACCTACAACTGAAGCTAGATCTTCTTGAATATTTTCCGTATCTTGCTGTGAATCCAGTGCTTCTAGTGTGGGTAGTGGTTGTTGTTGTTGTTCAGTCACGCAGCTGTGTCCAACTCTTTGTGAATCGATGGATGGCAACATGTCAGGCTCCTCTGTCCTTCACTATCTCCCAAATTTGCTCAGATTCATCTGCACTGAGTTGGTGATGCTAGTGGGTAATGGTTACAGGTACCGTTCTTGGCTCAGCTCTTAGCTCTGTTCCCTTTAATCCTCTCAGACCCTTCTTTCCCCAGCTCTCATCCCCTGCAGGTGAGATCAGTTGTCTACAGAAGAAACTTCCCCAGATCTCTGGGGTTCTCCCTTTGCGCAGCTCTCTCCTTTCTGATATTCTGTTTTATGAACTCCAAACATCTTAATCTCCATGGAGTCTCAGTTCTGTTTCCTCAGCTCATGAAACCAATCTGAGCTTCACTTGGATCTCCCCCTCCATAAATTCTTAACAAAATGAAAAGACAACTCATGGAATGGGAGAAATATTTGCAAACAATGTAAACAACTCAGGATTAATTTCCAAAATAGACAAACAGCTCACTATTAAGAAAACAAAACAAAAAACCTAATTTTCTAACTCTTTGTGACCTTTTGGACTATAGCCCACCAGGCACCTCTGTCTGTAAGTTTCCATTCTCTCAGGGCTTGATTTCCTATGTTGCCTGCTGGCTGTATCTGAAATGCCAACGTTTTGAATATTTCACTGTTTACTTTGGTTTTAGGTCAGAAGGCAAATCTTATCACTACTGGCCCATGAGGGCTAGAAATGTCAGCCTTGACAGTATTCATGCAACTCTTGATTTCACCTCTTTGATGATACACACCCATGAGAAGAAAGTGAATTATGAAAAACATTTTTATTAATAATGTTTTAGATGAATAGGAGCATCTTACACTAAATCCATTAGCAGTAAATCCATTATAATAAAATGTTATAAAAAAGTATATGTGCATCTAGATTTCCTTGCAAAGACAAAACTTCAGAACACATTTAGAATAGAATAAATTTTAAAATGGATATATTAATTTGTGAAATGTCATTAATTAAGCTTCATGGAAATGTTGCCACTGATATTTTATTCAATCTGCAGACATTTCATCCAATCCATTTTGTGTGTTTCCTGATAAAGACAATTGGAGAAGAGAGAAAAGATGGTCATAATGTTTTAATGAATGTATGATATTAATGATTTTACATAGAATCATCTAGGAGAGGGTCATTGAAGTGGAGGAGAGGACATTCAACATTGAAAGTGAGGAACCTAAGAGATCAATAAACTGAGGTATGGTTAGATCCTCTATGTGGATTTTTAAATTCCTACAAGTGGTGGCAATTGTTAATACTGGGGAGAGTGATCATAAGGCAGGTGCTGTGAATTAGAGACATCAATCATAATGAATGCCTGGAACATAAGTCCAACACCTTCCTCCTCCCAATACTGTATATCAAAGAAATATCTGGAAATGATAATGCAGAGCAAGAAAGACATCCACCCTTAACCAAGACAAGAGATTATGGGAAATAATACAAAATTACATTATTGAGTGAGTCACAGGGATGTTGGATTACAAAAAAAGAGTGGGAATGAAGAAAGCCTGATTTTAGAAAGAGCAAAAGAGTCAAAGGGATGATTCTCCAAAGTGGTTGATGTTATTAGAAAAATTGGCTGTTGATACACGTTCAATTTCAGAGGGGATCTTGGGTGAATTTTCACAGATTTCAGTGGGTTACAATTTGTCCTGAAACCAGTGTTCTCATAGACACCCAGAGAGAACTGTCTAATGGGTGAAGAGACTGTGTAGTCTGATGAGTCTGAAGAGATTGGTCCTAGTGGTTTTTAGTAGTAGATGTAAAACCAGCTCTAAATAAACCATTTAAAGGGACTGGGTCCTAAGGCAGTTTGTATTTGCAACCTGGAAGGAACTGATGAATAAAATGGCTATTGTGTTGTAAGGAATGCCTGTCATCCAATTGTATGCTAAGGTGGGGCCTAAGTACCAGGCCCACTGGGAGCATTGTTGGATATATAACCAGGTTTCCTATAGTATAAGCATAAACAACTTAGGTATGTTAAGCACATTTTCATAGAGCACTAAAAGAAAAATTGTCAGTCATATCAAAGTCAGTTCAAGCCACTGAAATTATATTTTGTATGCACCCCTCAAGGCACTCAGCAACCAATAAAGATCTCCTCATTCTGGAATTTCTCTACATATTTATTTCTGAAGTGCTGTCAGAAGGAATCATAATGATTTGGATTCACTGTCCTTGTGAATGCCCCAGCTTAATATTTCAAAAGTCCTATGAGTTATTTCAACTCTGTAAAAGAAGTAGGCTATAATGTTGACAATTATAAGGAAATTATATAGAGTAACATTTTAACAAAATGAAGAATTACATTATAAAGGGTATTGCTTTTATTTTTGACAGGTTTATTCACTAGCATGGCATATTTTTTTTTTCTGATGTATAAGTAATTGCATTGAAAGAAGTTTTCAAAGGAAAAAACAATTCACTTTTTAACTGTTACTCCTTCTTTCATTCAAGTCTTTTTTTTTTTTTTTTTTTTAGTTCCTACTATATCAATTGATGGCTGCATTAGCAATAATACAGATTCCTGATTTTGAGTTTTTACTTACAAATCAGCAAATAGATCAATAGACATATCAACTAAAGGAAAAAAAAAGAAAGAAAAGTCACAACCTGAAAGTAGAGAGATATTGTATTTTGGTGGCAAGGTTAAGGACTAAATCTGAGAGGCAGTATCTCAGTAACCCTGAGAAAACTGCTCCAAGGGGCAGGAGAGGGAGTCAAGCTATATACTAGTGTAACAAAGGGGGCAGGCAATCTAAGCATCAAAGATTATTGTTAAAGAGTAAAGAAA
Source organism: Cervus canadensis (assembly GCF_019320065.1). NCBI lineage: Eukaryota > Metazoa > Chordata > Mammalia > Artiodactyla > Cervidae > Cervus > Cervus canadensis. The sequence continues at coordinate 69,925,650 of NC_057398.1, forward strand.
ACCAGATATCAAACTAAGGGATTTAGCTCTCTACTTTGTAAGGGAAGATGAGCCTCTGGGTTCACTAAATTTATTCCTTTCATATACACCTCAGTTATCTGGAGCCAAATCCTGTTTTCTGTCACCATAAGGAGTGGCAGGTGTGGTGGATGGTTGCTTCTTGCATCCCCTACCCCCACTCATGAGCTCCTCAGCAATCAGTATGTAGCGTGGTGGCATCTGCTGGATCGCCTGCATTGTGTTCCCTTTTGCAAGCCCTCATTCACATTAGGAGGTCAGAAGTCATTGATGGCTGTGACATTTTTTGCCCATCTATCTGGCAGAAGATACTTCATTTCACAGACAGATGATAAGAATGTAAGTTAAAAACTGGATCATAGATATTAACTACATGGTATGACAGTATTCTCTCAAAATGAAGTTGAGTCAATGACTTGGCACTAAGGAAAAGTTGACATTAGAAGGATAATTAGACGTTATTCTGGGGAAGAGATGGGAAAGGGGATTATATCTATAGGGTTTCATAAGAGGGAGCTTCTTGTACAAAGCCACGGATGCATTAAAGAATAAGGCACATTCACATAAAGACAGGCTTTAATGTCTAGTGCTTAATATGAAAAGTAAAGTAAATAAATGAAAATAGTAGGTTAAATATGATCTAGGTTACAAATGGCCTTGTAGCCAATATTATAAAGGTGACAATTTCCTATCAAGTCCACTGCAAAATTATTTTCCACCAAGGGGATTCCCTGGTAGCTTAAAAAGTGAAGGGGTTTCAAAGAGTTGGACATAACTGAGAGATTAATATTTACACTTTACTTTTTCAATCTGCTATATGGGGAGGAATTTTCTCTCTCTCCATACATTTATTTCTCCATTGTGCCTATTTAACCCACATCAAGGACTCTACATTTCACTGGTTTTTATGAGAAATCTTACCTGTAAAACATCCATTAGGTCAGTTCAGTTGCTCAGTCGAGTCCAACTTTTTGAGACCCTGTGGACTGCAGCACACCAGGCATCCATGTCCATCACCAATTCCCAGAGCTTGTTCAAACACATGCCCATGGAGTCGGTGGTGCCATACAGCCATCTCATCCTCTGCTGTCCCCTTCTCCTCCTGCCTTCAATCTTGCCCAGCATCAGGGTCTTTTCCAATGAGTCAGTTCTTCTCATTAGGTGGCCAAAGTATTGGAGCTTCAGCTTCAGCATCAGCCCTTCCAATGAATATTCAAGACTGATGCCCTTTGGGATTGACTGGTTGGATCTCCTTGCAGTCCAAGGGGCTCTCAAGAGTCTTCTCCAACACCACAATGCAAAAGCATCAATTCTTCAGAGCTCAGCTTTCTTTATGGTCCAACTCTCACCTCCATACATGACTACTGGAAAAACCATAGCTTTGACTAGATGGACCTTTGTCAGGAAAGTAATGTCTCTGTTTTTTAATATGTTGTCTAGATTGGTCATATCTTTTCTTCCAAAGAACAAGTGTCTTTTAATTTCATGGCTGCAGTAACCATCTGCAGTGATATTTCTCACCTATTATAGATTTTTATTGAAATTTTGGAAGAGACAGGAAGGGCTCAATTCCCCTGTGTAACAGCTTTCTGACACTTTGTTTCTCCTTTCTCTCTTCCTTTCCAGATTTGTTTCCCTCATTGTACAAATTAGTTTCCCTTGAAATGATCCAGTCCTTCCAGAATACAGAAACTTGATAACTAAGGAGACTAAGATCAGTTCACTTCAGTTCAGTTGCTCAGTCATGTCTGACTCTCTGCGACCCCATGAATCGCAGCATGCTAGGCCTCCCTGTCCATCACCAACTCCCAGAGTTTACTCAAACTCATGCCCATTGAGTCGGTGATGCCATCCAGCCATCTCATCCTCTGTCATCCCCTTCTCCTCCTGCCCCCAATCCCTCCCAAGATCAAGGTCTTTTCCAACGAGTCAGCTCTTTCCATGAGGTGGCCAAAGTATTGGAGTTTCAGCTTCAGCATCAGTCCTTCCAATGAATACTCAGGACTTATCTCCTTTAGGATGGACTGGTCGAATCTCCTTGTAGTCCAAGGGACTCTCAAGAGTCTTCTCCAACACCATAGTTCAAAAGCATCAATTTTTCAGTGCTCAGCTTTCTTCACAGTCCAACTCTTACATCCATACATCACCACCGGAAAAACCATAGCCTTGACCAGATGGACATATGTTGGTAAAGTAATTTGCTCTCAAATATGCATCTCTGCTTAAACTAAAGAATCTGAGCTGCTTACTCAGAGAATTCTTCCTGGTCTAACTTATTGCATGCTGTTCTGATGAGAACACACTACTCAAATGCATTGTGGAAAAATTTATTCTGTTTGTTACTTCTAAAATTCATATATTAGATTTTGGTGAGATTAAAAAATGCATAAGAGGTGGTCCTAAGAAGGCAGAGGAGTAGGACGGGGAGACCAATTTCTCCCCCACAAATTCATCAAAAGAACGTTTGAAAGCTGAGCAAATTCCACAGAACAACTTCTGAATGCTGGCAGAGGACATCAGGCACCGAGAATGGCAGCCCATTGTCTTCAAAAGGAGGTAGGACGAAATATAAAAGATAAAAAGAGACAAAAGAGGTAGGGACAGAGATCCGTCCCAGGAAAGGAGTCTTAAAAAAGAAAGAAGTTTCCAAACACCAGGAAACACTCTCTCTGGCAGGTGTGTGGCGAGCATTGGAATCTCAGAGGGCAAAATAACCGGGAGGAAAAATAAATAATTAAAACCCACAGATTATGTGCCTAACAGCAACTCCTAGCGGAGCAGCAGCCCAGACACTCGCATCCACCACTAGCAAGCAGGGGAGGGACAGGGAGGAGCAGGCTGCATTGCTTAGGGTAAGGACCAGGGCCTGAATGCCTAAGGGCAATCGGAGGGAACTAACCTGAGAGAGCAACCCAGACAGTGGGATAAGCTATACCATGAAAAGCCCTAACCTAACAGACTGCGTAGAACCGCGCCTGCTGCGACAGACCACGCAAAAACCTGGCCGTGAGGAGCTACCTCTGGTCCGAGGTCAGAGGTGGCGGCTGAGAGGACCTACCATACGCCCGAGTCAGGAGCAGCGGCTGAGAGGAGCAACTCCACATCCAAGGTACGGAGCAGCGGCTGCATTTTGCTGGAGCAGCCGTAAAGAGATACCCCACGTCCAATGTAAGAGAAACCCAAGTAAGACGTAGGTGTTGTGAGAGGGCATCAAAGGGCAGACACACTTAAATCATAACCACAGTAAACTAGGCAATCTGAGCACATGGACCACAGCCTTGTCTAACTCAATGAAACTAAGCAATGCGGTGTGGGGCCACCCAAGAAGGTCGGGTCATAGTGGAGAGGGCTGACAGAATGTGGTCCACTGGAGAAGGGAATGGAAAACCACTTCAGTATTCTTGCCTTGAGAACGCCATGAACAGTATGAAAAGGCAAAATGATAGGATACTGAAAGAGGAACTCCCCAGGTCGGTAGGTGCCCGATATGCTACTGGAGATCAGTGGAAAAATAACTCCAGAAAGAATAAAGGGATGGAGCCAAAGCAAAACCAATACCTAGTTGTGCATGTGACTGGTGATAGAAGCAAGGTCCAATGCTGTAAAGAGCAATATTGCATAGGAACCTGGAATGTTAGGTCCATGAATCAAGGAAAAGTGGAAGTGGTCAATCAGGACATGGCAAGAGTGAATGTCGACATTCTAGGAATCAGTGAACTAAAATGGACTGGAATGGGTGAATTTAATTCAGATGACCATTGTATCTAATACTATGGACAGGAATCCATTAGAAGAAATGGAGTAGCCATCATGGTCAACAAAAGAGTCTGAACTGTAGTAATTGGATGCAATCTCAAAAACGACAGAATGATCACTGATTCATTTCCAAGGCAAACCATTCAATATCACGGTAATCCAAGTCTATGCCCCAACCAGTAACACTGAAGAAGCTGAAGCTGAACAGTTTGAAGGAGACCTGCAAGACCTTATAGAACTAACACCCCCCAAAAAATGTCCTTTTCATTATAGGGGACTGGAATACAAAAGTAGGAAGTCAAGAAACACCTGGACTAACAGGCAAATTTGGCCTTGGAGTATGGAATGAAACAGGGCAAAGGCTAATAGAGTTTTGTCAAGAGAACTCACTGGTCATAGCAAACAACCTCTTCAAACAACACAAGAGAAAACTCTACACAAGGACATCACCAGAGGGTCAACACCGAAATCAAAATGATTTTATTATTTGCAGCCAAAGATGGGGAAGCTCTATACAGTCAGCATAAACAAGACTGGGAGCTGACTGTGGCTCAGACCATGAACTCCTTATTGCCAAATTCAGACTTAAATTGAAGAAAGTAGGGAAAACCACTAGAATATTCAGGTATGACCTAAATCAAATCCCTGATGACTATGCAGTGGAAGTCAGAAATAGATATAAGGGAGATCTGATAGACAGAGTGCCTAATGACCTATGTACAAAGGTTCGTGACATTGTACAGGAGACGGATCAAGACCATCCCCATGGAAAAGAAATGCAAAAAGGCAAAATGGTTGTCTGAGGAGGCCTTACAAATAGCTATGAAAAGAAGAGAAGTGAAACGCCAAGGAGAAAAGGAAATATATTCCCATTTGAATGCAGAGTTCTAAAGAATCACAAGGAGAGATAAGAAAGCCTTCCTCAGTGATCAATGCAAAGAAATAGAGGAAAACAACAGAATGGGAAAGACTCGAGATCTCTTCAAGAAAATTGGAAACACCAAGGGAATATTTCATGCAAAGATGGGCTCAATAAAGGACAGAAGTGGTATGGACCTAACGGAAGCGGAAGATATTAAGAAGAGGTGGCAAGAATACACAGAAGAACAGTACAAAAAATATTTTCATGACCCAGATAATCATGATGGTGTGATCACTCACCTAGAGCCAGACATCCTGGAATGTGAAGTCAAGTGGGCCTTAGAAAGCATCACTATGAACAAAGCTAGTGGAGGGGATGGAATTCCAGTTGAGCTAATTCAAATCCTAAATGACGATGCTGTGAAAGTGCTGCATTCAATATGCCAGCAAATTTGGAAAACTCAGCAGTGGCCACAGGACTGAAAAAGGTCAGTATTCATTCCAATCCCAAAGAAAGGCAATCCCAAAGAATGCTCAAATTACCACAAAATTGCACTCATCTCACACGCTAGTAAAGTAACGCTCAAAATTCTCCCAACCAGGCTTCAGCAATATGTGAACCTTGAACTGCCAAATGTTCAAACTGGTTTTAGGAAAGGCAGAGGAACCAGAAATCAAATTGCCAACATCTGCTGGATCATCAAAAAAGCAAGAGAGTTCCAGAAAAACATCTATATCTGCTTTATTGACAATGCCAAAGCCTTTGACTCTGTGGATAACAATAAACTGTGGAAAATTCTGAAAGAGATGGGAATACCAGACCATCTGGCCTACCTCTTGAGAAACCTATATTCAGGTCAGGAAGGAACAGTTAGAACTGGACATGGAACAACAGACTGGTTCCAAATAGGAAAAGGAGTACGTCAAGGCTGTATATTGTCACCCTGCTTATTTAACTTCTATGCAGAGTACATCATGAGAAACGATGGGCTGGAAGAAGCACAAGCTGGAATCAAGATTGCCAGAAGAAATATCAATAACCTCAGATAGGCAGATGACACCACCTCTATGGCAGAAAGTGAGGAGGAAATAAAAACCTTGATGAAAGTGAAAGAGGAGAGTGAAAAACTTGGCTTAAAGCCCAACACTCAGAAAACTAAGATTATGGCTTCTGGTCCCATCACTTCATGGGAAACAGATGGGGAAACAGTGGAAACAGTGTCAGACTTTATTTTGGGGGGGCTCCAAAATCACTGCAGATGGTGACTGCAGCCATGAAATTAAAAGATGCTTACTCCTTGGAAGGAAAGTTTTGAGCAACCTAGATAGAAAATTAAAAAGTAGAGACATTACTTTTCCAACAAAGGTCCATCTAGTCCAGGCTATGGTTTTTCCAGTGGTCATGTATGGATATGAAAGTTGGACTGTGAAGAAAGCTGAGTGCCGAAAAATTGATGCTTTTGAACTGTGGTGTTGGAGAAGATTCTTGAGAGTCCCTTGGACTGCAAAGAGATCCAACCAGTCCATCCTAAAGGAGATCAGTCCTGGGTGTTCATTGGAAGGACTGATCCTGAAGCTGAAACTCCAGTACTTTGGCCACCTTATGCAAAGAGTTGACTCATTGGAAAAGACCCTGATGCTGGGAGGGATTGGGGGCAGGATGAGAAGGGAATGACAGAAGATGAGATGACTAGATGGCATCACTAACTTGATGGACATGAGTTTGAGTAATCTCTGGGAGTTAGTGATGGACAAGGAAGCCTGGTGTGCTGCAATTCATGGAGTCACAAAGAATTGGACACTACGGAGTGACTGAACTGAATTGAAGACACTGCCTGGCACGGTCATAGAACAAAGGGCTGAGCAGAGCTAACTGGCTGTGGACAGGCCCATCCCCTGCCAGAGACAGGCAGGCGAGGGCAGCCAGAAATGGAAGGGGGCAATCACGGCCCCAGAAAGGCATCCTATACCAAACTGCAAGCAGACTTTGTTGCTAACCAAGTCTTCTTGGGATTCCGGCCAGTCAACATCCACTGGAAGGGCCTTGGTGGAGTATCCGAGAACCTGGACCTGAACCTGAGAGGCTTAGACCTGGGAAGTGCATGCAAACCAGGAACCATATCAGACAGTTCCTGGGAGAGCAACCTAGAGTCTGAGCAGTGTAGACTGGGAAAGCACACATGCCGTGAGCGGGGGCAAACCCAGTGTGGCTGAATCACTGTGAGCACGGCCCACACGCCAGTGAGATTTGTTTGCAGTGTTCCTACCTCCCCAAAGCACGACTGAACAAGCGAGCCTAAAAAAAGGGACCACCACCATGCCCCTTGTGTCAGGGTGGAAATTAGACACTGAAGAGACCAGCAAACAGAAGAAGCTAAAATGAACAGAGGGAACCGCTTTGGAAGTGACAGGTGCGATAGGTTAAAACCCTGTAGTTAGCACCCACTACATAGGAAGGGGCCTATAGACCTTGAGAAGTACAAGCCGGACCAAGGAACTATCTGAAAGTGAACTGACCCCCACACTGTCTGCAACAGCTCCAGAGAAATCTTAGATTTTTTTTACTATTATCATTTTTTAAATTAAATATATATATATATATTATTTAATTATTTTATTTTTATTTTTAAGTCCCCATTACTCCTTTAATTTTCCTTTTTAGAACCTACTATTACCTTGGGGGGGGGGGAGAAAGATCCTATTTTTAAAAGCAAACTTTTAAATATATAAATATATATATATATATATATATATATATACACATGTATATATATAATTTCTGTGACTTTGTTGTGTTTTTTGCTTTTGGGGTTTTTTGTTTGTTTGTTTGTTTTGTTGTTAATATTGTGTTTTTGAGAATCTAACCTCTACTCAAGATTTTTAATCTTTCCTTTTTGGTATTTATTATCAACTTTGTACGTTTAAGAACCCAATTTCAGTACCCATTTTTACTTGGGAGCAAGATCACTGGACTGATTGCTCTCTCCCCCTTTTGACTCTACTTTTTCTCCACCAGGTCGCCTCTATCTCCCACCTCTCCCCTTTTCTTCTCTACCCAACTCGGTAAATCTCTTTGTGTGTTCTGGGCTGTGGAGAACGCTTAGGGAACTGATTACTGGTTGGATCTGTCTCTCTCCTTTTCATTCCCCCTTTTATCCTCCTAGCCACCTCTGTCTCCTTCCTCCCTCTTCTCTTCTCTGTGTAACTCCGTGAACATCTCTGAGGGATCCAGACTGTGGAAAGCACATAGGGAAGTGATTACGGGCTAGTTTGCTCTCTCCCCTTTTGATTCTCCCTCTTATCCTCCTGGTCACCTCTATCACCTTCCTCCCTCTTCTCTTCTCCATGTAATTCTGTGTACCTCTCTGGGTGTCCCCCACTGTGGAAAAACTTTTCATCATTAACCTAGATGTTTTATCATCAGTGCTATATAGATGGAGAAGCCTTGAGACTACTGTAATAATAAGACTGTAAACCAGAGGCAGGAGGCTTAAGTCCAAATCCTGAGAACACCAGAGAACTCCTGAAACCAGGGAAAATTAATTGATAGGAGCTCATCAAACGCCTCCATACCTACACTGAAACCAAGCACCACACAAGGGCCAACAAGGTCCAGAGCAAGACATACCATGCAAATTCTCCAGCAACACAGGAACATAACCCTGGGCCTCAATATACAGGCTGCCCAAAGTCACACCAAACTCATCGACATCTCAAAACACATTACTGGAAACTTCATTGCACTCCACAGAGAAGAAATCCAGATCCGCCGATCAGAACACCAACACAAGCTTCCCTAACCAGGAAACCTTGACAAGCCACCCATCCAACCCCACCCACAGCGAGGAACCTTCACAATAAAGAGGAACCACCAACTGCAAAAATACAGAAAGGCCACCATAAACACAGTAATATAAACAAGATGAAAAAGCAGAGAAATACCCAATAGGTAAAGGAACAGGATAAATGCCCACCAAGCCAAACAAAAGAGAAAGAGACAGGGAATCTACCTGATAAAGAATTCCAAATAATAATAGTGAAAAAGATCCAAAATCTTGAAAACAAAAAGGAGTAACAGATAAATAGCCTGGAGACAAGGATAGAGAAGATGCAAGAAAGGCTTAACAAGGACTTAGAAGAAATAAAAAAAGTCAATACATAATGACTAATGCAATAAATGAGATAAAAAACACTCTGGAGGGAACCAACAGTAGAATAACGGAGGCAGAAGATAGGATACGTGAGGTAGAAGATAGAACGGTAGAAATAAATGAAACAGAGAGAAAAAAAGAATTAAAAGAAATGAGGACAACCTCAGAGACCTCTGGGACAATGTTAAATGCCCCAACATTCGAATCATAGGAGTCCCAGAAGAAGAATACAAAATGAAAGACCATGAGAAAATACTTGAGGAGATAATAGTTGAAAACTTCCCTAAGATGGGAAAGGAAATAGTCATCCAAAACCAAGAAACCCAGAGAGTCCCAAACAGGATAAACCCAAGGCAAAACACACAAGACACATATTAATCAAATTAACAAATATCAAACACAAAGAACAAATATTAAAAGCAGCAACAGAAGAACAAGAAATAACACACAAGGGGATTCCCATAAGGATAACAGCTGATCTTTCAATAGAAACTCTTCAGGTCAGAGGGAATGGCAGGACATACTTAAAGTGATGAAAGAAAATAACCTACAGCCCAGATTACTGTACCCAGCAAGGATCTCATTCAAATATGAAGGAGAAATCAAAAGCTTTACAGATAAGCAAAAGCTGAGAGAATTCAGCACCACCAAACCAGCTCTTCAACAAATGCTAAAGGACATTTTCTAGACAGGAAACAGAGAAAGGAGGTATAAACTTGAACCCAAAATAATAAAGTAAATGGCAATGTGATCATACTTGTCAATAATTACCTTAAATGTAAATGGATTGAATGCCCCAACCAAAAAACTAAGACTGGCTGAATGGATACAAAAACGAGACCCTTATATATGTTGTATACAAAGACCCACCTTGAAACAAGGGACACATACAGACTGAAAGAGAAGGGCTGGAAAAAGATATTCCATGCAAATAGAGACCAAAAGAAAGCAGGAGTAGCAATACTCATATCAGATAAAATAGACTTTAAAACAAAGGCTGTGAAAAGAGTCAAAGATGGATACTACATAATGATCAAAGGATCAATCCAAGAAGAAGATATAAAAATCATAAATATATATGCAAACAAGATAGGAGCACCACAATATGTAAGACAAATGCTAACAAGTATGAAAGGGGAAATTAACAATAACACAAAAATAGTGGGGAGATTTAATATCCCACTCACACCTATGGATAAATCAACCAAATAGAAAATTAACAAGGAAACTTTAAATGATACAATAGACCAGTTAGACCTAATTTATATCTATAGGACAATTCACCCCAAAACAATGAATTTCAACTTTTTCTCAAGCACACACGGAACCTTCTCCAGGATAGAGCACATTCTGGGCCATAAATCTAACCTTGTTAAATTCAAAAAAATGAAATCATTCCAAGCTTCTTTTCTGACCACAATGCAATAAGATTAGATGTCAATTACAGGAGAAAAACTATTAAAAATTCCCACATATGGAGGCTGAATAACACATTGCTGAATAACCAACACATCACAGAAGAAATAAAAAAAGAAATCAAAATATGCATAGAAACGAATGAAAATGAAAACACAAAAACCCAAAACCTATGGTTACTGTAGAAGCAGTGCTAAAGGGAAGGTTCATAGCAATACAGGTTTACCTCAAGAAACAAGATAAAAGTCAAATAGATAACCTAGGTCTACACCTAAAGCCTCTTGAAAATGAAGCAATTATGAGCCCAGGGTTAGTAGAAGGAAAGAAAATTTAAAAATTAGAGCAGAAATAAATGCAAAAGAAATAAAGAAACCATAGCAAAAATCAACAAAACCAAAAGCTGGTTCTTTCATAAGATAAATAAAATTGACAAACCACTAGCCAGACTCATGAAGAAACAAAGGGAGAATAATCAAATCAACATAATTAGAAATGAAAATGGAGAGATCACAACAGACGATACAAAGGATCATAAGAGACTATTATCAGCAAATATACGCAAATAAAATGGACAACTTGGAAGAAATGGACAAATTCTTAGAAAAGTACAACTTTCCAAAATTGAACCAGGAAGAAATAGATCTTAACAGACCCATCATAAACACAGGAATTGAAACTGTAATCAGAAATCTTCCAGCAAACAAAAGCCCAGGACCAGACAGCTTCACAGCTGAATTCCACCAAAAATTGAGAGAACTAACACTTATGCTACTCAAACTCTTCCAGAAAATTGCATAGGAAGGTAAATTTCCAAACTCATTCTATGAAGCCACCATTACCTTAATACCAAAATCTGACAAAAATTCCACACAAAAAAGAAAAACTACAAAAAAACTACACAAAAAAGAAAACTACAAGACAATATCACTGATGGACATAGATGCAACCTTATCAAAATTCTAGCAAACAGAATCCAGTGACATATTTAAAAGATCACACATCATGACCAAGTCGGCTTTATCCCAGCGATTCAAGGATTCTTCAATATCTGCAAATCAATCAATGTAACACACCACACTAACAAATTGAAAAATTAAAACCATATGATTATCTCCATAGATAATTTCTCTCCAGAGAAAGCCTTTGACAAAATTCAACATCCATTTATGATAAAAAAAAAAAAACCTTCCAGAAAGCAGGAATAGAAGGAATATACCTCAATATAATAAAAGCTATATATGTCAAACCTTCATCAAATATTATCCTCAATGGTGAAAAATTGAAAGCATTTCCCCTAAAGTCAGGAACAAGACAAGGGTCCCAATCTCACCACTACTATTAAACATAGTTTTGGAAGTTTTGGCCACAGCAATCAGAGTAGAAAAAGAAATAGAGGAATCCAGATTGGAAAAGAAGTAAAACCCTCACTGTTTGCAGATGACATGATCCTCTATATAGAAAACCCTAAAGATTCCAACTAAAATTACTAGAGCTAATCAATGAATATAGTAAAGATGCAGGATATAAAATTAACACACAGAAATCCCTTGCATTCCTATACACTAACAATGAGAAAACAGAAAGAGAAATTAAGAAAATAATACCCTTCACCACTGCAACGAAAAGAATAAAATACTTAGGAATACATCTACCTAAAGAAACAAAAGACCTATATATAGAAAACTATAAAACGCTGGTGAAAGAAATCAAAGAGGACACAAATAGATGAAGAAATATACCATGTTCATGGATTGGAAGAATCAATATAGTGAAAATGAGTATACTATCCAAAACAATCTATAGATTCTATGCACTCCCTATCAAGCTACCAGCGGTATTTTTCACAGAACTAGAACAAATAATTTCACAATTTGTATGGAAATACAAAAAACCTTGAATAGCCAAAACAACTTGAGAAAGAAGAATAGAACTGGGGGAATCAACTTGCCTGACTTCAGGCTCTACTACAAAGCCACAGTCATCAAGACAGTATGGTACTGGCACAAAGACAGAAATATAGATCAATGGAACAAAATAGAAAGCCCAGAGATAAATCCACGCACCTATGGACACCTTATCTTTGACAAAGGAGGCAAGAATATACAATGGAGAAAAGACAATCTCTTTAACAAGTGGTGCTGGGAAAACTGGTGAACCTCCTGTAAAAGAATGAAACTAGAACACTTTCTAACACCATACGCAAGCACAAACTCAAAATGGATTAAAGATCTAAACGTAAGACCAGAAATTATTCAACTCCTACAGGAAAACATAGGCAAAAGCCTCTCCGACGGAAACCACAGCAGGATCCTCTATGACCCACCTCCCAGAATATTGGGGGGAAAAGCAAAAATAAACAAATGGGACCTAATGAATTTAAAAGCTTTTGCACAACAAAGGAAACTATAAGCAAGTTAAAAAGACAGCCTTCAGAATGGGAGAAAATAATAGTAACCGATGCAATGGACAAAGAATTAATCTCAAAAATATATAAGCAACACCTGCACCTTAATTCCAGAAAAATAAAAGACCCAATCAAAAAGTGGGCCAAAGAACTAAACAGACATTTGTCCAAAGAAGACATACAGATGGCTAACAAACACATGAAAAGATGCTCAACATCACTCATTTTCAGAGAAATGCAAATCAAAACCACAATGAGGTACCACTTCAGGCCAGTCAGAATGGCTGCTATCCAAAAGTCTACAAGCAATAAATGTTGGAGAGGGTGTGGAGAAATGGGAACCCTCTTACACTGTTGGTGGGAATGCAAACTAGTACAGCCGCTATGGAAAACAGTGTGGAGATTCCTTTAAAGACTGGAAATAGAACTGCCATATGACCCAGCAATACCACTGCTGAGCATACACACTGAGGAAACCAGAATTGAAAGAGTCACTTGTACCCCAATGTTCATCGCAGCACTGTTTATAATAGCCAGGACATGGAAGCAACCTAGATGCCCATCAGCAGATGAATGGATAAGAAAGCAGTGGTACATATACACCATGGAATATTACTTAGCCATTAAAAAGAATACATTTGAATCAGTTCTAATGAGGTGGATGAAACTGGAGTCTGTTATACAGAGTTCAGTAAGCCAGAAAGAAAAACACCAATACAGTATACTAATGAATATATATGGAATTTAGAAAGATGGTAATGATAATCCTGTATGCGAGACAGCAAGAGAGACACAGATGTATTGAACAGTCTTTTGGACTCTGTGGGAGAGGGTGAGGGTGGAATGATATGGGCTAATGGCATTGAAACATACAAATTATCATATATGAAATGAATTGCTAGTCCAGGTTCGATGCATGATACATGGTGCTCAGGGCTGGTGCACTGGGATGACCCATAGGGATGGGATGGGGAGGGAGGTAGAAGGTGTGTTCAGGATGGGGAACACATGTACGCCCATGATGAATTCAAGTCAATTTATGGCAAAACCAATACAATATTGTAAAGTAAAATTAATTAATTAATTGATTTTTAAGTAATGCACAACAAATTTTCTGTAGTTACTTCTTTAAAATAAAATCAAGCAAGCATTTTGAAAGAGCCATTTATTTGGCAGAAAGAAATTCAAAAGTTAAAGAAATTTAACTTTGGATCTAGCAAACTACACTCTTGTTTAAACTTGAAAAAGATTGTACCAATGAAACATTAAAATGAGACAGTTGTATTTAAAAAACCTCCATGCCCACAGACACAACTTCTCAACTTAAGTATACTGTCTACTGTTACTTAATTTCAGAGCTTTGATTTATAATAATATAATATTTATATTGTAAGAATTATTGATAAGGTTTATATAGTGTCTAAAAGAGGGGGTATTTAATACACCCCCAAATTCAAACACATACCTACACACACATAATTTTGATGTGTGTGCATTTTTGAATAAACAAGTCAAACAAGCAACTGGGCTTATGCCCAAAGAAGAATTATTAATCATGAATTTTAAACTATACCTCTTCAAATTAGATGTAGTGGTTTTCTAATTTATTGTTCCAAATATATCAATCAATATAATCAATACAGTGGCATATTAAGGCTCAGTTGAATTCTGAGCCTTAAAAACAGTAAGGCTCAGTAACAAATACAGTAACTATCCTTTTCCATTTATGTCAGCTCTGGAATGGTATTTAACTATTAACAAATTAACAGATTAAAGATGTGAATATTGCACAGCATTTTAACCATTCTTCAGAAAGGCTAATTAATTTAAATCTAGGCCTTGGATTTGCCTGTCTAAACTAAGTCACTTTCCATTCTGGTTGTTGGTTCATTTGCATCCTGAAGTAGTGTACCTCCATTGTTTGTTTCACTCCCTGAACACAATTGAGTGTATTTTGTTCTACTGAGTTTACATGGGCTGCAGATGCCAGTTCCTGTTGCAGCTGTGATTATATTTTAGAATGGGCTAACAGACAGTAGAGAGTGTTCAACACTCACTGCATTCAACAAAGGTCTAGTCTGATTTGTATTGGATTAGTACTTCCAGAAAGCAAAGGCAGGAACTAAATGATAGGGTTTCAAAGCCTTAGGCCTTTGAAATCTCTGGACATTGATTACAGAGGTAATGCTGAAGCAGAGTCTGACTGTCATAAAAGAACAAAAAATTGTAAAATCATTCCCTTTAAAAGACTAACCAGTGCATTGAATTCTTATTAATAAAAGCACATTTGGTTAAATGGTCCATGGCTTCTTAAAGCAAATAATATGTTTACAAAGTGCTTTATGCATTGATATTATTTTATTGTCAAAACCATGAAGAACTAGAAACAAAACAGCTCTGTGTGTGTGTGTGTGTGTGTGTGTGTGTGTGTGTACTTTCTAGAAAATGATGAAATATTCTGGCACTATGGATTATTATGATTTAATTTTTTTTTTTTCATTTCCCTTCCAAATTCAAAGAATTCCACTGAGATACTATACTTTCTCCCATGTTGCTTTGCTCTATATCCTTGGGAACTAGCACATTCAATGCATTTTCTTGGCTCCAATATTAGCTTTTCCTTCTAGACCCACCATTGGGAGATGTTGACAGAAGATTGTAAGGTAGGGAGAGAGAAAAATCATAGCAATTGTTCCTCTCCTTCTCTATGGAGATGCTGTTTTGAGCAGTAGTCCATGTGGCACTGGTATTAAGGAAACTGCCTGCCAATGCAGGGGACATGAAAGATGTGGGTTTGATCCTTGGGTTGGTAAGATCCTCTGGAGAAGGAAATGGCAACCCACTCCAGTGTTCTTGCCTTGAGAATGCCATGGACAGAGGAGCCTGGAGGGCTACAGCCCATAGGTTGCAAAGAGTCAGACATGTCTGAGGAGACTTAGCACAGCACCTATTTTCTACCATGGTTCCAATTTCTCTTCAACAGCCCATGCTGTTAGACTACTTTGTGATCTCTCTTCTTGGGGTCTTATATCCTACTATGGAATACTGGATAATGTCCTCTTCTCAAATGTTTCCAAGTCTTAATTTCTGGAATCTATGAATATGTTATTTTATACAGAAAAGCAAACTTGCAAATGTTAAGAATTTTGATGGAAAAATCATCTTGGATTATTTGGGTGGGACTAATACAACCACAAAGATCCTTATAAGACAAAGGCAAGAAAGTCAAAGGAATCAAATAATATATTGATCTAAATGAGAATGAAATTATGATGTATCAAAATTGGTGGGATAGACTTAAAGAAAGGCAGAGGGAAATTTATAGCATTCTAGAGCTACATTAAAAAATAAAGGTCTAAAATCATTATTCTCAACTCACTTCCTCAAGAAACTAGGAAAAGAGCAAAATAAACCCAAATGAGTGTTAATGATAACTAAAAAGATGAGAACAGGAACAAATTATTTAAGAGAAAAGCAATAGGAAAAAAAAAAAAAAAAGTCTGATTCTTTAAAAATATTAAATTGAAAAATTTCTAGCAAAACTGGTAAACTAAAGGAAAAAAGTGAAAAAAGACAGTACCAGTGTCAAGAAGGAAGCAGGCTATATCATTATAGACTATAGAAATTTAAAGGAAAATAAGGAAATACAACAAACATCTCTATACACATAAATTCAGCAACTTAGATAAAATGGTTTATGTTAACCACCGACTCACATATCCCTATACGAAAGGGATCATTTGTTTGGTCTATAACTATTAAGAAAATTGCATCTTTATTTTAAAAATTCCCAAAAAGAAATGTCTAGGCCTAGATGGTTGCACTTGAAATTTTACCAAAAAAATTTAAAAGAATTAACACTAATTCTATATAATTTTTGAGAAAACAGAAGAAGAGATAGCATAAGGGAACTTTCTTAATTTGACAGTTGTCTTAAAACTCTATGATAACATCATACTTAGTGGTGAAAATTTGTACATTTTTGGAAATTGCTACAGATACTATAAACAATGAAAGGATAATAAATAAATACTATTAATAATTCTGTGTCCCAAAATTTGATAAAGTAGATGACAAGGACCAATTACTTGGAAGATACAATTTACCAAAACTCATACAAGATGAAATAGACAACATGAATAGTACTTTGGCTATTAAAAAAATTTTTGAATCAATAATTAATGACATTCCACATCAGAAAACACCAGGATCAAATAAGTGATTGGTGAAATCTACAGAACATTTATGAAAAAATTAAATTAAGTCTATAAAATTTTCAGAGGATAGAAGCAGACAGCGTATTTCCAGACTCATTCTATAAGGCCAGCATTTGGTCAGTTCAGTCACTCAGTTGTGTCCAACATTTTGCAACCCATTGACTGCAGCACACCAGACTTCCCTGTCCATCACCATAGTGACCTCCTTCAAAAGTACTTAGGCCAACACTGTTGTATGCAATGCATTTGACCAGTGTCAACCCATGCCTCCACCAGAGGCTCTTGAACACTCACAGGCAAGGCTGTCTCAGTCTCTTATGGGATCACTGCTCCTTTCTCCTGGCTCCTGGTGCACACAAGGTTTTGTTTGTGCCTTCCAAGAGTCTGTTTCCCCAGTCTTGTGGAAGTTTTGTAATCAAATCCCACCGACCTCCAAAGTCAAATTCCATGGGGGTGTTCTAAGTCCCTTTGCTGGATCCCCAAGTTGGGAAATCTGCTGTGGGTCCTAGAACTTTTGTAACAGTGCAAGAACTTCTTTGGAATAATTGTTCTCCTGTTTGTGGGTCGTCGGCTGAGTCCGGTGGGGCTAATGGCAGCCTCCTCCAAGAGGACTTATTCCACACATTGTGCCTCCAAGATCTGCTGTAGCCAGAGCCCCTGTCCCTACTTCAGGCCACTGCTGACCCGTACCTCTGCAGGAGAAAGTCAAACACTCAAAGGCAGGTCTGGCTCAGTCTTTGTGGGATCTTTGGGTCCTGGTGCACACAAGGTTTTATTTGAGCTCTCAGAGTGTCTCTGATGTGTATAGGGTTTGACTCTAAACATGATTTCATCCCTCCTCCCATCTTGTTGGGGCTTCTCCTTTGCCCTTGGACATGGGATATCTTTTTTTGGTGGGGTTCAACATTCTCCTGTTGATGGTTGTTCAGCAACAAGTTGCAATTTTGGAGTTCTCACAGGAGAAGATGAGGACATGTCCTTCTACTCTGCCATCTTAGCAGTAAAAGTCAGCATTACCCTTATACTATAATCAGACAACATCACAAAAAAGAAAACCATAGACAAGTACCTCTCATGAACTTAGGTGCAAAATTCTTCAACAAAGTTTTAACAAATGATTTATTGTTGTTAGTGTATAGAACTGCAAAAAAGATTTCTCCATATGAATTTTGTATCAAGTGACTTTACTGAGTTTATTGATAAGCTGTAGTAGTTTCTGGTATCATTTTTGTCTTTTCTATATATAATATCATGTCATTTACAAACAGTGACATTTTACTTCTGAATTTTCCAGTTTGAATTCTTTTTGTTCCTTTTTCTTCACTGATTGCTATGCTAGGACTTTTGTTTATTTATTTATTGTTATTTTTTAATGTATTTATTTTAACTGGAGGCTAATTACTTTATAATGTTGTAGTGGTTTTGTCATACACTGACTTGGGTAAGCCATGGCTGTACATGTGTTCCCCATCCTGAACACCCCTCCCACCTCCCTCCCATCCATCCCTCTGCTAGGACTTTTAAAACTATGTTAAATAAAGTGGTGATAGTGGACCATTCTTGTCTTCTTCCTAATCTTAGAGTTAATACTTTCAGCTTGTTACCATTGCATATGATGTTAGCTGTAAATTTGTCATATATTGCCTTTATCATGTTGAAGTATTTTTCTTTCATACCCACTTTCTGGAGAGGTTTTTTGTTTGTTTGTTTTTGTTTTGTTTTTTCATCATAAATGGATGTCAAATTTTATCAAAAGCTTTTTATGCATCTATTGCAATGAGCTTATGGTTTTTATTTTTTAATGTGTTAATAGAATGTATCACAATGATTAATTTGAAGATATTGAAAAATCCTTGCATCACTGGATAAACCCCAGTTGATCATGGTGAAAGGAAACAACATCGTTTACTATCACAACAAAAAGAATAAAAAACAAGGGAATAAAGCTACCATAGAAGACAAAAGGGCTTCCCAGATAACTTAGTTGGTAAAGAATCCACCTGCAATACAGGAGATGGGTTCAATCCCTAGGCTGGGAAGATCCACTGGAGAAGGGATAGGCTACCCACTCCAGTGTTTCTTGGGCTTCCCTTGTGTCTCAGCTGGTAAAGAATCCACCTGCAATGCTGGAGACCCTGGTCCAATTCCTGGGTTGGAAAGATCCCCTGGAGAAGGGAATGGCTACCCGCTCCAGTATTCCGGCCTAGAGAATTCCATGGACTATATAGTCCCGTTCAGTTCAGTCGCCCAGTGATGCCCGACGCTTTGAGACCCCTTGGACTGCAGCATGCTAGGCTTCCCTGTCCATCACCGACTCCTGGAGCTTCCTCAAACTCATGTCTATCAAGTTGATGATGCCACCCACATATAGTCCTTATATAGCCCATGGGGTCACAAAGAGTCAAACACGACTGAGTGACTTTAACTTTCACTTTCAAGGAGACAAGAGAATTCTACTCTGAAAACTATAAGGCACTGATGAAAGAAATCAAAGATGACACCAAAAAAATGGAAAGATATAAAATGTTCTTGGATTGAAAGAAGCAATACCATGAAAATGACTATACTCCCAAAGGCAATCTACAAATTGAATGCAACACTATAAAATTGCCAGTGGCATTTTTCAAGGAACTAAAATTTTTAAAATTCCTATGAAAACACAAAAGACCCTGAATAGTCACAACAATCTTAAGGAAAAATGGAGCTGGAGGGATCAGGCTTCCTATACTGCAAAGGTACAGTAGTTGAAACAAAGTAGTATGGTACTGGTACAAAAATAGACATTTAGATCAATGGAACAGAATAGAAAACCCAGAAGAAATATAAAGAAAAGAAACCCAGACCTATGGTCAATAAACTATGACAAAGGAGGTAAGAACATACAATGAAACCACTTTAATAAGTGGTTCTGGGAAAACTGGACAGCTACATGGAAAATAATAAAATTAAAGTATTCTCTAACACCTCACACAGAAATAAACTTAAAATTGATTAAAGACCTAAATGTAATCCAGACTATAAAATTTTTAGGGGAAAACACAGAAGAACACTGTTACCTAAATTTCAGCAATATCTTTTTGGATCCATCTCCTTGAATAATGGAAATAAAAAATTAAACATATGTGACCAAAGTAAATTTAAAAACTTTTGCATAGCAAAGGAAATAAAAAACAAGATGAAAAGAAAACAGACAGAATGGGAGAAAAATTTTGGAAATGATTCAACTGACAAGGGATTAATTCCTAAAGTTTATAAATAGCCTATATAACTGAATATCAGAAAAAGAAAACCCAAACAACCCAATCAAAACATGGACAGAAGTCCTAAATAAATATTTCTGCAAAGAAGATATACAGATGGCCAAAAGGCAAAAGAAAAGGTGCTCAACATTGCTACTTATTTGAGAAATGCATATCAAAACTACAATGAGGTATGACTTCACACCAGTCAGAGTGGCCATCTTCAAAAATGTACAAATAATAAATGCTGGAGAGGATATGGAGTAAAAGGAACCCTCATATACTGTGGGGTGAGTATGTAAAATGCTGAAGCCACTATGGAGAACAGTATGGAAGTTCCTTAAAAAGCTAAAATAGAACTACCACAAGGTTATGGGATAAATGTCAACAACCTCAGATATACAGAAGATACCACCCTAATGGCAGAAAGTGAAGAGTCTCTTAATGAAGGTGAAAGAGGAGAGTGAAAAGGCTAGCCTAAAACTCAACGTTCAAAAAACTAAGACCATGGCATCTGATCCCAACACTTCATGGCAAATAGATGGGGGGGAAATGAGAATGATGGTAGATTTTATTTTCTTGAGCTCCAAAATCAGTACACAAGGTGACTATAGCCAGGAAATAAAAATACTCTCACTCCCTGGAAGGAAAGCATATTAAAAGAAAGTTAGACAGAGTGTTAAAAAGAAAACACATCATTTTACTAACAAAGGTCTGTTGAGTCAAACCTATGGTTTTTTTCTAGGAGTCATGTACAGATGTGAGAGTTGGACCATAAAGAAGACTGAGTGCCCAAAAATTGATGCTTTCAAATTGTGGTGCTGGAGAAGACTCTTGAGAGCCCCTTGAATAGCAATGAAATCAAACCAGTCAGTCCCAAAGGAAATCAACCCTTAATATTCATTGCAAGGACTGACATTGAAGCTGAAGCTCTAATACTTTGGCCACCTGATGCAAAGGGCCAACTCATTGGAAAAGATTCTGATACTGGGAAAGACTGAAGGCAAAAGGAGAAGATGATGGCAGAAGATGAGATGGTTGGATAGCATCACTGATTCAGTGGACATAAACTTGGGCAAACTCTGGGAAACAGTGAGGGACAGGGTGGCCTGGTGTGCTCCACAGGGTCACAAAGAGTTGGACACGACTTAGTGACTTAACAACAACAAATGGTCCTGCAACCCCATTCTTAAGTACATATGGCGGGGGGTGGGGGGAGGGAATGCACAACTCCAGTGGTCATGGCAGCACTATTTACAATAGCCAAGACATGGAAGCAACCTAAATGTCCATCAACAAATGAATATATAAAGAAGATGTGCTATGTATTTCTTATACTTTAATTTCATTCTTATGCAGATTTCTCCATTGCTTCCTGCACATTCAGAATGAATTCTGAGAATCTGAATGAGCCACCTCATTTAATGAAAGAGCTGAAATTTGCAGCTTATCTAAATTGATGCAAAGAGTATAGACATGTGAAGAGGGCCAATTGAGGACAAAAAAGGGCAGGGGAACTAGAGGAAATAAAAATCTAATGTAAATAACATTAAAATACATAGTATAAAAACAGACAGTCAGTCAGTTCAGTTCACTCGCTCAGTCATGTCTGACTGTTTGCAAACCCATGGAGTGCAGTATGACACCAACTGCCTGTCCATCACCAGCTCCCGGAACATGCACAAAATTATTTCCATCATTTGGTGATGTCATCCAACCATGTCATCTTCTGTTGCCCCCTTCTCCTCGTGCCTTCAATCTTTCCCAGTATCAAGGTCTTTTCAAATGAGGCAGTTCTTCGCATCAGGTGGCCTAAGTATTGGAGCTTCAGTCTCAGCATCAGTCCTTCCAATGAATATTCAGGACTGATTTCCTTTAGGGTTAACTGGTTTGATCTCCTTGCAGTCTAAAGGACTCTCAAGAGTCTTCTCCAACACCACAGTTCAAAAACATCAATTCTTTGGCACTCAACTTTCTTTATGGTCCAACTCTCACATCCACACATGACTACTGGAAAAACCATAGCTTTGACTAGATGGATATTTGTCAGCAAAGTGATGTCTCTGCCTTTTAATATGCTGCCTAGATGGGTCATGGTTTTTCTTCCAAGAAGCAAGCACCTTTTAATTTTATGGCTGCAGTCACCATCTGTAGTGATTTTGGAGCCCAATAAAATAAAGTTTCTCACTGTTTCCATTGTTTCCCCATCTATTTGCCATGAAGTGATGGGGCCGGATTCCATGATCTTAGTTTTCTGAACGTTGAGTTTTAAGCCAGTTTTTTCACTTTCCTCTTTCACCTTCATGAATAGGCTATTTAGTTTTTCTTCACTTTCTGCATAACTGAGGTTATTGATATTTCTCATGACAATCTTGATTCCAGATTGTGCTTCATCCAGCTCAGCATTTCTCATGATGTACTCTGCATATATGTTAAATAAACAGGGTGACAATATAAAACCTTGATGTATTCCTTTCCCAGTTTAGAACCAGTCTTTTCTTCCATGTCCGGTTCTGACTGTTTCTTCTTGACCAGCATTAAGATTTATCAGAAGGCAGGTAAGGTGGTCCGGGATTCCCATCTCTTTCATAATTTTCACAGTTCGTAGTTATCCACATAGTCAAAGGCTTTGGTGTAGTCAATGAAGCAGAAGTAGAACTCTCTTGCTTTTTCTTTGATCCAACACATCTTAGCAATTTGATCTCTGGTTCCTCTGTTTTTTCTAAATCCAGCTTGAACATCTGGAAGTTCTCAGTTCACATACTGTTGAAGCCTCACTTGGAGAATTTTGAGCATTACTTTGCTAGCTTGTGGGATGAGTGCAACTGTTCAGTAGTTTAAACATTCTTTGACCTTGCCTTTCTTTAGGATTGGAATGAAAAGTGACCTTACCAGTCCTGTGGCCACTGGTGCATTTTCCAAATTTGCTGGCATATTGAATGTAGCACTTTTACAGCATCATTTTTTAGGATGTGAAATAGCTCAGATGGAATTCTATCACCTCCAGTAGCTTTGTTCATAGTGATGCTTCCTAATGCCCACTTAACTCCGGACTCCTGGATGTCTGGCTCTAGGTGAGTGATCACATCACTGTGGTTATCTGGGTCATTAAGAGCTTTTTTGTATAGTTCTTCTGTGTATTCTTTCCACCTTTTCTTAATATATTCTGCTTCTGTGACCCATAGATTTCTGTCCTTTTTTGTGCCCATCTTTGCAAGAAATGTTCCATTGGTATCTCTAATTTTCTTGAAGAGATCTCAAGCCTTCCCCATTCTATTGCTTTCCTCTATTTGATTGTACTGATCACCCAGGAAGGCTTTCTTATCTCTCCATGCTTCTCTTTGGAACTCTGCATTTAGTAGTTATATCTTTCCTTTTCTCCTTTGTCCTTTACTTCTCTTCTTTTCGCAGCTATTTGTAAGACCTCCTAAGACAACTATTTGACTTTTTGCATTTCTTTTTCTTGGGGATTGTCTTGATCACTGCCTCCTGTACAATGTCCCGAAACTCTCCATAGTTTTTCCATCACTCTATCAGATCTCATCTGATGAATCTATTCATCATTTCCACTCTATAATAGTAAGGGATTTGATTTAGGTCATAACTGAATGGTCTAGTGGTTTTCCTTACTTTCTTCATTTTAAGTCTGAATTTGCAATAAGGAGTTCATGATCTGAGTCACAGTCAGCTCCTGGGTTTGTCTGTGCTGACTGCATATAGTTTCTCCATCTTTGTCTGCAAAAAATATAATCAATCTGATTTTGGTTTGATTGTCTGATGATGCCCTCGTGTAGAGTCATCTCTTGTGTTGTTGGAAGAGGGTGTTTACTATGACCAGTGAGTTCTCTTGGCAATACTCTGTTAGCCTTTGCTCTGCTTCATTTTGTACTCCAAGGCCAAACTTACCTGTTTTCCAGGTATCTCTTGACTTCCTTTCTACTTTTGCATTTCTGTCCCCTATGATGAAAGGGACATCTTTTTTTTTTTTTTTTTGGTGTTCTACAAGATCTTGTAGGTCATCATAGAACCATTCAGCTTCATCTTCTTTTGCGTTAGTGCTGGGGGCATAGATTTGGATTACTGTGATATTGAATGGTTTGCCTTGGAAATGAACAGAGATCATTCTGTGATTTTTGAGACTGCACCCAAGTACTGTATTTTGGACTCTTTTGTTGACTATGAGGGCTACTCCATTTCTTCTAAGGGATTCTTGTGCACAGTAGTAGATATAATGGTCATCTGAATTAAATTTGCTCATTCCAGTCCATTTTAGCTCACTGATTCCTAAAATTCTGATGCCATCTCCCATTTGACCAGTTCCAATTTACCTTGATTCATGGACCTAACATTCCAGATTCCTAAGCAATATTGTTCTTTATAGAATCAGACTTTATCTCCATCACCACTCACATCCACTACCAGGCATTGTTTTCCTTTTGGCTCCATCTCTTCACTCTTTCTTGAGTTATTTTTCCACTCTTCTCTGGTAGCATATTGGGCACCTAAGGAGCTGGGGGTGGGGCTGGTCATCTTTCAGGGCCGTGTCTTTTTACCTTTTTGTACTGTTCATGGGGTTCTCAAGGCAAAAATGCTGAAGTGGTTTGCCATTCCCTTCTCCAGTGGACATTTTGTCAGAATCTGCACCATTACATGTATGTCCTGGGTGGCTCTACAGGGCATGGCTCATAGCTTCATTTAGCTCAACAAGTCTATTGTCCATAAGATCAGTTTGGTTAATTTTCTGTGACTGTGAATTTCATTCTGTCTTCCCTCTGACCAATAAGGATAAGAGACTTATGGAACCTTCCTGATGGGAGAAACTGTGAGGGAAACTGGGTCTGCCTTGTTCTGATAGGCGGGGCCATGATCAGTTCAGTTCAGTTCAGTTCAGGATAGAACCTGCATCTCCTGTAATGCAGCTGGATACTTTGCCACTGAGACACTAGGGAAGCCTTATATATAATAGTTATATATGAGACTGATATATATATATATATATATATATATATATATATAAATGGTATATATTACATCTTATTTATGCACTCCTCTGTTGATGGACACTTAAATTGCTTCCATATCTTGGTAATTATAAACAGTGCTGTTGTGAACACTGGGGTGCATGTATCTTTTTGAATTATTATTTCTGCTTTCTTCAGATATATACCCAGAATCAGAATTGCTGGATCAAAATAGTGTTATATTTGATTTTTTGAGGAATCTCTAGACTGTTTTCTGTAGTATTTCCTTTTCTGAAATTTTTAAGTTCTTTCAAATATTTTCCTTTATGAAAATAAAATAAATTCTTTTTCCAATTTTGTAAAACTAAAAACATTTCTACAACATTCATGTATAAATAAAAGTTTCATGCTATACACTTTTGTTAGTACTCTTCACTTCAAGACTCTCAATACATTATTTTGATTTTTCCAACATTAAGTTGAATGAAGAAATGTCTGAAGGAAGACTGATATGCAGACATATTTCTTTGTAGAACATCTCTATAACTTAAGTGTGAGCAGGGCTTCTTTTTCTATTTAAATTCAAGTACTATTAGAAGTATTTATTTTTTGAAGGACTTTAATACTTGGCAAGATACTTGTATATGCAAAATTAGATCTTTTGTAAGCTCAGGAAACTGTACTTCCAGTATATCACCTAGTATTATTGTAATTTTTTGAAAACTTCTTTGGGAATAATTAATATGCATGTGTTTGCCCCGTGTTTTTTCTCTACAATATACTAAATTCTTCATTTGATTATATTGCTCCTTGGCAATTACTAGCTTTTCTTTCCAATCCTCTGGAGTATTAATTCTTGCCTGACTCATCAAAATTTACTTTTACCTCAACTTTATTTTCATCTTTTTATTGATGTGAAATTCACATAACATCAGATTAAACATTTCAAAGTGAATAATTCAGTGACATTTAATTTATTCACAATGCAGTACAGCTACTGTTTTAACTAGTTCAAAAACACTTCATCATCCCAAAATAAACCTTTGTACCCATTAAACAATTATTCCCTATTTATGCCTCTTCCTAGACCCTGACAACCACGCATCTGCTTTGTCTCTACTATGATGATATATTCTGGATGTTTAGTATCAGTGAAATGCAATATGTGACTTGATGCATCTTGACTCTTTCACTTAGCATAATGTTTTCTACCTTCATCTATGTCTTTAGCATGTATCATATTTAATTCCTGTTTTGCCTGAGTAATATTCCATGGTATGTAAATATGCCACAATTTGTCTATACATTTATCTATTGGTATTTGAGCTGTGTCCATACTGACATTTTGGCTATTGCAGATAGTCTTGCCATAAACATCAGTGTACAACTATTTGTCTGAGTATCTGTTTTCAGTACTTTGGGTTACATAGCTTAGGAGTGGAACTTCCAGTCGTATAGTAATTCTTGTTTTAATTTAAGGACATTCAGAGATCCCCTGGAGGAGGAAATGGCAATACATTCCAGTATTCTTGCCTGGGAAATCCCATGGACAGAGGAATCTGGCAGGCCCATAGTCCATGGTGTTGTAGAGAGTCAGGTACAACTGAGTGAGTGACTAAATACACATATAAGCTACTATATGTGATAGCAGCAAACAAAATCATTTTACATCCCCACTAGCATTGCACAAGCACTCCCATTTCTCCAAATAGTTGCCAACACCTGTTATTTTCCATTGTTTTGATTAGTCATCATAGTGGGTGTTTCACCTCAAAATTTTACTTTATAATTTAATCATTTTAGCTCATATTTTACAGAATTCATCTTTCTTGTAGACAAAAAAAAAACTAGGTACTTTATAAAATCATGTTTCCTATGGTGGCTCTCTTCAAAGAAAGGGTTGATTAGAATCTTCTTCAGTCTTTGCTTCTACAGACACTTTGGATTTTTCCAGTCACTTATATATGCTCAAGCACAATATCTTATGGGGAAAAAATGTCCTTCCCTGTCGACAGCTGCTGCAGTTTTTTTCCTTGGTGTTACAGTTATTTCTAGAGTCAGTCAATGCACATTATTTAATGAGGAATTTAATGGACTGAGAAAACTGGGGAGAGATTTTGTGGTTTTAGGTATTATATGCAAGTGTTTAAATTCTCTTCTAAGTTAATTTTTGGGTGTAGTGTAAATAGTGAGCCAGTGGCTGTTTTTTTGTTTTTGTTTTTGTCTTTTTTTTTTTTTTTTGCATGTGGTTATCCAGTTGTCTAAACACCATTTATTAGACTATCTTTCCCCATTGTATATTCTTAGCTCATTTGTCATAAATTAATTGACCAAATGCAGTACTTACTACAGTGCCTAGCACATGTACTAAAATAATATCAGTAGTAGTACAGATTCCAGTAATCACCACAGTCTTACAAAATAAACAGTCTATGGGTAATATTATTTATAATCCAGATTTAAAATACAACACATTGTTTATCACAATATAGTTCTGTAAAAATTAATATAATGCAAAATCAGATATATAATACATATCACATATTAACATACATATATGGAATCTAAAAGATGGTATTGATTAACCTATTTGCAGGGCAGCAATGGAGACGCAGATATAGAGAACAGACATATGGACATGGGTGGTGGGGAGGAAGGAGAGAGTGAAAGTGAAGGTCGCTTGGTCGTGTCTGGCTCTTTACGACCCCATGGACTATAAACTCCATGGAATTCTCCAGGCCACAATACTGCAATGGCTAGCCTTTCCTTTCTCCAGGGGATCTTCCCAACCCAGGGACTGAACCCAAGTTTCCCACATTGCAGGCGGATTTTTAACCAGCTGAGCCACAAGGGAAGTCCAAGAATACTGGAGTATGTAGCCTATCCCTTCTCAAGCGGGACTTCCCAACCCAATAATCTAACTGGGATCTCCTGCATTGCAGGCGGATTCTTTACCAACTGAGTTATGAGGGAAGCCCAGGTGAGATGAATGGAGAGATCAGCATGGAAGCATACACACTACCATATGCAAAGTAGATAGCCAATGGAAATTTTCTGTATGACTCAGGGAACTTAATCCAGGGCTCTGTAACAACCTAGAGGAGTGGGAAAGGGTGGGAGATGGGAGGGAGGTTCAAGAATGTGGGGACACATGTATCAGTTCAGTTCAGTCACTCAGTCGTGTCCAACATTTTGCGACTCCATGAACCGCAGCAATCCAGGCCGCCCTGTCCATCACCAACTCCCGGAGTTTAATCAACCTCATGCCCATCGAATTGGTGATGCCATCCAGCCATCTCATCCTCTGTCATTCCCTTCTCCTCCTGCCCTCAATCCCTCCCAGCATCAGTGTCTTTTCCAATGAGTCAACTCTTTGCATGAGGTGGCCAAAGTATTGGAGTTTCAGCTTCAGCATCAGTCCTTCCAATGAACACCCAGGACTGATCTCCTTTAGGATGGACTGGTTGGATCTCCTTGCAGTCCAAGGGACTCTCAGGAGTCTTCTCCAACACCATAGTTCAAAAGCATCAATTTTTCAGCACTCAGCTTTCTTCACAGTCCAACTCTCACATCCATACATGACCACTGGAAAAACCATAGCCTTAATCAGACAGACCTTTGTTGGCAAAGTAATGTCTCTACTTTTTAATTTTCTATCTAGGTTGCTCATAACTTTCCTTCCAAGGAGTAAGCATCTTTTAATTTCATGGCTGCAGTCACCATATGCAGTGATTTTGGAGCCCAAAAAAATAAAGTCTGCTACTGGTTCCACGGTCTTCCCATCTATTTCCCATGAGGTGATGGGACCAGATGCCATGATCTTAGTTTTCTGAATGTTAAGCTTTAAGCCAACTTTTTCATCTCCTCTTTCACTTTCATCAAGAGGCTTTTTAGTTCCTCTTCACTTTCTGCCATAAGGGTGGTGTCATCTGCATATCTGAGGTTATTGATATTACTTCTGGCAATCTTGATTCCAGCTTGTGCTTCTTCCAGCCCAGTGTTTCTCATGATGTAGTCTGCATATAAGTTAAATAAGCAGGGTGACAATATACAGCCTTGACGTACTCCTTTTCCTATTTAGAAACAGTCTGTTGTTTCATGTCCAGTTCTAACTGTTCCTTCCTGACCTGCATACAGGTTTCTCAAGAGGCAGGTCAGGTGGTCTGCTATTCCCATCTCTTGCAGAATTTTCCACAGTTTATTGTGATCCACACAGTCAAAGGCTTTGGCATAGTCAATAATGCAGAAATATATGGTTTTCTGGAACTCTCTTGCTTTTTCGATGATCCAGCGGATATTGGCAATTTGAACTCTGGTTCCTCTGCCTTTTCCAAAACGAGTTTGAACATCTGGAAGTTCTCAGTTCATGTCTTGCCAAAGCCTGGCTGGGAGAATTTTGAGCATTACTTTACTCGCCTGTGAGATGAGTGCAATTGTGCGGTAGTTTGAGCATTCTTTGGGATTGCCTTTCTTAGGGATTAGAATGAAAACGGACCTTTTCCATTCCTGTGACCACTGCTGAGTTTTCCAAATTTGCTGGCATATTGAGTTCAGCACTTTCACAGCATCATCTTTCAGGATCTGAAATAGCTCAACTGGAATTCCATCACATCCACTGGCTTTGTTCATAGTGATGCTTTCTAAGGACCACTTGACTTCACATTCCAGGATGTCTGGCTCTAGGTCAGTGATCACACCATTATGATTATCTGGGTCATGAAGATCTTTTTTGTACAGTTCTTCTGTGTATTCTTGCCACCTCTTCTTAATATCTTCTGCTTCTGTTAGGTCCATACCATTTCTGTCCTTTATCGATCCCATCTTTACCTGAAATGTTCCCTTGATATTTCTAAATTTCTTGAAGAGATCTCTAGTCTTTCCCATTCTGTTGTTTTCCTCTATTTCTTTGCATTGATCACTGAGGAAGGCTTTCTTATCTCTCCTAGCTATTCTTTGGAACTCTGCATTCAAATGGTAATAACTATCCTTTTCTCCTTTGCTTTTTGCTTCTCTTCTTTTCACAGCTATTTGTAAGCCTGCCTCAGACAACCATTTTGCCTTTTTGCATTTCTTTTCCATGGGGATGGTCTTGATCCCTGTCTCCTGTACAATGTCATGAACCTCCATCCATAGTTCATCAGGTCTCTGTCTATCAGATCTAGTCCCTTAAATCTATTTCTCACTTCCACTGTATATTCATAAGGGATTTGATTTAGGTCATACCTGAATGGTCTAGTGGTTTTCCCTACTTTCTTTAGTTTAAGTCTGAATTTGGCAATAAGGAGTTCATGATCTGAGCCACAGTCAGCTCCTGGTCTTACACGTGACCACAAGACTACAAGATGCTCAGGCGGATCTGCCTACGTCCTACCTCCACACATCAGACACAGGCTCCCTGAGTTCCTGGGCCTAACCCTGGGCTGAGGTGCAGGCACTGGCACGAGCCTGGCATGTCCTTGTCCCTCACTGGGATTGTGCCACACACTATCGCACAGGGCGTCCTCAGCGTGGCTTTGGCCCAAAGGCAGACACTTGGCCAAAGCAGATCCCGTGGGGTTCGACCCTGAGGGACCATAACACAGCCACCAGTCACCTGTGAATTGTCTGCCTGCACGCTCTTGCAAAGATGAGGACGGTGAGGTTGGGCAAGGGGTCAGGCATTGGTGGGGCAAACAGGGTTCCTGCCTGGAGGTCCACCTGCCCTCCCTCCCCCACCCCTGGCCCACAGCACCTCCTCACTTGGCCTGGGGCTCTTCCGAGCCTATGCTGGCCCACATCCCTGTCATGGACAGATAGCAAGCTTTCCGCTGAGAGAAATGGGGTTGCAACACTGCCAACCCCTACTCCCATTTCTGGTGAATCTGTGAAAGAAGCACCCCTTTGTGGCCATTGGCATCCTGTCTGGCAGAAGTCCCTGGACACATTTTGTCCACTGTGGTCACAAGACAAAGCCTCTGAAATGGTTGCCAGTCATCTCCCTCTCTGGCCTTCTACTTCTCCTCCCCCAAGGGGCCTGTAAGCAGGCTATGGACACTGAGAGGAGCCACTGAGCTGATCAGTAAATCTTTAATCCAATTTTATGGTTGAAGGATGGGACTGTGTTCCCTCCCTGTCGTTTGGCCTGAGGCCAAACTGTAGATCCGCATGTCCCCTGGAGACCTCTGAACACTAACAGACAAGTCTGATGCAGTCTCTTGTGGGAATACTGCTCCTCTCTCCTGGCTCCTGGTGGGCACAAGGTTTTTTCTTTTGTGCCCTCCAAGAGTCTGCATCCCCAGTCCTGTGGAAGATCTGTAATCAAATCCCACTGGCCTCCAAAGTCAAATTCCCTGGGGTGCTCAGTCTCTGCTGGATCCTTAGGCTGGGAAATCTGTTGTGGGTCCTAGAACTTTCTTAACTGTGTGAGAATTTCTTTAGTATCATTGTTATCCAGTTTGAGGGTCTTCTGCTTGGCAGCTCTATGGTAGGTAATTCTTTGTGACCCGGTTTTGCTGTAGCCAGAGACCCTGTCCCTGCGGCAGGCCACTGCTGACCCATGCCTCTGCAAGAGACACTCAAACACTCAAAGGCAGTTCTGGCTCAGTCTCTGTGGGGCCTCTGGGTCCTGGTATGCACAAGGTTTTGTCTGAGCCCTCCAATCCTCTCTGGTTGGTATGGGGTTTGATTCTTAATGCAATTTCACTCCTCCTACCATCTTGTTGGGACTTCCATTTTGTCCTTGGTCATGAGGTACCATTTTTGGTGGACTCCAACATTCTCCTGTTGATGGTTGTTCAGCAGTGAGTTGCAATTTTGGAGTTCTCACAGGAGAAGATGAGCACACGTCCTTCTACACCACCATCTTGTTGTTGAACAGAGGGTAGAGAGGGTAATAATAATGAATATGCCTTAAGCAGAAAAACCTAGCTAGCCTGATAATGTTATGCAAATGGTTTAAATATTTTAAGTTTGATGATATGCAATATTTCATTCTCAGAGACATTTGTGTTCTTTTAGCTGATAATTACTATCTGAGACACTGGGGCCCCCTTTGTTAGAAACAGAAACAGAGGAACCAAAAAAATATGATTGAAAACAGATACGTAAATACTGCTTTATTGATTTAATTAAAGCCATCAGCTCTATTTTTGTTTAATTTATATTTGAATAGCAAGCTTCAGAAACCTGAATTTTAATACTGGCTTGGCCAAAAAACTTGTCCAGATTTTTCCATAACAACTTATAACAACCCAATAATTGTAAATTGTTTTAAAGTTCTGATGACAGCAAAAGAAATACAGATGTATAGAACAGTCTTTTGGACTCTGTGGGAGAAGACAAGGGTGGGATGATTTGAGAGAATAGCATTGAAACATGTATATTATCGTATGTGCAACCGATCGCCAGTCCAGGTTTGATGCACGAGACAAGGTGCTCAGGGCTGGTGCACTGGGTGACCCTGAGGGATGGGATGGGGAGGGAGGTGGGAGGGGGGTTCAGGATGGGGGACACATGTACACCCATGGCTGATTCATGTCAATGGATGGCAAAACCCACTACAATATTGTAAAGTAATTAGCCTCCAATTAAAATAAATAAATTAAAATAAAATACTGATGAAAGTTCTAAACCAACATTTATCTCTCAAAGTCTATTTTGTAAAGAATTTGCCATTAAAATTTTTTGAATGTCCTTTGAGGACATTTTAAAATTCTTGCTGGAAATTTTAAGATAAAATGTTTTTAAACATTCATTTTTTCATAAACTTCATGACATACTGTGTTCCACAAGAATTCTAATATACTACAAACCTCCCGTGGAGTACAATAGAAAGATTTCTATGTAGTCCATATGTTTTTTTTCTGACTAATGGAAAACAAATGAAATGATGAAGTCACTTTAGAGTCAGTCACACATCATAAATTGCCTTTCTGAGCGTGTCATTGTATAAAGTGACTTGATGTGCCCCATAGGAGAATTCCACTAAAACACATACCCTTTTCATTCAGAAGCTTAGCTTCATAAAGCAGGAGAGACAGAAAAGTGTATTAACTCTCATCTGAACAGCTTGATATTATAATAGATGCAGGCAACTATAGTTGGAAACCAGTGAAAACTTTTAAAGAATGGAGAATACCACTTCCATAATATTTTCTCTGTAACAAGAAGATTAATAGATCTCTAAGTTCCTATTTTCTTTTATTAAACTGCCTAAAATACCCACCCTTTACCATAAATTCATACAATTCTGTTGTAAGTGAATGGTAGTGATATTTGTGTCCTCTGGTCATTTAATGAAAATATATTAAATTTTCTCTTTCCATAAACTCATCATGGGAATTTTAAGTGATAAGTATTAAGTGATTAGGTTTTAAGTGATAAGCTCAATATCAATAAGCCTTGTATATAAAGTCTGTACTAACACACTGTTTTTCACACACACACACACACACAATTTTCAAATCCTCTCAAAATGAAAACAAAGGAAAAAGAATGAAAAAACACTTTTGCATTTATACCATCTGCTACATTATATTTACAATCCATTTAGCATAACTCCACTTTCACTTTGCAAAATTAAACACAGTAGATTTGTCCACTCTCCAAATCCAGCAGCACCATTCATGTAGAATTTAACTTTAAAGACTACATTCCATAGCATTGATATTTTTCAAATTGCTTATTTTTCATTATAACTAGCAAAACTTTTCATATCGATATGTTGGATATGTTGGACATTTATGCGTGAGATGGAGATTTTAAATGGTGTCCATACTGTGGCAGTAAAATTTAATCTAAGATACTAGATAGTATAGCATTTGTCAGTGCTAATTTTATCATGTAAAATACATGTGGAGTCATACTTACTTGAAAGTACTTCTCAAGTGATCCTTTTATTAAGAGCTGTTGTTGAGGTAAAGCATCCCTTAGCTGTGAAACACACAGAAAGAAAGAACATTACATTACTAAGATGAGTATACATGAAGTTACCATCGCTATTTTTCCAGTAGTCATATATGGATGTGAGAATTGGACCATAAAGAAAGCTGAGTGATGAAGACTTGATTGAACTGTGGTGTTGGAGAAGACTCTTTAGTGTTCATTGGACTGCAAGGATATCAAACCAGTCAATCCTAAAGGAAATCAGTCTTGAATATTCATTGGAAGGGCTGATGCTGAAGCTCCAATACTTAGGCCACCTGATGAGAAGAACTGACTCATTGGAAAAGACCCTGGTGCTGGGAAATATTGAAGGCAGGAGGAGAAAGGGATGACCCAGAATGGAATGGTTAGATGGCATCACTGACTCAATGGACATGATTTTGAGCAAGCTTTGGGAGTTGGTGATCGGCAAGGAAGCCTGGCGTGCTCCAGTCCATGGGGTCGCAAAGAGTCGGACACAACTGAATGACTGAACTGAGCTGAACTGAACCATTCCTATTTCCATAACATTTTTATCTGATTTTTAGAGACCTCAAATCCTTTGAAGAACATTTTCACATTTTTCCCACGCTATTCACTCACCTTTTAGCTGTTGTCTTGTAATGACTATCATAACTTGAGTATCTGATTTACTATCTTTTTGTCCACCACAGGCATTGTGATTTTATTGAACATTTTCCACACAGTAATTTTTCCAGCATTTCTAAATTCCACAGATCGAATCTTTTCCTCCATCATTTTTAGCTTCCCATCCTCATGGTCATACTCTAGTCAAGCATTACCCAATGGAAATATAATAAAACCATACTAAAAATTGGTATAGTAGGCAGTACACTGCATGAAGAAATAGGTAAAATTACTTTTCATTCTATACTGTACTTAAACCAATGTATCCAAAGTAATTGACACTGTTGAAAATTCCTCTGTTAAAATTACAATATGTTCCATCCAATCCAAGACTAACCAGAACATTTATGGTTTATAAGCTCCTTGAAGCTTCAGTAAACCTGAGAAAACTGAAAGAATTGTAAATATAACAAAATCTATTTTCAGCCACCATGATTAAAAAAAGGTTTTTGAAACAGGAATCAAAGCTGAGACACAGAATACAGAATGAAACGTTTCTTTCACAAGAGCAAAGAGATAATACCTCATACACTGTTAGCAAGAGAAAAATGTTTTATTTTTATTGTAATACAATTACTTTTGATATACCAGTGAAATGCTCAGAATTTCTTTGAAATAAATTCAAGAAAAATAATTATAGAATATAGCTCTCAAAAGAAGCTCACAATCTTAACGAAATGACTTGAAATATGCAAATTATTTTTTAAAATACAGTTTTTTATCATTACTGTATTTTTTACATAAGTTGTCAGTACTTTAATGATACTTTTGGCAAGTTACAGGTATGCTCATTACTACTTTCTTCTGCTCTTAAGTAATTGACATCAGCTTCCTCTTTGTGTCTGTTATGAAAAATTGCTAAATTCCACACTACAGCCCTAATTCCTACATATCTAGTAGCAATTTCCTTTGATAAAAAATATTTTTTTCCTTTGATAAAAAATATTATGCTTTATCTTTTAAACTAAATTTGTGTTTCATTTTTTGTCAAATATACTTTAATATATTAAGCTATAATATTTGATTCAAAAGAAACACAACTAAAAAGAAACTGTAAAAACAGACAGTTCTGGTTTCCTAGTAGCTATTGAATTTCATAAGAAAATTGTGAGGCTAAAATAAAATAAAGAGTAATATAACAATTCAAGCAATATATGCAGAAATACAGGCATCTCAATTTTAAAGAGAAAACTCCCTTTAAGCAAGTCTTTATTGAGGATTAAAATATATATGTAAATTCTGTATAACATGTGTATATATACACTTATCTATCTCTAGGTCTGAAAGGAAAAGACAGATTTGTAAATGGGAAGAAAAGAGATGTCAGCTCGAGTGTATCCTATCCTCCTTACCTTGACAGTACTGAGGAGAAAGGAAAGTGAAAAAAATTATTTGTCATAAGTAATTGCAAACTTCTCATCAATTGTGCTGGGTAGTTTCTAACAGAGAAATATAATGAGAGTCTTAACCCATAGGATGCTCTTGGCATGATGCTTCTGGTCTGTCTGGGCTTCTTATGATAAATAAATTTGGATTTTTTTTTTTTTTTTATGAGGCATGGGCAGTGGTGTGCTAGAGTTGGCTCAAACTTTTTCTTTGAGCACCAACTGAGTATAACCCTTTCCTACTCCAAATCCAGAACACCACATTGTTAGCTTGTATTTACATCACAAAGATTCTCCTACACTATTAAACCAGGGCTTGTGTACCATCCCCACAACCAGAGAGTCAATTGTTAAATATGTAACAGCATGCCATTTCCATTTTCCCCCTTACAATTGGTTCTAATGTAAAGAAACACACCCATCTTTAAAAAGAGTTCCTCCTCTCTTTTTGCCTGAACTAAAATATGCATATTCCTTCCCTTAGGTCATTATTTCCCATAAGACATCTAGAGAATCTGCTAATCGTCCAGCAGTCATACATCTAAACCCCACTGGAGATGGCCCACTGGAAAATGTTAGGCTCATCTATGCAGTTATTGGAGTAGAATATGAAGATGTTTCAAGAGAAAAATAGCTCCCTTTTTGTAAAATAATTTCCACATGCATCACTTAGGGACCTCTTGTTTCAAATATGCAGCAGGAAACCCAGCAAGGAAAGACGAAGGATGCAGTATGGATGTTTTCCAGATTTTATCATAGTTGATTTGTAATGCACGTTTACTTGTATCTTCTGGATGATTAGGAAAAAATTTGAAAGTGGGTACTTTTGTTGATTATTGGAGCCAAATTTGATTATTTCACTCAGTGTATTTTCAATAAATAAGGAAGAGTGTACATTTAGTAGTATAGCCTACTGCTTCTTCTACTTGGCAATTCACCAATTCAACACCCACCCCGTACCACACAGACACAAAAGCAAAACTAAATCATTGAAGACAAAAAAGAGTAAGAATCTGAGGAATTAATAACACCTACAAAAAATGTTTAAAAACCAAGAAGAATCTACTGTATAGCACAAGGAATTTTGTTCAATATTCTGTAATAATCTAAATGGAAAAATAATTTGAAAAGAATAGATGTATGTATAACCAAATCACTTGGCTATAAATGAAACTAATACAACATTGTAAATCAACTACAGTCCAATATAAACATTTTAAAATATATAACAAATTTTAAAATAAAAAAATCAATAAATCAGTAAAGTCCCCCTGAAGGCAAAGCAGTGTCATAAATTTTACGTGTGTGTGTGTGTGTGTGTGTCTGTGTGTGTGTAATGGATACAATATGGAGCAGAGGTGGTCGGGAGGCAACTCTGAGATTTTATATGAAGATGATCAGTGCCTTAACTTGTACCAGCAGCATAAGCTATTAATGGCTGTGGAATAAGGTCAATACATTGTCAAAACCCTGCTGAGGTGAGGATTTAATAAAAGAAAGTGTGAGTTGACCTCACCAACCTTTGGAAATTAACTATCAAAATGTGTTAACTTCCAGAACTCCAGAGCTTTTGACCAGGGATGAATTCCTGACCAAAAGAGTTGACTGATGAAGATGCAACAAAGGGCTATGTTAATGGGGACAGGAGGAGGTCTTCCAGGAGAGTGGAGCAAAGTGTTCTTCCGAATAAGTAACACCACCACCAATAACAAAAAGCTGAGCAAAGTTGTCAGAAACAGTCACTTAAAGATGGAGGAAAGTGATGAAAAGTCATGTAACAATTTAGAAACTTGTATTCAAGAGTATCTATTGCATCTCAGTGACCCAGTGGTAAAGAAACTGCCTGCACTGCAAAGATTCAAGTTCAACGCCTGGGTCAGGAATATCCCCTGGAGAAGTAAATGGAAACCCACTCCAGTATTCTTGCCTGGGAAATCCCATGGATAGAGGCGACTGGCAGTCCATGGGGTTGCAAAGAAATAGACACAACTGAGCACACACACATACAAGGCATCTTACCAGACACTGCCTTCCCCATGGGTCTCCAGATCCATGGCTAGAAATGCTACACAGCCTGGTAGGGCAGACCATCAGGATTAGCAGCTCTGCTGTCTCAGTGCAGGATGTTGATGTTATTTGGGGCACCCTGTGAAAAAAATCCATGCCCAGATCTTAAAAGATGCATCTAGGACCACTCAACTAGCGAGTGAACCACACTGGTTAAAAGTGCTGAGATATCTGAACTGTCAGCAAGTTTCAACACTTCAGAAACGAAACCACGCATTTTTAAGATTTTTCATAGTTGTTTCTTCAGGCTGAGTCTGACTGGAACTTCTCATTCCTGCTACTCTGCGCCATATTTCTAAATACAATTCTTTCATCAAATTTCTTTCATAGAAGCACACACTCCAAATGATTTGTGCTTTCTAGAAGCTTCCATCTTTCTGCCTAAGTTTAGTTCCATCTTAAAGAACTTTCTCCACCCTCATCAAAGGTACCATCTTTACCAAGACTCTGTTCCTCCTCCTTGTCTGAGCCAAAATTTGCATTCTCTGAGGGCACTGTTTCTCCTATGTCATGTATGGAAGTTTGCTAATTTTCTTATAAGCTATGCCCCTAATGTCCAGGGTGGTCTGGTGCTGTCACCAAGATCCCTTTGCTACCATTTGCATCTTCAATTTGTCTTCACCAGCATACTATCTTAAGCTTATAATGCATGTGTGTGTGTGTGCACGCATGTGCACATGCACTCCATTGCTCATTCATGCATGATTATTTGTGACCCCATGGAATCTGTCCAGGCCTCTGTCCATGGAATTTTCCAGGCAAGAATACTGGAGTGGGTTGGCATTTCCTACTCCAGGGTATCTTCCCAACCTAGGAATTGAAACAGCATCTCTTGCATCTCCTGCATTGGCAGGTGAATTCTTTACTACTGAGTCATCTGGGAAGCACCAAGCCTATAATACTGTTATTATTCAAAATATTATTCAAAATAATTTTTATTTAGTTTTTGCTTCATTTATTTTATTTTATTTTTTGGCCTTGCCACATGGTATGTCAGGTATTCATTCCCTAGCCAGGGATTGAACCAACAGCCCCCGCATTGAAATTGCAGAGTCTTAACTGATGAACCAAGGCCTTACTGGTGGCTCAGTGGTAAAGAATTCAGCTGCCAATGCAAGAGACATAGATTTGATTGATCCTATTGATCAATTGAACCACAGATTGATCCCTAGGTCAGGACCATTCCCTGGAGGAGGAAATGGAGACCCATTCCGATAGTCTTACCAGGGAAATCGCATGGACAGAGAAGCCTGGTGGGCTACAGTCCATGGGGACACAAAAGATTCTGACACAACTTGGGCCAGCTGGAAGTCCCTAGACAATAGTTTTAATCTTATTATAATCTGGAACTCTTCAAAGAAATTAAACAAATGACAGTGCATCTAACCTTCATAATCATTTCTACCCATTTCATACCTTATTCCTGTCTCTTTTCTTCTTGCTCTTTCTTAAGCTTTTAAACCCCTTCACTTCTTCATGTACCACCTTTATACTCTGAGCTCCTGTCTCTTTCTTAACAAAATGGCTTTTTTTTTAACCATAATTTTATCTGCTGTATCTTAAAACTTTGTCGATCTTCTGTAATGTTGTATGGTAACTAAAACTTTTGTGAAACTCATTATTTATTCCTTTTTATCCCTAGTACTTTTGGAGACTGCTGATTATTTTTGAAAAATACAACTGAATCTGAGAGTCCTTTTCTGCTTTCTTTTTCCGTTGTCATTTACACTGAGTCCCTTATAACTTCTTTGAAAAGAATTGCAATCAACTCCATACCTGGCTCCTTGCTTCTCCATTTGGAGAAGGAAAGGCTAGAAAAGAAAAAGTGGTCACCCACATATCTTTCTGTATAGAAAAACATTTCAAAGTCCCAACACTTCTCAGGTAATAGGAAATTTTAATTTCTAGAAGATCTCTCCTGGCTGTTGTCTTCCATTGCTGTACAGTAAGTCCTCTGCTGCTGCTGCTAAGTCACTTCAGTCGTGTCCGACTCTGTGCAACCCCATCCCTGGGATTCTCCAGGCAAGAACACTGGAGTGGGTTGCCATTTCCTTCTCCAAAGCATAAAAGTGAAAAGTGAAAGTGAAGTTGCTCAGTCATGTCCAACTCTTCGCGACCCCATGGACTGCAGCCTACCAGGCCCCTCTGTCCATGGGATTTTCCAGGCGAGAGTACTGGAGTGGGGTGCCACTGCCTTCTCCGAGTAAGTCCTCTACCTACACACAAGTTCTGTTCCTAGAACTTACTCATAAGTCCAATTTGTTCATAAGTCCAGAAAAATAAGCCTAGGTACCCAACTAGCTGAAGCTGAAGATCCAATAATTTAGCCACCTGATGCAGAGTCGACTCACTGGAAAAGACCTTAATGCTGGGAAAGATTGAGGGTAGGAGGAGAAGGGAGCAACAGAGGATGAGATAGTTGGATGGCATCATCAACTCCATGGATGTGAGTTTGAGCAGACTCTGGGATACGGTGAAGGACAGGGAAGCCTGGTGTGATGCAGTCTCCAGGGTTGGAAAGTATCAGACACAACTTAGTGACTGAACAACAACCCAAGTAACACAATTGGCTATATAGAACTGTACTATAATAGTTTTATATTTTTCACACAACTTATAGATAACAGACAAACACAAAAATCAAGAAAAACATATTTAATCTTATAGTAGAGTACCTTGAAATGTACAGTAGTACAGTACAACTGCTGACATGCAGGGGCTGCATCAGGTGAACTGGCAAGAAGAGTTACTGACCGGAGGAGGGAGAGGAGGTGGGAGATGGTAGATCTGAAGGATCCTCAGCAACAGGAGACAGAGGGCAACCTGCAACGTCACTCACACCCGACACTGATGGCACAGGTTCTGGTTCCTTGCTGGGTTCTAGTCTATCTACCCTCTTGAAAAAATGATCCAGTGATGTCTAGGTAGCAGTATTTTTTTCCCCCTCTTCATAGATGACATAATAGTGCAGACTGCTTTCTGAACAGCTGTTGCAAACTTCATGTACCGTTCTATGCTCTGGTCCTATGCCTTAACAGCTAACAGTGCCCCCTCAGATAAAGAAAATCCCCTTTCCATTTCCTGCATCGTGAACCTCTTCAGTTCTTCAGTTATTTCTTCTTCCTCTAGTCAAGTTTCATCCTTTCTCTGCACACGTTCACATCTTTGAAAGTTTGCAACTTGAAGGTTCATATGCAGGGGACTTACTGTACCTTGCAGTAGGCCTTCTGAGGAAGTGCAAACACTTTCAGAGGGTGCAAACACTCACAGGCACCTTTGTTACTCATTCCTGTCAGATGCCTGCCTGTGAGTTTCCTACTCTGTTGGGCAAGCCCAAGCTGTTGTACAGCACTGAATTTTTCCCGGCACCTCATATGACCCTGAAATACGTGAGGGCGGGGGGGTGGGGGTGGGGTTCAGGGTTTATTTGCTTTTGGTTGACTTCATTAACTAGAGTTCTGGAGATCCAGAAATTTTGCTAAGTATTTTACTAACATGTTGGTACTTCTGTGTCCTTCTCTCTGTACATCCCCTAATCCCTACCTCCAGTTTCCCCACCTTTCCAGACAAGCAATGCGAAACCAGCACCTTGGTGCAGTTGCCCCAGATTTGTATTGTAGGTCTAGCTCTAAATCAACTGCTATTTCAAAGGTATCAGTATCTCTCATCTCTTCTTTCTATAACTAGCACTCCAGCATTCCCTCCCACATATGATTCCCATTAAATACTTAACCCACTATATCTGAGAAAGACCTTATCTGGATTAAGAAGTCTTTTGTCCAACTCAATCCTGTCTCGATATTTCTGTAATGCAAACCTCCACATGGGGCAAATCATTTTACTCTTCTAGATGTCTCAATCTCCAGATTATGATTGGTCCATTTGGAACTTCAGTCCACAAAGAGAAAAGGCTCTTCTTAGAAAGTGTGCAATTTCTTTCCTTTCAGCTTTCAAACCCCTTACTTTAGTTCAT
Source organism: Cervus canadensis (assembly GCF_019320065.1). Taxonomy (NCBI): domain Eukaryota; kingdom Metazoa; phylum Chordata; class Mammalia; order Artiodactyla; family Cervidae; genus Cervus; species Cervus canadensis. Next base: position 69,967,647 of record NC_057398.1, read on the forward strand.
CTCTTTCTTTGATTATCACCAGTGACTTTATGAAATACCCAATATGCATTAGGCCCACTACTATTTTTGTTATTTTTGTCCTTCTAAGCTCTTGACTTCCCTGGTGGCTCAGATGGTAAAGCATCTGCTTACAATGTGGGAGACCTGGGTTTGATCCCTGGGTTGGGAAGATCCTCTGGAGAAGGCAATGGCAACCCACTCTAGTACTCTTGCCTGGAAAATCCCATGGATGGAGGAGCCTGGTAGGCTACAGTCCATGGAGACGTGAAGAGTCGGACACGAGTGAGGGACTTCACTTTCACTTTCAAGCTCCTAATGCTACATATTTCAGGTAAATAATCTGAGTCTCAATATAAAACAGGTCACAGTGTCAGCAAACATCTCATCACTGTAGAAAAAGCACAGGATATCCATCCACAGCTCCTATCACATGATGCCATCATTTCCTGTTCTGCCTCCTTGACTCAGCTTATCTTACACTTCAGGACCTATCGATCGCTTTTCCTACTGATTGTATTCCCTGCTAAAAATTTTATGTAAAACAGTACATTTTGGTTTGAAAGCAACAGAAGGTACAATTTTAACTGATGTAAGCAATAAGTGGATTACACTATAGATGCATTTCAATCAAAGTTTTCTGTAATTGGTATTAAATATCACTGAGTCCTACTCTCAGCCATGTTTCTCCACTTCTGTCCTGCTGTTAGAAAACTGGCTTTGGCTGATCCTGTGCCATAGGAAATGTCCACAGGGAATGTGTCCTGGGATTTCCAGCCCTGACCTTGATCACACACAGCCAGTCTTCAGGGCCTGTGTGGGAATGTATAGTATCAGTTTGGATTTGATTATTGGAACACTCATGGATGCCAGAGGAAAAGATATGCTCTTCATGGCATCTTCCAACAACAACAACAACAACAACAACAAAAAAAAAATCAAGTGCAGTGGTGATATAAAGTGGACTTGGAAATGTAACTTGGTGCAGCCACTATGGAGAATAGTGTGGAGGTTCCTTAAAAAACTAAAAATAGAGTTACCATGTGACCCAGCAATCTCACTCCTAGGCATATATCTGGAGAAAACAATACTTTGAAAAGATATTGCAGCCCAATATTCACAGCAGCTTTACTTACAATTATCAAGACATGAAAACTACCTAAATATCCATTGACAGAGAAATGAATACAGAAGATGTGGTACATATATATGATGGAATAATAATGTCATTTGCAGCAACACAGATGGACCTAGATAGAGGTAATCATACTAAGTGAAATAAGTCAAACAGAGGAAGACAAATATCATGATATCATTTATATGTGGAATCTAAAGAATGATACAAATTAATGTACTTACAAAACAGAAACAAGACTCACAAACATAGAAAACAAATTTATGGTTACCAAAGGGGAAAGCTGCTGGGAAGAGATACATTAGAAGATTGGGATTAACGTATACATACTAGTTCAGTTGGTAAAGAGTCTGCCTGCAATGCAGGAGACCTGGGTTCGATTCTTGGGTTGGGAAGATCCCTTGGAGATCACACACTACTGTACATATAGATAGATAACCAACAAGGATCTACTGTATAGTTCAGAGAACTCTACTCAGTATTCCATAATAGCCTTTATAGAAAAAGACTCTGAAGAAGAATAGATATATGTACATGCACATGCACCCTATGTAGGTATCAGTCAGTTCAGTTCAGTCGCTCAGTCGTGTCCGACTCTTGGCGACCCCATGAATCATAGCACGCCAGGCCTCCCTGTCCATCACCAACTCCCGGAGTTTACTCAAACTCATGCCCGTTGAGTTGGTGATGCCATCTAGACATCTCATCCTCTGTCGTCCCCTTCTCCTCCTGCCCCCAATCCCTCCCAGCATCAGGGTCTTTTCCAATGAGTCAACTCTTCACAACCAAGTGGCCAAAGTACTGGAGTTTCAGCTTCAGCATCAGTCCTTCCAATGAACACCCAGGACTGATCTCCTTTAGTATGGACTGGTTGGATCTCCTTGCAGTCCAAGGGACTCTCAAGAGTCTTCTCCAACACCACAGTTCAAAAGCATCAATTTTTCGGCGCTCTCCTTGGAAGGAAAGTTATGACCAACCTAGATAGCATATTAAAAAGCAGAGACATTACTTTGCCAACAAAGGTCCGTCTGGTCAAGGCTATGGTTTTTCCAGTGGTTACGTATGGATGTGAGAGTTGGACTGTGAAGAAAGCTGAGGTATATATGTATACACACACACCCACACACCTAAATCACCTTGCTGAAACTAACACAAAATTGTACATCAAATATACTTCAATATAAAATGTTTACAAATAAAAAAATAAAGGGAAATTGCTATATAAAGGAGACCCTTGGTACCATTAGAAAAGGGAAAGAAGGTGAGTAAGCCCTAGTTGAGAAAACACAGACTACACTTTATGCTTGACTTCTGTTTTCTTTCAAATAAAGTATAAGTCAACATAATTCAACTGAAGGAATAAAAAATAAATATGACTGAAATTCCAGAAAGTTGTATTTTATAAAACAATTTTATAATAAATTCAGAATTTATCTGTGCATTTGCTTATTATGGGGCTATAATTTTGTATATTCATAAGATAATTTTTAAGTTACACTAAGATATATTTGATTCAGAAAAAAACACAGTTGGATTACACCATCAATTCTGCCATCTACATCACTGGTAGGTTAACAAAGAATATAACTAATAGAGCAAAGCAAAACATAAATGATGTCAGTTTCAAGGTTTTGATGTCTTTTTTTTTTTTATAAATATAAGCAAAATATTCTTTAAACAAACTTTAAGGTTAAAATTTGTCTAAGCATAAAGAAAAGAATAGATATTGGAGAAATATATGTTTAAAATTCTCAAGTGATTATTTGGGGGAGGTTATAGCACAAGAAAGTGATGAATTATTAAAGAGGTAAGGGAAAACAATAATAGCATAGAAATCAGTGCATTGCTGGCAAGGGTTATTTCCTACATAAGCTGAGTTCTTCAAAATTCAGCTAAAATATGCCATAACTTTTCAGAGGTCAGGAATGTTACACTGCTGGTGGTTTCCGTAAGGTTAAATTCATAATTTTAATGAAGGTAATTTACATATTGGCATGGTAATAAAACCCATTTTAAGGATAACATATGGGAAAAGATCCAATATTCTGAACATACTCACTTCTTTTCAGTGTTTGAGTTCAAATGTTGCTTCTCTAGTTTAGCATAGTAAATTGATGGTATTCTGTTTTCCTCATTGTGAATGTGAGTTCATTTATCTACCACAGGATCTTTAAATGGACCCCATCTTATTATGTTTTGTATGCAATAGTGTTAGACACACAATGTTTTGTGGGTAGTATATGGTACAAATAATTATGTGAGTATTTGTCTGTTGGCTTTGTTTTAACATATTTTGTGATGTGTGTAACTGAAGAATTTAAAAACAGCTATGATCAAGATGAGCAGCAACATTAAGCAGTAAAATTTCTTTAAAAATTGTTCTGAAAATCAATATGAATACTTATTTGGAAAAGAGAAACACAATTTCTACACTTATGAAGCAGAGCTGAAAATAGAGGTTTCTGTGTTTCTATGCAGAGATAGAATCTGTGTTGCCCAATATGTAAACAAATTGCATTTGAAAGGCAAAAAACACCAAATATATCCTTAAATTTAAATCACATGGTCACAAATCTGTAATGGTTGTATGCTCCCAGAACAGTGGCTCTGAAGGAAATTGTGGCAATTGCCAGGTTAAGTATTTACAACCTTTGCAAGAAAAACTTGTTGTTCTTCAGTTGCTTGCTCAAACTCATGTCCATTGAGTCAGTGATGCCATCCAACTATCTTATCCTCTGTCATCCCCTTCTCCTGTCTTCAGTCTTTCCCAGGATCACAGCCTTTTCCAATGAGTCTGTTCTTCACATCAGGTAGACAAAGTATTGGAAATTCAGCTTCAGTCCTTCCAATGAATGTTCAGGGTTGATTTCCTTTAGGATTGACTGGTTTTGACCTCCTTGATGCCCAAGAGACTCTCAAGAGTGTTCTCCAGCACCACAATTCAAAAGCATCAATTCACAATATTATATGTAAATATTCCATACAGTACAGTAGAGCAATGGTTCTTGAAATACATTTTCTAAAACAGAGGTGTCATAGTCAGCATTTTCAGGGAGTTTGTTAGAAATAGAAATTACTGAACCACCACCAAGACAAACTGAATCAGAACTTCTGGGGACAGGATCTAAGAATCTGTATGTAATAAACTCTCCAGATGATTCTGATTCTTGTTCAAGTTTCAAGAAACAAAAGAAAACATATTGAATAATGGAAAATACATGAATTCTAGAATGGAAAGTATTGGGTTGGCCAAAACCTGAATGAAATTTTTGGCCAGCACAATATTGCATTATGAATACTTGCTCATTTAGAGGAAGCAGTTGATAATAATTATTTATTGTCTTGGTCTCTGTGTGTCTAGCCAACAGTATTGAAATTGTGTTTCCACCAGTTCCCTACTGTGAGAGCTTAAGCAAGATACTTAACATATTGGTTCTAATTTTTATTCTCTGAAGTGGAATAATAAGGGTAGCTTTTAGTGGTTATTTAATAAGGACTTAATATATTCTAATTATCTGCTGAATTTGTTTGTCATTTATTAATTAATTAATACATGTTCTCTTTGACAAAATGTTTAAGCTTCTGAGTACCAGTCTCCTGTACCAAAAAAAATAAGGGAGAAAAAAAATGTTTTCTTTGGAAGAACTACTGTACAAGACAAATCTGAAAATGTTTGTTACAGCATTTAAGACTGGCACAGGGTATGGGACATAAGAAATATATAAACAATTTTGTTTGTTTGAAATTATAATTTTAACTTGTTTTCACATTCTGAATGCTTTCATTGCTAAACATAAATTTCAGCACTTTCTTTACTTTCCTTCTTTCTTACAGTCAATTCCTGACAAGGGATTAGTTTCCAAAATTTACAAATAGCTCATGCATTTCAACATCCAAAAACAAACAACCCAATCAAAAGATGAGCAGAAGACATTTCTCCAAAGAAGACATACAGACAGCCAACAGGCACATGAGTAGATGCTCAACATCAGTAACTATTAGAGGAATGCAAATCAAAATTACAGTGAGGTCTCACCTCATACTGGTTAGAATGACCATCATCAAAAAATCCATAAACAATAAATGCTGAAGTGGGTATGGAGAAAAAGGAACCCTCCTGCATTGTGGATGGGAATGTAAAAAGGTGCAACCACTATGGAAAGCAGTATGGAAGTTCCTTAAAAAACTAAAAATAGAACTACCTTATGATCCCTGCAATCCCACTCCTGGGCATATTCCTGGAGAAAAACATGGTTTCAAAAGACACATGAGCCCCAATCTCACTGCAGCACTGATTCCTGTAGCCCATATATGGAAGCAACCTAGTGCCCACTGACAGATGAATGGAAGAAAAGATGTGGTATGTATATATATGCACACACAGTGGAATATTACTCAGTCATTAAAAATAATGAAATAAATGCCATATGCAGCATCATATATGGACCTAAATGGACCCCTATATGGAACTAGAGATTATCACACTAACTGAAGTAAGTCAGCCAGAGAGAGACAAATGTCATGTGACATTGCTTATATGTGGAATCTTAAAAAATGATATAAATGAACTTATTTACAAAACAAAACAGACTCATAGACTTAAAGAATGAACTTATGATTACCAGAAAGGGAAGTGTAGAGGGGGGAGGGATAGTTAGAAAGTTTGAGATTGATGTATACAAACTACTATAATTAAAATAGATAACCAACAGGGACCTATTATAAAAAATAATAAAATTGTATATGATCATTTATGTCAGTTCCTGTATGACATTCTTCTCTTGGCTGTATGATAGGTTTCTCAAAATGAACATACCCCAAGCTGACTTCCTGATTATCATTCTATTTCTCCTTCTCTAGCCATGACTATCCCTCCCCCTACAAACTACATTATTTGAGTAAGTGGCAATTTCTTCTACATGCTCAGACCAGAACTTTGAGTCACCATTGATTCTTCTCTTTATCTCACATCTCATATGCAATCGTCCAACTTTTTTTTTCTTTTCTATATCTTCAAAAATAGATCCAGACCTTAGTATAACTTATTATGCCCATTGCAGTCACTCTGGCCTGGGTCACCATCTTCCCTTACCTGTCTATTCTAGAGCCACCTAACTCATGCCCAACTTCAAGCCCCTGTCCCTTCTTTACTCATATCCCAACACAGATGCCAGAGTGACCTTCAAATAAGTAAAAGTAATTTACGTCCTTTCTCTCTTCTCCTTAAACACCAATTCCTCCCTATCTTATTCAGGGGAAAAAAAAGTCTCCAAATTAGTTCTTTTCCAACTATCTGTGGAGCAAAGAACCATCCTCCCCATGTTTGCATGAACCAATACTGTCGTAAATTAAAAAAACAAAAATCAGATCTTTGAAGGAAAAGCATTTCTTTAACACTTTCAGTGTGTATATTTATTTTGACACAAATTCATGAATCACTTTGAATAACTCTGCAGCAAGCTGTCTGTCCATACACACTTAATTTTTTGTCCTCATCTTCTACACCTGCCATTTCCTCAATCTGTCAACCGTGCTGCTATTATCTTCTCCAGGAGGGCAGGCTCACTTCTGCTCAGACCTGGCATTGTGGATGTATCTGCTCACAGAGCTCTTTCTTTTTGAAATATAGATAGATAGATCTTCCTTGCTTTATTAAATGTCAATTTCTCACTAAATCCTTTTCTAATCACCTACCTAAAACTGTACCATCCCTGATACTTCTGTTCTGACTTTATTTCCTCCTTTCCACCAATCATTTTTATCATGTCACATTATTTTCCCTAATGAGGTTGTCCATTGTCTGTCTTTTCAACCAGAACATAAGCTCCTGTTCACTGCTGTGTCCAGAATGGCTTGAATGCTGCCTGAAACATGACAAGTGCTCAGTGGATATTCATTGAATGTAAGAATGAATGAACTACTAAATATTTGAATAGTACACAGATCCTTAAAGGGCCAATGAAATTGTGGTATTTATTATGAGACTTTTCAGTAGAATACACATTTTAACAAAATAAGTATAATGAAAAGAACACTTAATAAAGCCAGGGTTCATTGATAATCCTATATAATTTTCCAAATTGTGAAAGAATATCCTGGTTCTAAATTATTTGAATTAGTGCACAATACTCTAAAATAAATGGTTAAAATTTAATAGATACCCTTCAGGAAATGTTAACTCAGACCAGTTTTCAGGAGTGGAAATATGTAGGTTTGTTTGTTGTTGTTGTTTTGTTTTTGCTTTTTTTTAATTTAAAAAAATTTTTTTTAATTTATTTTTATTAGTTGGAGGCTAATTACTTTACAATATTGTAGTGGTTTTTGTCATACATTGTACAGAGTGAAGTAAGCCAGAAAGATAAAGACCAATACAGTATACTAACGCATATATATGGAATATGTAGTTTTAAATGAAGTTACTGTCACTTAAATTTTGTTAGCTCACTAGCTGAATTTCTTTAATAGTTCATCAGGGAATCACAATAGCTGTATCATCCTGGTTTCTTACTTCAGTATTTGAAAGGAGAAATTAATTAAATAAAAATAACCAAACAAAGCTGTGAAGCCTGGATGTAACTTTTTTTTTCTCTTCAAAATCTCCTACTGTTGATAGACTCAAGTATATTCCAAAATTGTTTCTTAATCTCCTAAAGCTTTATCAGTCTCCAAAACACTCTTTGTTCAGGTGCAAAGGAAGGAATTGGACACTTTCCAATTACTATGATAACCATTTATATAAATATTTCTGGGAATCATTAAATCTAATGTAACTATTTTAAAGAAGAGGCACATGAATTTCAGAAATGAGTGTGATTAATAAATAGTGGACAGATTCCTCTTCATTCTCAATTCAGTGTTATTTTTTATTATACTATCATAGATCTTATAAAACTCTATTAAAGTAATCAAAGCCTCGAAATCCTAATTCTAATTTTAAAAGTGAGTAAACAATAAGCTTTTTAAAGTGTCTTGTGTCTGTTTCAAATACTTGATTTTACTTTAAAATAAATAAGTAGCAATTTCTTTGCTGAACATTTGACATAGAATTGAAGCTTTGGATATTGATATAATGATAGTGACTTCTGTCTCCTGTAAGTAACAGATTTGGATTTCTTTAAATTCAGGTAAGAACTTCAAAATTCTCAGGAAGTAATTTGAAGGGATAATGATTTTAAATGGATCATCCCCATCACTACTTTGTAGTAGCCTTATAGTGATCTACTAAGAAAAAGGAGTAGGAACTTTTAGCAACTCATTTTGCTATTTCTACAGCTTTCAGGTAAGGATCCTTAAAAAACATTTCTTCCTTTTCATACTCATATCTGATTTGTTAAATAATATTGTTACAGCAATGACATTCTTCTTGCATGGAAACTAACCTTTATTGCAGTGCTGACTTATAGTTAGTAAATTTTTATTTATTATTTTTTCATACACTATCAAAATAGCCTATTTTCAATCCCTTGATTGCTCATTTTGATGCAAAGTGGACTATTTTATATATATATATATATATATATATATATATATGTATAAACACATGGTTGTGTATATATACACACATATATCAATGGTTCATTTTTACCATTAAATCATTCCCATTTTCAAATTAATAACTATAATTTGTGCTCACGTATGGGACACATTGAAGCTTATGTGTATCTGTTATCCTCCCACGGTAGACACTGATGAACACTGAAGAGGTAGCAATAAGAGGGCAGAAGTAATGGAAGAGGGGTGGTGATGAAGGACTTAGAAGCAGTGGAAATTAATGGTCATAGTCTCTCATTAATATGTTCTTAATTAAAATTTCTGTGTTATTTATATATATATGTATATATATATATACATGTATAAAATATATATGTATCAGCATCTGTGTAAATGTACATGTCTGAATAATGACGGCATTTAAATATATAGTACTTTATTATGGGTTATGTTACTTTCAGTGAACATGTCCTTGAAATAATTAAGTGACTCTATTTTTGTGGTTACTCTTATTATGAAGGATATACATTGCTTTTAGAAGCTCACAGTTTCAATTTTACACTGTAATCTTTTTAAGAGTTTTATTACAGAATTGATGTTGCTTTTAAAATTGCTTTTATTTAAAACTCAGGAAACATTTTTTTGGAGAGGTTTATTTGGGAAATTCATTATGATGGTAAACTCTAACAGTAATGTTATAAATACCATAATAGCTATATTTTTTCCAAGAAAATTTAAAGATATTATTAGTGATAAAAACATTAACTCACCTCAAAAAAAATCAATTTATGTGGTAACCTAAATGCATAGGATATGACTTTAGTAACTAATGGTAGTATTTCTTGTGAAGACTAAGAGACAAAAACCATGGTAAAGATTTCTAACTAAGCCATGTGATGAGCTGGCACAAGCTACTGCTTCCACAAATAGAACTGCTTTTAGAAAAAGTCCATTGAAAAGATAAATCATCTCCTTTTTCCACTAAACAACACTATCATTCTCAGAATAGTGTTTCCCCCCTTTTGCAAAATTATACCCAATAATTAAGCATTATTAGAACAGAAGTGTCAGTTTTGTGAAACTTCGCTTTGTATTCCAGAAGCATTCAACCCAGAGTTGTTGGGAAGAATCACAGCTCTCGGTGAATGCCACATTCTTGGTGTGCCTCTGCAACTCTTGGTGAATCGGCAACATTAGACCAAAATTCTGTTTAGAGAACAAAATAATTTTGCTTTTGTAAGCACTGACAGAGCCAAGAACATTAAAATAACCCATGGGCAGTGTGCTACTGATTACTGCCCATTCTGTCAAGTCTTCTCATAGATGAGTGTTTATTCTGTGCTCTTTCTTGTTAAGCTTCTTTTTATGTTTCTTTGATTTCATTAACTAAAAGTGTAAAAGCACTCCAGTGTTCCTGTAAAATGTGCTATTTGCTTGGAGAAAATGGTTGTATGAAAGAAAAAAACATGTCTTAAACATGAACTCTAAAAATGGATATGGTGGGACCTCCCTGGCATTCCAGTGGTTAAGACTTTGCCTTTCAATGCCGGGGGTTACAGTCTGATCTCTGGTCAGGGAGCTAAGATATTGTATAGCTCGTGGCCAAAATAAAAAACATAAAATAACCAACAAAAACAACATTGTAATAAGTTCAACAGACATTTAAAAAATGGCCCACATCAAAAAAATCTAAACAAGGGATAATGTAACAAATTCCTACCTAATGAACTCCATAAGAATTAATTGTAAAAAAGCTATTTCAGAAACTTCTTTTAAGATTCATGGAAAGATAAGAAAAGTTACTGACTGATCACATATTAAGAAAATATAAAAATGCAATATTTGAAGCATAATTTAAAATGTGATGTCCAAGATTACTTGAGAATACATTATGAAATGTGGCCAGCACAAGCCTTATAGAGAGGACCACTCTCAGATTTTCCTGGTGGCTCAAACAATAAAGAATCTGCCTTCAGTGCAGACCGGGGTTTGATCCCTGGGTCAGGAAGATCCCCTGGAGAAGGGAATGGCAATGCACTTCAGTATTCTTGCCTGGATAATTCCGTGGACAGAGGACCCTAGCGGGTCCACAGGGTAACAAGAGACATGACTGAGTGACTAATAATTTTCACTCTCAGGTTATATGGCTAAAGTTTTAGGTCTGATTTAAGATTCTGTGTGTTTATTGTTACTTGATGTCTTGGTTTGATCTGTTATAGGAAACCATAGACTCAGTGGCTGAAACAAAAGAAAAGTATTCTCACAGTCTGAAGGCTGAGAAGTCTGAGATCAAGGTCCCCACGTGGTCAGAATCTGGTGTGGCCTTTCGTCCTGGTTTGTAGACAGCTGTCCTTTTCCTGTGTCCTCACAGAGAGACTTCTTTTCTCTTCCTGTTTTTGCAGTTGCATTGATTGTGCCATGAGGAGCTAATAATTTAATCCAATCCTAATTGAACATTAGGGTTTTAACATAGGAACTTAGAAGGGTAATAAGCATTTGGTCTATAGGACTTAAGGTCCACATTGTGGGCCAACTTACAAACATCCAAACTTTGATTTTGTACTTTTATCACAACATAATTTTTAGAACTGTTTATTTTTTATGCATGTGCTTAGTTGATCAGTTGTTTCTGATTCTGTTCAGCCCCATGGACTCCAGCTAGCCAGGCTCCTCTGTCCCTGGGATTTCCCAGGCAGGAATACACCCAGAGTGGAGCCTGTAGCTTAATTTGACTCGAAATGGGAAACCTCAGGTGGCCCAGACATTCACAGGCTTGACAAATTAATAGCACTTTCTCGGGCCCATGGGTGGTGGTACATGGCCATTCTTAGTTGGTGGAGTGCTTTTTTATATAAAAATATATAAAATACATTCTATAGACCTTGTGATAATTCATACATATACAGGCATGCCACAGATTGAATGTCAGTGTCCCTTCAAAATTCCTGCGTTGACACTCTAAATTTAAAATGTGATATTTGGAGGTCCTGCCCTTAGGAGACAATACTGTAGAATGAGAACATATTCCAAGTTCATCCTCACAATTCACTGTTTTGTCCTCTGCCAAATAATTCTTACTTCAGTAATTTATGAAGTCATATAAGATTATTGTGAAATCATTGTCCTTTTTCATTCTAAGATATTATGTTCTATTTTCACATTTTTTGAAATTATGACATATTTTAAAATTAAAGTCAAAAACACATGTCAGCAACCAGAGGGCTAGACTGTGATGCATTTTGCACTGTCCATGCAAGTTTAAATTTAGCAAAGCCTAGCAGCAGCAGAAGAGATATGAAGGTCACTTCAGTTACATTTTTCCATTCGTGTTTCCTCTCTTGCTTAAACATCAGGTAATACAAATTTTAAAAAAAGAGAAAAATTGCTAAATCCTAGACTAGACAATGATGTACACAAAATGTCAGAGGTTGCTGCAGCTGAGATGTGACTTATGGATTTTAGGGCCCCAGGTATCTGCAGAATGTTTCCAGCTAGCTAGAATGTATTTAATTTTTAATAATATGTGAATCCAGTGGAGGTGTAGAAGGTGGGGTGGGCTACGGTTGATAACTTACAGTGTCCGATTCCTGATTTCTAAAGATTTGGCTTTGTGACCAGGGCCCAGGCTTGATCACTCAAGAGCTTTGTGCAGCAGAGTTTTATTAAGGTATAAAAAGAGACAGAGAAAGTTTCTGACATAGACATCAGAAGGGGGACAGAGTACCCTACTCCCTAGTCTTAGTGAGGGAGCTGTATACCTTTTCAGTAGGTTATTAACAATAAATCAAAAGAATGTCTCAAGGTTGTAAAGGTCTTACCAGACCCACTCTCACAATTTACATTTTAATAACAGGGTTAGAGCTAACAATAGAAAGATTTTACCAGACCCACTCCCACAACACACACTTTAAGATGACAGTATCAGTCAGAAGGCTCTTAAGAAGGAGAAACATGTCCTTGAGAAGGATATATTGTTGTTATATAATCATTGGTACAGATTTTAAGGAAAACCATATCCTTGAGCAAGATGAGTTGTTCTGTTGTGTAATCATTAGCTCTCAGCTTAAAAAGAAAAAAAAAAAAAGTGTTATGTGACTAAGACTAAGGAATATAGGAAAAGAAAAAACAAAAAAAACAAAAAACAAAACCTTCTCCTTTTCTCCTCCTTGAGAACCCTGGGGAACCTGGACTTCTTATCACCCTACCTAAGAATTAACTCTCTCAGTTTAATTATTAAAAGTGTCACAGGAAACCCAGATATTCTATAAATCAATACTATCTGTTCTAAATGTCTAAATCAAGATCTACCTTATGTATTGACTATTCCCTCCTAATAAAAGGTCATATATTACTGCAATAATTTCATAACTGTGTTTGTTGATCATGAGTAAGTTAAATAAAACTTTAGACTGTAGATTGAAAAAGGTTTTAATTAAAAATCCTAGTTTTTGTGCAGAACTTATTGTGCTCTTCCTGTGCCCCCAAGTACTATTTTCAGTATATCACTATGTACAGGCACAGCTCATAAATATTGCAGGTTTGATTCCAAACCATTACAAAAATCCAATGTTGTAATAAAGTACTCACATCATTTTTTTTTTATTTCCCAGTGCACATAAAAGTTATGTTTATACTACTAATGTAGTCCATCAAGTGTACAATAGCATTATGTATAAACAATTTACATGTTATTCAGTTGATTAGTCATGTCCCACCCTTTTGTGACCCCATGGACTGTAGCCTGCCAGGTTCCTCTGTCCATGAGATTTCTCAGGCAAGAATACTAGAGTGAGTTGCCATTTCTTCCTCCAGTGGATTTTTCCCAACCCAGGGATTGAACCCCAGTCTGCTGCATTGACAGGCAAGTTCTTTATCACTGAGTCACCAAGAAAGCAAGAATGTATATACCTTAATTAAAAAGTACTTTATTGCTAAAAATGCTAACTGTTATCTGAGCCTGCAGTGAGTGGTAATCTTTATGTAACAGTAACATCAAAGATCATTGCTCATAGATAATAATTAAAAAATTTGAAATATTGCTAGAATTATAAAAATGTGACAAAAATACAAAGTGAGCAACAGCTATTGGAAAAACGGCACCCATAGACTTGCTGGACTCAGAGTTGCCACAAACCCTCAATTTGCAGGAAAAAAAAAATGCTTTACTGTGAAGCACAGTAAAGCAAAATATGATAAAATAAAAGGTATGCTTGTAAATTCTTTTCATTTTTTACAACAACTCTATGAGGTAAATACTATTATTTACCCCAATTTACAGATGAAGAAACTAATGTACAAAGGTTAAGAAAAATACTAGATTAGTATGAAGAAAAAAATCAAACTGTCCATTTGGTTACAGAGTACATATGCTCTTAACCACTGTGCTTTCCTCTCCCTCGTGTTACTTAAGAAGAAAGTGTGTTGTTATAATGACCATGAGTTTGTTTGTTTAACTATCTTCCATGGGAGGATTTCCTTCTTTTAAGAAATTGATTCTATGTCCCTGCCAGTAATTTAGCTTTCCTTGAAACTTCCATATATTCCACATGATCAAACTTGAACAAATAAGTATGTTTTTAGTGGTTTTGATAGTTTGTTTTAGTTTAAAGCCAAGTCAGTTCAGTTCAGTCACTCAGTCATGTCTGACTCTTTGTGACCCCATGGACTGCAGCATGCCAGGCTTCCCTGTCCATCACCAACTCCTGGAGCTTGTTCAAATTCATGTCCATTGAGTCGGTGATGCCATCAGACCATCTCACCCTCTGCTCTCCCCTTCTTCATCTGCCTTCAATCTCTCCCAGCATCAGGGTCTTTTCAAATGAGTCAGTTCTTCGCATCAGGTGGCCAAAGTACAGGAGCTTCGGCTTCAGCATCAGTCCTTCCAAAGAATATTCAGGAGTGATTTCCTTTAGGATTGACTCATTTGATCTCCTTGCAGTCCAAGGGATTCTCAAGAATCTTCTCCAACACCACAGTTCAAAAGTCCTAATCGTTTCTGACAGTAGTATCTCCTGTGCCATCCAAGTAACAAGTCTAGCAATTTGTAATAATTAAGCTAACGTGGGACATATATTTTGACATAACCACCCTTCCAGTAAGTATCCCTTTAATCGATCTGGGACTTGCCAGGAACACAGAGCCATTTGCAGTATTACATATATAAAGGAGTTCAACATACATCTGATGTTGGACTTATATAAAAGTGTAAAAGAGCTGGGAGAGTGAATGTCAAGGTGGGCAATATTCACTGATGACTTCATTGTGAAATACGGAATCAACTTCCCAAAAGTTATTGGGAAAATCCCCTACCACCTTAAAAGGTGTCAAATATAGAGCGCTTACAAAGAATACAGAGAAACCCATGTGCTAGTCCTGCGACCTCTCAAGGAAAGTAGCTTTTCCTTTCCCCACCTTTCAAATATTTTTTGATACTCTCAGAGGCAACTCTAATCTGGAACTATAGGATGAAGGGAGACCTGGGAAACAAGGTTTCTTGGCTCTTCTTTGCAATGCAATGCAGAGGAAATACTCAAAGTGAGTAACTAAAATAGAAAGTTGACAAATGATAGCATAGTGCAACCCTTTCCAGCAAATTGCCTGATTTTAGTACACAGTGACTTGGTGTTACCAGAAACATTAAGACTAAAGAAATGTTAGAGTTGTGTGGACAAGGAAATGGTGGCCATTAAGGCCCTTGGATGATTTAATACCTATTGAAAATTATTCCAACAAAACTTCTCTGTATAATTGCTTGATGACTTTATGTACAATGACAAGTCTTAAATGACAGCAACAGTTGCTGTTTTGAAGGACATATCATAAGATTTATCATTAACTGGAAATTACTCTTGGAATACTTTTGAAGACAAACTGGGATTCCTCCAAAGTCATTACACTGAGATTTCAGAGATCGCAAATATCTTCACAAGTTTATTTCCTCTTGGTGTTTCTTATCTGTGTTCTTATAAAAGTAATTTCCTTGGTTCATTAATTTGCTTATACTTATATTTTCCATCCGTTTTCTTTTCCTGATTTTTTTCTCTGATAAATATACATCCTCTCTAGTTAAAGATTAATCTGTCTATCCAACAGATACATCCTTTCACCCACAACATAGATCACTCTTGGACAATCAAGTCTGTTATCTCTGAAATTGTTTCGCCAAAATTTCATTGTCTGCAAATTCAAGCTCTGCTTTATAGCTCAGTTCTTGTCCATTTATGTGTCCCTGGAATTTCTGTTTCTTATTATCCTCTTTGACAAGTGCATATGTCCTCCTCTTTCCTCAAATCCACTATCATAGATTTAGGATACCTGTGAGTTAATCCTGTCCCCCCAAAACAACAACTAACCTCATCACAACTATCTAAGATGGTCAATTAAAGCTCTGGAAATTGACCAAAGAGCTCTTATATATATATATATATACAAAACATTTACTTAACAAAATCTACAGGTATTTGGTAAGAACAGAGAGGCTGTGACCTCTGTGCCAAGGGCAGCATCTATTCCCACCCATCCCCCATTGTGTCCTATTACAGAGATCAATTTTGGTTGGCGGGGGCAAAACCAAGGACTGGTGTCGATCATCCTTCCCAGGTCTGTCTAGTGAGAGGTACTCAGAATGGACTCAGTTTGACTCACATGCTCATCTGCTAACTCCCTGTCATGAAGAACCTAGTTTGGATGGGCAGTAGAAGCAAATTAGTATGTCCATTCTCCCCAGTCTCACCATCTCCCATTTAGGTTACTAGTGTTCAGAGTCAACTAACTCTCTGTTACTCAGTATGTAGATGGGCAGACCCTATGCTGTTCATCTGAAACTACCACACCATTGTTAATCAGCTATACTGTACCTCAATACAAAATAAAAAGTTTAAAGATTAAAAAAAAAAAAATTTTTTTTTTTTTCTTTTTTAAATTTAAAATGGAGATGGACAGAAATTTAAAAGAGACAGTCAAGGAAGGTCAAGAAACAGTCAAGGAAGGGTCTGATAAAATCATATGCATCCTAGTATCTGGAAGTCTGTCTGAATTTCTAAGTATCCTTACAAGAGTGATGGGAAAGGATACCTCTGAGCCAAAGGTGTTAAAACTAGTAAATTTCTTGAACTTTGATGGAATGCAAGGATAGTTTGGGAGTTTAAGATTTATGTGTAAACACAGCTATATTTAAAATGAATAACCAATAAGGTCCTACTCTATAGCACAAGGAACTCTACTCAATGTTATGTGACAGTCTGGATGGGAGGGGAGCTTGGAGAAGAATGGATAGTTGGATATTATATATTATTTTTGCTAAAAAAAGGAAAAAAGAAAGTGGGACATTACAAAGCTCTCAGCCAATGATGCACTACCCTGATAATCATGAGACTTCAAAAACAATGTTCAGCCTATAGGAGACTAATGCTTGTAGAGTACAATTATTTCTCTTCATGTTTTTCTTCATTTTTACTGATACCAAATTAGTACATACCTTAATTTCCTTAAATGTATTTACTTTTATTTACCGCCATGTATTATGAATAGTGGAAAACGTGGTTTTTGGTGTTTTTTTTTTTTTTTTTTGGGGGGGGTGTCTGTGAAGAGAGAGATTGTATCTTGAAAGTAATGTTTTTATTGTTTAAAACTACACATAAGGATTAATGAAAATAAATACATAAAATATACATAAATAAAAAAGGCTTCCTTCTAATAGCAGTTGTATTCATAAAACATATATTTGTTCTGACAGTAGCCTTAATGAAAGCTTTAACTAAATCAAGAAATTGGGTTTTGAGAAAATTATGTTGAATTTTTCATTACCTATAAATATTTGGGGAAAGGGGAGCCATTATGACTAATCATAAATGTTTACGAATATTTTAGAGAAACAATGTAAATTTAAGGTCAGCTGAAAGATTTTAAGTGCTTCTTCCAAGTGAAAGAACATTTACTTAGAGGAAAATTGGAATCAGTTCAGACTTCCTTGAACAACATCTATTTTTACATGGGCATACAGTTTTATAAAAGACTTCTATAGGAGAACAAAAGCATTATTAAGTACATTTTAATGTCTATTATGTGTAATCTAATGGATCAAATTTATGATAGAAGAATAGTGTTTTTCCTTTTTGTACATTGGAAACCAGATATAAGTGAAGTTTATAATATATATTATAAACATATATATAGTTATATATATATGTAAATATTATTATATGTCCATCCTATGGAACTTATACAAAATCATACTATTCTAGATTTCTGAAAAAGCTAGAGTTGCTGTATCTTTGTTTCAGGAGCAGTTATTGATCCTATCTATTATTTTATATAGAGAAATTTGTGAGAAATGCATACTCCTGCAATTCTATAGCTATCTTTATGGGAAAGCATGATTCGCTATACAAGAACCAAATTATGATGCAAGTTCTAGGAACAGAATGTGTATAGATTGAAATTTATGTGTGCTTTTGATTCTATGCAGTTATGTAGTTAATTTATGTTTTGTTGTTAAGATATGTAGGAGGAAAGCAGGTTCAAATGCAAGCCTCAGTGTTTAAATGCTTTGAAATTAATTTCTATTTAAGGTCACTTAAAAAAAATGTTGGGGCTATTTGAGCAGATATAAACTATCACAGACAATTTGCTGTATAATAACCCTCCCCCATTGCAATATAGCAATTACATAACTTTACGTGCAAATTAAGCTAGAATCAGAGATACGTTTTAGCTGCTTTTAAGTCTACTGCCCAGAAAGTCAAATTCATTTAAAGCTGCTGGTGCCTTTATAATATATATGGTTACACACTAATCTTGGGTTTTTTTAGGAAAAAAAAAATCTGTATATGTCTACAGATCAGCTCATGTTAGAGTTTGACCTGGATCATGCATTTGCTTTGTCAAAAACATATTGTATTTTATGCTTTGGAAGTAATGGATGTTGAGGTTTATTTATCTAAGTCCATTGAAGGAATAAAACTTGAAAACTATATACATACCTTCCTTCATTAAGGGTGTACTGACCATAATAGAAAGAAAGAGATATTTCATTGCATTTAAAAATCTATGCAGTTTTTTCATGAAGAGGAGTTTGACTTCAGCTGCATTAAGTAAGGAGCTGCTGACACAGTGAGGATTATACTGTAATATGGAACAGGATGATTAAACGATGTACAAACTACCTACCAGAGTGGTATGCAGGATACTGGAACATATGGTTCAGCACTCTTTTTTCCCTCAATAACTACAGATTCCGGCCAGAGATTTTTGTTGATTTGTACAAAATCTCTTGATTAGAGTCCTCAGCCATCTGCTATAGGGTGGCAACATATGAAAATGTCAGCAGAAAGAACAGCTTAAAAGTTATTTGTGGAAAGGATTTGAAGCCAATATAACCATGGGCAAGGCAAGGTGATCAGCTCCAACGCAGTCAGGAGCTCATTTATGCTGAGAGCAAAGAGGGTGAAAATTTTACAAAAGTAAAGGAAAGACATGTATGTTCTCTTATTATTTATAACTCACACAGATACTGAGTCCTTGTTCCATATGAACAGCAAAATGTTTTACATTGTAATATTTGGAAATTATCAGAAATTTTCTGAAACGTAAATATAATAATAATTAAATTTTTATTATAGAGGAAATGAGTAGAATGGCATTATTACTATTATATCATAGTTTTAATTCCTTGATACTTAATAATCTAAATAATTCCATGATAATAATCTAAATTCAACAAGCCCACCATTTCACTGAAATTTCACTTTCACTGATCACATGTGATGACTCAAGTTTCATACCCAGCTTTGTAAAATGTATATCCAGTTTTCTCACTTGACACTTCTCTCACTCTTTCATTCTCTCACTCTAATTCTCCTCACTTGTATTTCAATTACAGCATAAATATTTTTCTCCCACTTTTATAATCTACCTTTTTACATTTTCTTTGCTGATGGCACTTCCTATTTGCATGTCCCAATATATATAAATTTCCACATGTATTCTACTCTCACATTCTTGTTATTTGACAATTCCATTCACCTTTTCATGATGTCAGCTACAATGGTTATGCACAGAAACTCAGAATCTGTCTCAAATTTGATAATCCAATGCCAACAGTATAATCTTAAAATACAGATACTGAATTTCTCTAATAATTGTCAGTGATGAGCATCTTCTCAAGGGCTTATTGGCCATCTGCATGTCTTCTTTGGAGAAATGTCTATTTAAGTCTTCTTGCCATTGTTTTGGTTGGGATGTTTTTTGCTTACTGAGCTGTGTGAGCTGATTGTATATTTTGAAAAAATGAACCCTTATTTTTTGCATGATTTTCAAATATTTTCTCCATTCTGTAGGCTTTTTGTTCTGTTTATGGGTTCCTTTTCTGTGCAAAAGCTTATGTTTGACTAGGTTTCAGGTGTCTATTTTTACTTTGATTTCTATTGTCTGAGGAGACTAAATTTCTGTCAGAATGTTTCGCCTATGTTCTCTTCTAGGAATTTGATAGTGTCATGTCTTATGTTTAAGTCTTTAAGCCATTTCAAGTTTATTTTCATGCAGGATATGAGGGTATGTTCTGACTACAAGGATTTACAAGTAGCTGTTCAGCTTCCTCAACATCATCTGCTGAAAAGACTGTCTTTTCCTCACTGTATATTCTTGTCCAAATTTAAATTGACTGCAGGTATGTGGGTTTGTTTCTAGGCTTTCTATTCTGTTCCATTGCTCTGTATGACTGTTTTTGTGCCAATACCATGCTGTTTTGATTACTTTATCTTTCCAGTATTGTCTGAAGTCTGAGAGGGTTATGCCTCCAGATATGTTATTTTTCCTCAGGATTGCTCTAGGAATTCTGGACCTTTTATGGTTCTATATACATGTGAGGGGGCTTCTCTGGTGGCTCAAACAGTAAAAGAATCTGCCTTCAGTGTGGGAGACTTGAGCTCCATCCCTGGGTGGGAAGATCCCCTGGAGGAGGGCATGAAAATCCACTCCAGTATTCTTGTTTGTAGAATCCCCATGGACAGAGGAGCCTGGTGGGCTACAGTCCATGGGGTGACAAAGAGTAGGACATAACTAGGTGATTAAGCACAACACAGCACATACATTTTAGGATTATTTGTTCTAGTTATATGGAAATTTTCATGGTAATTTGATAGGGATAGCATTAAATCTGTAGTTTGCTTTCTACAAAGCAAACTGGGTCATATGTCCATTTCAACAATATTATTCATCTTATTTAAGAGCCATTTCTTTGAATCATCTTTAATTTCCTTTATCAACATTTTATAGTTCTCAGTATATAAGTCTTTCACCTCCTTGGTTAGGTTTATTCCTAAGCATGTTTTCTTGATGAAATTTAAAAGGGACTTTACTTCCCTTTCTGGTATTTCACTGTTAGTATTAAAATGGAACAGATTTCTGTATATTAATATCATATCCTGCTGAATTTATCAGTTCTAGAAGTTCTACAATGAGATACCATGTCATACTGGTCAAAATGGTCATCACTGAAATGCCTAAAAATAACAAATGCTGAATAGAGTGTGGACAAAAGATGAGAATTTAAGTTGTTACAGCCACTATGGAAAATAGTATGAAGTGTCCTTCAAAAACTAAAAATAGAGTTGCCAGATAATCCAGTAACCCCACTCCCAGGTGTACATCCAGATAAAGCTCTAATGTGAACAGATACATGCACTCCACTGTCCACAGAATCACTATTTAAAATAACCAAGACATAGAAAAAAATCTAAGTGTTCATCAGTAGATGAATGGATAAAGAAGATGTGGACTACATACACTATTGAATACTACTCAGCTATATAAAAGAATGAAATACTGCCATTTGCAGCAACATGAATGGACCTAGAGATTATTATAGTAAGTAAAGTAACTCAGAATGAGAAAGACAAATATCATATGAAATCATATATATGCGGAATCTAAACTGTGATACAAATGGACTTACTTATGAAAATTAAACAGACTCACAGACACAGAAAAGAAACTTACGGATACCAAAGGTGTGTTAGTCACTCAGTCGTGACTGAGTGATTCAACTCTTTGTGATCACATGTGATTCCATGGATTGTAGCCCGCCAGGCTCCTCTGTCCATGGAATTTCCCAGGCAAGAATACTGGAGTGGGTTGCCATTTCCTTCTCCAAGGTGGTTGGGAGGGATAATTTGGGAGGATGGGATTATCAGCTACAAACTACTGTATGTGAAATAGATAAATAATAAGGTCCTACCGAACAGCACAGTATTCAATATTCTGTAATAAACATAATAGAAAAGTATAATATACACATATATATATGTATATCTATGTATTGAATCACTTTGCTGTATACCAGAAACTAACACAGCCTTGTGAATCAGCTATATTCCAATAAAAATAAATAAATAATATAGACTACAAAGGTATACCTAACAGTACTCCTTCAAAAAAAAAATCCACTTAACTAATGAAGTAAATGTAGAAACACTAGCAACTACAAAATATCTCGGCTTTTCTTTTCATTTTCCCATTTTGGTAAAATGTAAGCTAATAATATTAGTCCTGGAAAATAAAAACAGAAGAGTTAAGAGTTGCAGGCACTTTTGAAACACACAAACATGCTGCCAGTGTATCAGTAGAAACTGCAGGGCAGTCACTGCCTTGTACAAAGTATTATCGGCTGAGGATTCCCTCAGCTTAGACATAAAGTGAAGAGAGGACACTGTTGCTTTAAATATCCTAAATGAATTGATTAAGTCGGAAAAATAATTGTTTCATCAGTACACCAGCTAACACCACCAGGCTATCCAAGTAATACATTTTTTAAAAGAGATAAAAAATAAGCACACAGTAAATTTGAATAATGTGTGCCATAAGCAGCTCCTTCCCTATTTCTCCTGCAAGCTAATAAAGTAGGGGCTGGTAAAACACATCGGCTTCCCTCTCAGAGAACTAATGGGTGGAGAAGACTTCCTCTTTTTTCTCCATCCTTTATCTACCCATGAAGGTGGCATACCTTCTGATTTTTTAACCCACACAGGAAGAAGATACTCAAGAATGGATCTGACTCTTTCAGTTTTAAGTCTCTTTCTTGCACTGGCCTGCTTGCAGTTGAATCTACCATTTTCTCAAACTTGCTCTCATCCTGTGTCCACATCTGGGCTAGAGTAGCCTGAGTCCTGGAATCTACAGTTGGGGCTGTAGTTCCAGGTCTCTATTCTTGATCAATAATATCCTTTCATATTCATGGAATAAACATCATGGTATTGACTAGTCAATTGAAGCAGATACACCATAAACAAAATCATAATATAAAGAATTGGATTTACACAGAAATAGAGGTAGCATGAAGTGCCCATGCTAAAATAGGTCTTAACTTTGATCACTAGTCTAGGCAAGTCAGCAATAATGCAATTCCTATTTTTGAACAAGAAAGGAGAAAATTTTTGTGATACTGAGTTAGGTAAAGATTTTTCAAAGGTAGCAAAATAAGCACAAGTTATAGAAGAATGAAAGAAGGGAATTAAAGTAAAGTGATAATGTCTTTTAATGCTCAAATTAAGATGACAAGAAGGGAAGTGTACTTGGAGAAATTTTTTGAAAACATATCTGAAAAGGAGCTTATATCGAGAATATATACAAAAGTTATGCAACTTAATAATGATAAGATAAACAATCCAATAAAAAATAATGGTCCAATTATTTGAACATATACTTCTAAATTATATATATATACACACACACACACATACATGCATATATATTAAATAAGCACAGCATCATTATTCATAAGAAAAATGTAAATTAAACAATGAGATATCAGTACTTACCACCTAGAACAGTTAAAGACTAACATATCATATGTGAGTGACCATGTGCCAATTGAAAATTTTGAAAATTAGAAATGCAAATGCTAAGTAGTTCAACCACTTTGGAAAGCAGTATGGCAGTATCTTATAAAGGTAGTCATATGCTTATCATATGATCCAGCATTTCTACTCCTACCATTTACCCAAAGGAAATAAAACATATGCCTATGGAAAGATGTGGAGAGATAATATACAAAATCTAGATGCAAGCATACAAATGTATAGTGGTAAATTGATAAAGAAATTCTAGAATACTAATACTATGAAATAATACTCAGAAATAAAAGGAAATAAAATATGAATGCTTGTAATATCATGGATAATTTTCATACCAATATGTCAAGTGAAAGTCAAGTACAAGAGATTATATGCTGTATGATTCCAAATATTTGCAACTCAAAAAATCAAAGTAAAATTACAATGAATGTAGACAAACCATCTACTTCTGTTTTATTGACTACCTCAAAGCCTTTGACTGTGTGGATCACAAAATATTGGTAAATTCTTAAAGAGATGGGAATACCAGACCACCTGACCTGCCTCTTGAGAAATCTGTTTTGCAGGTCAGGAAGCAATAGTTAGAACCGTACATAGAACAACAGACTCCTTGCAAATCAGGAAGTACGTCAAGTCTGTATACTGTCACCCTTCTTATTTAACTTATATGCAGAGTACATCATGTGAAATGCTGGAATGGATGAAGCACAAGCTGGAATCAAGATTGCTGCGAGGAATATCAATAACCTCAGATATGCAGATGACACCACCCTTATAGCAGAAAGTGGAGAAGAACTAAAGAGCCTCTTGATGAAAGTGAAAGAGGAGAGTGAAAAATTTGACTTAAAACTCAACATTCAGAAAAGTAAGATGATGGCATCCAGTACTATCACTTTATAGCAAATAGATGGGGAAATAATGGAAACAGAGAGACTATTTTCTTGGGCTCCAAAATCACTGCAGGTGGTGACTGAAGCCATGAAATTAAAACACTCTTGCTCCTTGGAAGAAATGCTATAACCAATCTAGACAGCATATTAACAAGCAGAAACATTATTTTGCCATCAAAGTTCTGTCTAGTTAAATCTATGGTTTTTCCAGTAGTCATGTATGGGTGTGAGAGTTGGACTACAAAGAACACTGAGCACTGAAGAATTGATGCTTTTGGACTGTGGTGTTGGAGAAGACTCTTGAGAGTCTCTCAGACTGCAAGGAGATCAAACCAGTAAATCTTAAAGGAAATTAGTCCTGAATATTCATTGGAAGGACTGATGCTGAAGCTGAAACTCCAATACTTTGGCCACATGATGTGAAGAATTGACTCATTGGAAAAGACCCTGATGCTGGGAAAGATTGAAGGCAGGAGGAGAAGGGGACGACAGAGGATGAGATGGTTGGATGGCATCACCGACTCACTGGACATGAGTCTGAATAACCTCTGGGAGTTGGTGATGGACAGGGAAGCCTGTGTGCTGCAGTCCATGGGGTCACAATGAGTTGGAGATGACTGAGCAACTGAACTGAACTTCAGACAAAGCAGGTGAGAGAATTCCAGATGAGCTATTTAAATATCCTAAAAGATGATGCTGTTACAGTGCTGCTCTCAATATGCCAGCAAATTTGGAAAACTCAGCAGTGGCCACAGGACTGTAAAAGGTCAGTTTTCATCTCAATCCCAAAGAAGGGCAGTGTCAAAGAATGTTCAAATTACTGCATAATTACACTCATTTCACATGCTAACAAGCTAATGCTCAAAATCCTTCAAGCTAGGCTTCAGCAGTACATGAACTGAGAACTTCCAGATGCACAAGCAGGATTTGGAAAAGCTAGAGGAATCTGACATCAAATTGCCAACATTCATTGATTCATAGAGAAAGCGAGGGGATTCCAAAAAAAAATATCTACTTCTGTTTCATTGACTATGCTAAAGCCTTTGACTGTGTGGATCAAAATAAACTGTGGAAAATTCTTAAAGAGATGGGAATACCACACCACCTTACCTGCGTCTTGAGAAACCTGTATGAGGGTCAAGAAGAAACAGCTACAACTGGACACAGAACACCGGACTGGTGCCAAACTAAGAAAAGAGTCTGTCAAGGCTGTATTTCCCTGCTTATTTAACTTATTCACAGAGTACATCATGGAAAATGCCAAACTTGATGAATACCAAGCTGGAAGCAAGATTGCTGGAAGAAATATCAATAACCTCAGATATGCAGATGATATCACTCTAATGACAGAAATTGAAGAGCCTCTTGATAAAGGTGAAATACTAGAGTGAAAAAGTTGGCTTAAAACTCAACATTTAAAAAACTAAGATCACAGCAACTGGTTCATTACTTCATTACAAATAAATGGGAGGAAAGTGGAAACAGTAATGGATTTTATTTTCTTGAGCTTCAAAATCACTGTGGACAGTGACTGCAGTGGTGAAACTTAAAGACGCTTGCTCCTTGGAACAAAAATTATGACAAACCTAGACAGAGAAGTTGCTGGCAGAGGTTCATATAGTCAAAGCTATTTTTTTTTCAGTGGTTACTTATAGATGTGAGAGCTGAATCATAAAGAAGGCTGAGCACTGAAGAACTGATGCCTTGAATTATGGTGTTGGAAAAGACTCTTGAGAGTCCCTTGGATTGCAAGGAGATCAAACCAGTCAATCCTAAAGGTGAAGTGAAGTGAAATGAAAGTCATTTAGTCATGTCTGACTCTTTATGACCCCATGAACTATACAGTCCATGAAATTCTCTAGGCCAGAATACTGTAGTGTGTAGCCATTCATTGCTCCAGGGGATCCTACCAACCCAGGGATCAAACCCAGGTCTCCCACATGGCAGGCGGATTCTTTACTAGCCTAGCCACCATAATCAACCCTGAATATTCATTGATAGGACTGATATTGAAGCTCCAACACTTTGACCACCTGATGTGAAGAGTTGACTCATTAGAAAAGACCCTGATGCTGGGAAAGATTGAAGGCAAGAGGAGAAGAAGGTGACAGAGGATGAGATGATTATATAGCATCTCCAACTCAATAGACATGAAAGCGAGCAAACTCTGGGAGGTAGTGGAGAACAGGGAAGCCTGGTGTGCTGCAGTCCATGGGGTTGCAAAGAGTCAGACACAACTTAGCTACTGAACAACAAGGTAGAATAAAGAATGCCTGGGGCCAGGAGTGGGTATAATAAAAATGTAAGAAACTTTATGAGGAAAAGACTCTACTGTAGTTATACAACTATAAACAATTAGAGAAGTCCAAAATTTACTTTAATTGAGTGAGTTTCTTTGCATGTAAATAAGAATTTAATTTAAAAAATCCATCCTAAGTTACTTATTCTCTCTATGGTATTTTTTAAAGTTCATTGAGATATATTTGGCAACAAATTCCAAATAGTAAAATCATATAATTTGATGATTTTTGACATATTTGTACACTCAGGAATTGAGTATATAATCTAGAAATGAGTGACTCCAACCATACATGTTTTATATCCCTTTGTTCCATGCTCCAACCCTCCCCCCCCCATAATGTCTAATGTCTCCAGGTAACCACTGATCTGCTATCCCTATAGATCAATTGGTATTTTTCAGAATTCAATATAGATAGAATGCATTCTAGTTTTTCATGGTTTCTTTCATTCAGCATAAACTTTGAGATTTTTATAGTTAAATTTTTAAAAAAAAACAAAAAAAGTCCCTTTGTATTGTTGAGAAATATTCCAGGGTATCTATACCAAGGTCTTTAATCTATTTAATTTTTGATAGATATTTGTGCTATTTCCAGTTATTGTTATTCAGTCACCCAATCACATCCGACTCTGCAACCCCATGGACTGCAGGATGCCAGACCTCCCTGTCCCTCACCATCTCCTAAAGTTTGCCCAAGTTTACCTCCATTGCATCAGTGATGCCATCCAACCATCTCATCCTCTGGTGTTCTCTTCTCCTTCTGTCCTCAGTCTTTCCCAGTATCTGGGACTTTTCCTGTGAGCCAGCTGTTCACATCAGATGACAAAAATATTGGAGTTTCAGCTTCAGCATCAGTCCTTCCAATGAGTATTCAGGATTGATTTCCCTTAACATTGACTGGTTTGATGTCCTTGCTGTCCAAGGGACTCTCAGGAGTCTTCTCCAACACCACAATACAAAGGCACTAATTCTAAAGCTGCTATGAATAGTTGTACAAGTTTTTGTGTATTCTTTTCCCATTATAAATACCTAGGCATTAAATAACCAGAACATATGATAGCTGCATGTTTTAAATTTTAAAGAAACTACCATCCTGTTTAAAAAAAAAAAAAAACTCTTCTAATGTGTATTTCTGTTGTGTGCTAAGTTGCTTCAGTTGTGTTCAACTCTTTGTGACTCTGTGGAATGTAGTCCACCAGGCTCCACTGTCCATAGGATTCTCTGGACAAGAATACTGGAGTGGGTTGCCATGCCTTCCTCCAGGGGATCTTCCAACCCAGAGATCAAGCCCACATTTCTTATGTCTCCTGCATTCGTGGGTTGGTTCTTTACCACTAGTGCTACATTGGTATTTCTGTTAACAGTGACAAAAGTACTAGTTCACATATTTGAAAACTTAGTATGTTCATTCTAACTTCTTAATTTCTTCAAGTATTTGTGTCTTCTGAAAATTGAGATTGTTGTGAGGATTAAATAAGATTTTTTTTAACACATAGTATATCTGAATTCAATAAATAGCAGGGTTTTTTTTATCACTGTTCATATTATTATTTTTTAAAATTTAGTACCAAAAAAAAAGCTAGTTGCTGTTCTGTTGCTCAGTCAGGTCTGACTGTTTGCAACCCCATGGACTGCAGCAGACCAGGCTTCCCTGTCCTTCACTATCTCCCAGAGTTTGCTCACAACAATGTCCATTGAATCGGTGATGCCATCCAACATCTCTTTCTCTGTCATCCCTACTCCTCCTGCCATCAATCTTTCCCAACATCAGAGTCTTTTCAAATAAGTTGTCACTTTGCATCAGGTGGTCAAAATATTGGAGCTTCAGCTTCAGCATCAGTCCTTCCAATGGATATTAAAGACTGATTTCCTTGAGGATTGACTGGCTTGATCTCCTTACAGTCCAAGGAACTTTTAAGAGTCTTCTCCAACACCACAGTTCAAAAGTATCAATTCTTCAGTGCTCAGCCTTCTTTAGGATCCAGCTCTCACATCCGTACATGACTACTGGAAAACCCATAATTTTGACTATATGGACTTTTGTAGGCAAAGTAATGTCTCTGCATTTTAATATGCTGTCTAGGTTTTTCACAGCTTTTCTTCCAAGAAGCAAGTGTCTTTTAATTTCACGGCTGCAGACACCATCTGCAGTGATTTTGGAGCCCAAGAAAATAAAGTCTGTCACTGTTTCCATTGTTTCTCCATCTGTTTGCCATGAAATGATGGGACTGAATGCCACAATCTTAGTCTTTTGACTATTGAGTTTTAAGCCAACTTTTTCACTCTCCTCTTTCACTTTCATCAAGAGGCTCTTTAATTCCTCTTTGCTTTCTGCCATTAGGGTGGTGTCATTTGCATATCTGTGGTTAGGCATGACCACAAATATAGAGACATTTTCAAATCATAAGATCTATTCACACCCAACTTGTGTGCCAGTTAAGTAACAAAAATAGATGCAGTACTTACTAAGAAGTTATACATATTTCCAAACCCAAACAGGAAAATAAAAATAAATCCACATATAAAGATAATTATATAATTTTAAAATAAGTACTATCAAACTTTGCAGAGAAATTTCAGGTAAAAGCTATTACATTTTCCAAAAATAGATTTTTATGTTAGTCAAATATATTTCTCTCTCTTTTTTACTTAACTATTATACTGGAACTATGACAGCTTATTTCCATTTTTTCTATTTTAATTTGTCAACTATGTCATCTAGCATGTTTTTCTTTCATGTATTTATTCTATTTCATGTTTAGGTCACTTAGCTGATTTTTCTAGAACAAATATACCAATATTTATTTTTACCACTTGTAGGGTGCATGGCTATCTTTTAAATTGTGCATTAAATATTTATTTCTGAGTTGGAGTAGATCATTAACATTTTGTGCTATTTCTTGGGAAATTTATAACAAAACTGGCAAGGATATGTCTATGGCAATGCTCTGTTTGTTCAGATCATATGATTTTAACAAAGTAAAGGATAAATTTCAGTACAAAAATATAATCATGGCACAAAAATCCTATTACTAGACAATAATGCATTGCTGGTGCTGCATTTCCATCTTGCTGTGCAGAATCTTAATAGTAGATAAAATACACAGAGCAATTGTCCTCAGGAATTTTACAATAGTCATCATAGACCTGCAATCCCTGAGCAAAGAAAAACACACAAAGTAAGCCTCATCTTTACTTTGGATCTATCTATTGTACAAATTAGGTTAAAATATTGACACTTACTGAAAGTAGGAAGTATATCCTAACTGTTATCTTCCCCGAATTTTTAAGCCTTTTTTTTCTGTATTTTGAAAATAAATAATCACATTAAAGGGAATATTAATCACAACACACATATGAGTGTTTTTCTACTATTTCAATAACATTACATGCTTTTGCTGAAACAGTAATTTCCAATACCCTTTTACATTATTTAATTATACAAATAATATAGCTATAGCAGTTCTAGTTCATTAGCCTTTAGTGCTACTTAAAAATGGCTTGTATTTCAGGATCAGTGAGTAGCACTGCTAAATTTGCTCTCTTTTCTCCAAGCTGTCCATCAAAAGAAGCAGCATCCCTCTCCTCAAACTCATTTCACCTCAAACTCTCCTCTTTTCCAGAATCATCAAAATAATTAGGTAGGTTGATATCACTGATACAAGAGACTGTTACTGTAACGATATGAAACTTGCTTCACTTGTACAAGACTGTGAGGTTACATTTTGAAGGGATTCTAATGTTAAGCCTACTATCTTTATTATCATACTATGGAAAGACACAATTCATTTGAAGAATAAATTAAGATAATAAGATAATAATGATAATCAAATATTAATACCAAGTTGAATGACTCCTGATTTTATAAATGAAGGATTAACTTTCAACATTTAAATTTGATTATTTGATTATACAGTTAAGTCAGTGCTAATTTAAAAATGTGAAGAGTAATTCAGTAGAAAACATACAGATAAAAGTATGAGCTTAAACTTGGTCTTAAAAGAGGTAAGTTAAATAAACATATGTTATATTCTGTTAAAGACTAGAAGATGTGCTCTTCAGGGAGATTAGTTTATTATGTATGTCAAGTCAAGGTGAGTGGCACTAAATATATCTGCTACATTAAAAAAAAATGTGATAGGCACCATTGGTATGAAATGACCCATACACTTTCAAACATGTGAACTGTACCCAAATTCTAGAGAGCCCAACATAGAAAATTTACATTTTATGTTGTTGTCATTGTTGTTCAGTAGCTAAGTCATCTGACTCTTTGCACTCCCATGAACTGCAGCACACCAGGTTTTCCTATCCTTCACCATCTCTCAGAGTTTGCTCAAATTCAAGTCCATTGAGTTGTTGATGGTATCTAATCATCTCATGCTCTGTCACTCCTTTCTCCTCCTGCCTTCAATCTTTCCCAGCATCAGGATCTTTACTAATGAGTCAGCTCTTCACATCAGGTGGTCAAAGTATTGGAGCTTCAGCTTCAGTCTTTCCAATGACTATTCAGGGTTAACTTCCTTTAGGATTGACTGATTTGATCTCTTTGCAGTCCAAGGGACTCTCAAGAGTCTTCTCCAGCACCATAATTCAAAATTAGTGATTAAAGAAATGATTACTTATATTTTTGACACTTTCTTCATATCGTTTTCAAAGAGGTCATGTTCTCCTAAACATAATCTGGTGATTTTTGTTGCCAAATAGAAATATGTCAAAGTATTGATTACTTGTGATAGGGTATTGCAGAAATGGAAAGATATACTGTATTGTTAAGATTTTATGCATTTATACAAGGATTTTAACAACTGTTATTTTCAAAGCATATTGTATTGTCATTTTAATACATCAAGGATATTTACAGTATTATAAAAACACTGAGTGTGTGTTAATCACTCAGTCATGTCCAACTCTTTTGACCCCATTTTCTATAGCCCACTAGGCTCCTCTGTCCATGGGATTCTCCAGGCAAGAATACTAGAGTGGGTTACCATTTCCTTCTCCAGGGGATCTTCACAACCCAGGGATCAAACCCGATTCTCCTGCATTTTAGGTAGATTCTTTACTGTCTGAGCCTTCAGGGAAGCCCACTGAACAACACTGAAGGATGATATTTTTATCCTTATTTTGCCAATAATGAAACTGAAGATTTGAATTTATATATTCAGATGGTTTTGAACACAAGTATAATTGACTTCACAGTTTGTGTTGACATATTTGATGATAATTAGCATAGTTTGTCAGACACTTCCAAGTGTCTCTCCTCTGGGAACACAAGGTTGCACTTTCTGAATATCTTGTAACTGAGTTGTTGCCAGAGGAATGTTTGTGACTAGTATGAGTGGATTGAGGTCTGTCTTTTCCGAGAGCATTTTATTTCCTTATGAGATACTTTGAGCCACCTTCCTTTGGGCACAGTGACCTCCAAGGTCCCAAGTGATAGCTACCTTGTGTCACAGACAATGGACATGTGGGGTGAGAAAGAGTCAACCTTTGTTGTCGTAAGCTGCTAAAATATGAGGAGTGTTTATCACTCCATAATAACTAGTCTTTTGAGTTTAATATAACATAGATGAAACAATGGGCAGTAAGAACAGCAAATACTCAAAAAAAAATACAGTTAAGTCTTGGTTAGGAACTTGATCCAGAGTGTTTAGCCCTTTTACTTACTTTTCTAATTTATTGGAGCCACAACACACATTTAACATCTTCATTTGAGCTTGCATAGTTGTGGGAGCTGAACTGTGTGTTTGTTGGCAAGTGCCAGGTCAGAGGGCATACAAAGTTTTATCTATAGTCACAGTATGAAAAATCATGGCAAAATTTAAACAACAATTAAATACTGCCTATCACAGAAAATGGATTCTAGTTTAAAAATTGAGATTCATCAAAAGTCTCACCAAAAACAAAATGCCAGCCTGGTCCTAATTCTGTCATTTTCATCTGTCTCCCTACAGTTTATATTCCTTCTTACTACCTACACTTAATGACATTACTATAACTATAAGCACAAAGTATCATCCAATGCATTTTACTTTTCTACCACTATTTCTATTCTGCTAGGTTTTCTTGTCTTTTTAATACAAGTCTCCATCACCCTATTCAACATCTTTCTTTGCTTTATGGTGATTGATATATGTATATGTTATTTTCTATTTTATTCATCATTACATATTCACCAGAATTAAAATATAACTTTCCTAAAGGAACATTACTAGTCTTGTTATCCAGTGCCTCCTGTAGCTTTTAAACACTACAATACCCTGTGTAACCTTAATTTGAACATTCTTCTTCTTCCTCCCAACCTCACTATTCAATTATATACATTTTTATATATTATAAATCTAAAAATGTTCCTTCTCTTCTCATATCTTGATTTAGCATAATTGGTTTTCAATCAATTTTTTTTTCCTGGACATAATTATACCTATGGCTGATTCTTGTTGATGTTTGACAGAAAATCATAAAATTCTGTAAAGCAATTACCCTTCAATTAAAAAATTAAGTAAGTATTTTAAAAAGTTTTTCCTTTTTCCCTGCAAAGGCTGGTTTAAAATTGTGGAATTTTCCCCCCAAGCCTTCAAAATTGCCCCAGTGTGTTTCTCAGTTTTTCACAGCAATCGGTTCACTGATAATAAAAGCATAGATCTCCCTTTCCTTCCAATGCAAATAACTTTTCATTCACTGAAAAAGCACTGTGCTTGCATTAACAGTGCCTTTGTTCTGATATTTTTACTCCTGCAATAATTCTTCATTATAGTCTATAAAACCCTTCCTATATTTCAAAGTCAGTTTGCATCATCAACTCTTCTATGATTGCTTACTGGTTGAGTTTGATTACAGAATACTCTGCTCCATTAAGCTAGTATATCACTTGAATTATTCACAATGATCAGACTCTTGCATAATAGTGGTTTGCTTGTATCTCTAAACCTATAAATCACAATTTTTTTCAAGTTTATTATGACCTTGATGTGTACAACTTTGTCTTTCTTACCATGGCTCTGTTTATGTAGTAAGTAATCAGCAAACGTATTGTGGAATCAATGAAAGAGCTACTGAAGTCCAAGTAGATTAATTTGAAGGGCGATTTGGACTAAATATATTTAACTGCATGGGACAGTTGGTGCTCAAATGTTCACTAATTGAGTTGTTCATACAATTGAAATTTGTTAAATTTATGTGTAATTAGTTTGGTGAAACTGATTCATAACTTGTTAAATCTCCTGCTCCTTAGGTCAACTGGACAGAAACAACATGCTAATATATGTTTAGCATATGTTAGCATGCTAACATATGTTTAGATTCCAGGGTAATCTCTCAGTCTCCTGAAATTCAATTGAACCACAATTGATGAAAATGAAGGAAGGAATCAAGGTGGTTATAAGTAGGTTGTTTTTCATTTTTCAATTATATTTTCAAATTCAAAGGCATAAGTATTGATGCAAATCTCAGGATCTGACTACACAATACCAAAAATAAGCAAGAATAAGTAAAACATGTGATCAATTATTCATATTGTTTATTTCTACTGAATGAACTATTTTTGACCTTACCCATATTAAGTTGGCTGAATTGTGACATTCTACTTAAGATTAAAATTGTTCAAATTATCTCTTGTATTTACTCTGAACTCCTTTAAAAGAAGGACCAAACAAAAACTCCCAATCCTAATGACAGATTAACTGAATGTGAATATATGGATCAGTTATATGAATGTTTGAAACACTAAGCTATTTGATGTCTTCTGAGAAAAATATTGATTAATTAAATGTTTTCTTTTCAAGCAAATAAAAATCTT
Organism: Cervus canadensis; assembly: GCF_019320065.1. Lineage (NCBI taxonomy): Eukaryota > Metazoa > Chordata > Mammalia > Artiodactyla > Cervidae > Cervus > Cervus canadensis. The sequence continues at coordinate 70,002,109 of NC_057398.1, forward strand.
TGGTCATGATAGTGTAAATACACTATAATTTTACATGTCACAGAGATTAAATTTTAACACATGATATAAATAGAAAATTTTGACACATGATATAAATCTTTACTTAAAAATACACTATTTTAAAAAAAGCTCAAAATTTTAAAGAGCTAAGAGTAACCATATATGTATATAAAATTGTTTTTGTGTCGACTTTTTAAAAGTTTTTAGTTTTTTCATTTGTGACTACTTACTCCAGTGCTGAGAATACCATCAAAACCATTGCCACCACAGAGTAGAACTGACTGTAAAAATGGTTTCAGTGTTCTATTTAGAAGAGTCATCCTTAATCTCATATCTTTAAAATGATAACTTTTAAATTTAGGATCTTAATTTTATTTTAATTGAAAATTAAGAATTCTGGGCAGTTAAAATTTTGATATATCTCTTTAAATGTATCAGTATGGTTATTCTATCAAATAAGATGTTAGTTATGGACATGGAAATTAGTTTAAATTATCCTTTGAGAAAATCAAATATATAACCAAAGTTATTGATTTGCTAGCTTTATGTAGACCCAGTTCAAGACTAATTTCATTGATATCTTCAGAGAAAAATATTGTTTTTCTAAACTCAACTATTTAGAGTAGTTTCTATTGAAACATCTTGATTTCCTGAGTTTTGTCCTTGAGAGCAGCTGAAACTTATTGGACTATGAAACGGAATTACCTGGAGCAGAAGGTATTTTTAAATACATGTCTTCCCAACGCAGGCAGCTGCTCACTGCATGAGTTCTTGAGCACTGCTATGCTCAGCAGTTAAGTGTCTTTACTTGAAGGTATCAGGGCGAGGAAGAGCACCTCAACACATTGTTTTTCTATTATTTTTACTATGGTCTTAGTACTACCAAAGGGCTGATATTTAACAGCAAAGACATTATTAAAAAGACACTTGGAATAAACCAAGGTTTCTATTTTAGAGGAAATATTAAAAGCTAATCTTCACAGTCACTTTATGAGTATTTTCCAAAGACTAGGAAAGTCAGTCTACATTTTCTGTACAGAGAAATAATTCTGCATGGAACATTTCCTTTTCTTTGGCTGTTTTATCACTTTTTTTTTTCTTCAAATATTAACTTGTACTTTCATTCTATCCAATAACACTGACATTTGTCATGCTGAACATAATTAAGTTAAAATGAAGATAACATTTGTATTCTTATCATATTCTCTGCCTTTGTATTTACAAATGTGTAAATACATCTATTAGATGATTGTTCGTAGAAAATGTTAATAAATGCTAACATTATTTTTAGATATGCTAACCCACCACCAACTATGATAATTATGCCAGGCTAGAATTATCTATCATTAAAAATGTATCCCTGTATCATGCAAATATGCTTCAGGATTTGTAGCATATGAGACCTGAATTGGTAGGTGTATAAGCAAAATGATACTCTTTTGAAGTTCAAGATAAGGAAGTCCTGCATTAGATTGAGTTAGAGAGCACAGAATTTTTGGATAAACAGAGAAAAACAAACTCTAAACTGCCAAAGAATCTTAACAGTTGACAAATTACAATTGTCCCCTCTCCCCCAGAAAAGTAAGAAACTGACTAAATGTTTATTTTCCTCATCTCTAACATTGAGTGGTCAAAGGTATAATGCTTTCCTTACAGTCAAACATGAGGGAATGGGTAAACACTGATTAAAGTAACACAAGCTACCCTTTGGTGCCATCCCAGAAAGTTGATAATGTCTTGTGAGTGGCAGGTACCTAGAATCAATTGAAGCATCTCATTCTTCAATTACATCTTTTGCAAACTCTAATCTTAGCATTCTTTTCCAGTCTTTGAAATGTATTTTGCTGTCACATATACAGCTATCTTTTTGGTTGGCTGTAACTCCCACACTCTTGCATAATTGTAAAAAAGTAACTATATTATTTTTTAATGGCTAACTCTTATAATGATTTAGTTGAGATTCATTAAACTGAAGGAAAGGGTTTACTTTAAGTAGTAGGTAGAGCAATTGTCCCCAAAGATGCTCATGCCCTAAACCCAGAACCTGTGAATGTCACCCTCATTGGCATAAAAGAGATTGGATTATCCTAATGGGCCCAGTATAACCATAAGAATCCTTTAAGAAGGAGTCAGAGGGCCAGAATCAAAGAGCTGTGACAATGGAATCAGACATTTAAATGCAGGGCATTGAAGATGGAGAATGAAACTACAGCCAAGGATGCAGGTGACCTCTAGACTCTGGAAAGTCAAGGAAACAGATTCCCCCCCAGGACCACAAGAAAGGAATGCAGTCCTATGAGCAACTTTTTACCCAGTAAGACCCATTTCAGATTTCTGACTTTCCAAAGTGTTAGATAATAAAGTTGTGCTGTTACACTACCAAGATTTTAGTAATGTGTTAAAGCAATAGTGGGTGAGAGTAATGGAATCTATGAAGAAAATTTTAGGTGGAAAGCAGAAGCTTCAGGAAAATTCACTGAAAAAATTCCTAGTGACACTGTATAGGGTGACTAATTCAGAAATGGACTAAATTGCTAGATTATAATTTCCTTGTATTTTTCAGGGTCTAGAGGTTGTCCACATTCCTTGGCTTGTGATCTTCTTGTTCCATCTACAAAGTGACCAACACCGCCATCTCCCTGACCATTTTCAATACATCTTATAAACCTAACCAGGAAATTTTTAATTTTAAGAATCCATATAATTAGGCCAAGCCCTACTTGATCCTGAAGATCCTGATCTTCAGGATCAAGTAGGGCTTGATTTCATTTCAAGGTCCTTCATTTAATCACACCCACAAACCACCTTTTATTTTGGAAGGTAACATATTCACAAACTCTATGGATTAGGATGTATATATTTTGAGAGTTCTTATTCTGCCTGCCACAGTAATCTACAACATTTCATTTTCTGTGTCATTAGTAACTTAAGAAAATTGCCATTTCCTCCTCCAGGGGATCTTCCCAACCCAGGGATTGAACCCATGACTTCTATGTCCTCTGCACTGCAGGCAGATTCTTTACTGCTGAGCCATTGGCAAAGTCTGAGAGGTAAAGGAAACAAATTTGACTGCTGAAAAAACAACTTTGATTGATAGAATATGAGCTATCATTACACTGTTGTTTCTGTTCAGTCACTCAGTCATGTCCTACTCTTTGCTGCCCCATGAACTGCAGCATGCCAGGCTTCCGTGTCATTCACCATCTCCTGGAGCTTGCTCACACTCATGTCCATTGAGTCTGTGATGCCATCCAACCATCTCATCCTCTGTCATCCCCTTCTCCTCCCACCTTCAATCTTTCCCAGGGTGATGGCCTTTTCCAATGAGTCAGCTCTTCACATCAGGTGGCCAAAGTATTGGCACTTCAGCCTCAGCATCAGCCACTCCAGTGAATATTCATGACTGATTTCCTTTAGGATTGACTGGTTTGATCTCCTTGCAGTTCAAGCGTCTCTCAAGAGTCTTGCCCAATACCACATTTCAAAAGCATCAATTCTTTGGTATTCAGACTTTTTTGTGATACAACTCTCACATCGATATATGACTACTGGAAAACCATAGCTTTGACTAGCGGACCTTTGCTCTGCTAATGTCTCTGCTTTTTAGTATGCTCTCTAGGCTTGTCACAAGTTTTCTTCCAAGGAGCAAGCATCTTTCAATTTCATTTTTACATAGATAACTGTAAAAAATTTTTAATTTTTATTTGAAAAACCTAAATCAACCAGCAAAATGAGAACACAAAGAATTAAATGAAGTATGTAGACAGAGGAAGGCTTTTAGCTAACTCTAAAAACAATATGGAAAAAGTCAATAATGCAATCTATCTGTTCAAAAAGCTGAGACACTGTCTTGAACAGAATTTATGCAACTACAATTTTCAGAACATGGAATATGGTAATTTAACAAATTCCTGAGCTGTCCAGATGAGAAGAGAAGCAATGATAAACTAGAATGGGTCAAGAAGAGAGTGATCAGAATGAGAAATAAAATGAAATTATGTAGGATGAGGAGCAGTTTAGACAATTGCAAGTGGTAAACCAGGATTAATACAAATATGGTGGTTGTCATTACACATCAGAAATCTGTGAAAGAAATACTGTTTAATGAGAAGTTTTTCTCTTGCCACTTCAATTTTCTCATTTGATTGTTGTAATCTTACTCTATTTTATATTTGTATAGAAACCTCGAAATATTTTTGAAATAAAAGTAAAGACCTATGTAAATTAAACTCACAGGCATAAACTATGAAGTTGAATTTATATTAGATAGTTATCTGGGCAATAATATTTTATCAGAAACTAACATTCTCAACAAATAATTGAATTACGCAACTCTAAAATTCTTTACACTTCTCATTTATGATAAATTGAGATATAAAGTTGATGAATTTGTTAAAGGACATTTATCATATAAACATGTTTATCTCAGTAATTTTATATTTCTCATAATTAATGGGTTTGACAGATTAATAAATAAAAATATAGGACTCTCAGTAAAACTTGAGTTTGAGATAAACAGAAAGCTTTTAGTATATTCACATTCTATGCAATATTTGTTTTCTATCTGAAATTCAGTATGATTCCTATATTTATCTGGGCAATCCTAGCTGATTGGGAAAATATAACCATAAAAAAAAAAAACACCATTACATGTAAAAAAGACCATCCTAAAATATTAAGATTTACTTCAATGAGGAATAAAGACATGTGAATGAAGAAAGCTTGATGATTGCTCATTTTTATTAATTCTTGCTTTCTAAGTATGTTTGAAATTTATTTTTCACTTTTTATCTTCATTCTGTACTTATGGGTGGCTTTTGATGTCTTGCTTATTAATATTTAATAAAAGGAAATAGAAAAACTTTGAAATATACAAAAAGAATTTGATCTGCAAGGAAAAGTAGATCTAATTAAAAATGAATTAATCTCAAAGAAGACCCATCAAAGAAGTCAAAGCTGTAATATTTAATAAATGCATAAAGATGATATATCCAAGATTTCTTCACAAGAAATTCAACATAATTACCTTATTCACGTTCTAAGAGTTTGGAATTTGCCTTTCATTTTGGATTATTATTGAAGTTGTTTCATTAATTACTGTGTCCAAAGGGGGGGAGAATCCTGGATTAATATAGAATAACAGTCTAGAGTTTAGAGCTATAACATATGATCTCATGTTAAAACAAAAGAATGAACCTATAGATTATTTATGAAGCACTGTTTCTATCACAGCCTGCATGTAACTCTGGAGAGTGTTAAATTGCATTGGAAATGGCATTTACAACAACACAAATGGATCTTGAGGTTTTTATTTTAAGTGAAATAAGTCAGAGGGAGAAAGAAAAATATTATATGTTCTCTCTCATACATGGAATCAAAGAAAGCTGAAATCAAAGTAAGAGTGTATAATGGTCACTGCCAGGGGTTGGGCTGTAGAGGAAATTAGGAGACGTTGGTCAAAGACAACCAATACCCAGCTATAAGATGAATAAGTTCTATGGATCTAATGTAAAGCATGGTGACTATAATTAACAATAATGTATTATGTACTTACAAGTTCTTAAGAGTGATCTTAAACATTACTACCACCACCAAAAAAAAAAAAAAAGTAATTATGTGAGGAGACAGCAGTATTAACCAAGTTTACTATGGTAGACATTTTGGAAGACATACATGAAACAAACTACAGTTTACATGAGCTTTAAAACATACATATGTTGTGTGTCAATAATATCTCAGGCTATCATACAGAGTAAAGTAAGTTAGGAAGAAAAACAAATATTGTAAATTATTGCACATATATGGAATCCAGAAAATTTTGCAGATTAACCTAATTGCAGGGCAGAAATAAAGATACAGACATAGAGAACGTATATGTGGATATGAAGAGGGGGATGGGGGGCTGAGATGAATTGGGAGATTTGGATTGACATATACACACTACCATGTGTAAAATAGACAGCTAGTGGGAAGCTGCTGTATAGGACAAGATGCTCAACTCAGCGCTCTGTGATGAGTAGAGGTGTTGGACAGAGGTGGGACGGAGTGAGATCCGAGAGGGAGGTGGGACTAGTGGTAGAGAATCCTCCTGACAATGGGATGCAAGAGACACAGGTTCAATCCCTGTGTTGGGAAGATCCCCACACAGGTGTAGGAAATGGCAACCCAGTCCAGTATTCTTGCCTGGGAAATTCTATGCACAGAGGAGTCTGGTGGGCTACAGTCCGCACACACACACACAAACACCCCATAGCTGATTCACTTGTTCTGCAGCAGAAACTATCACTACAATGTAAAGCAATCACATGACAATAAAAAATAAATGAAAAAAGAAAAGACAAAAAAATAATAATTTAATAAAGCTGAAATACACATTAAATAAAGTAACACTGGAAAATTTCTCTGGTGATGTGGAAGAAATTGTCAATACCTTTGATGTACGGCAAAAGAGATGCATTTCAGAAATGGTTGACTTCAATTTGTAAAGGAAATTCGCCCATCATAAACAAAAGTATTTAGTAGAAGTTTCAGTGGTTTGCAGGACAGACTCTAAAAACTAGTTTAAATTTTTTAACAAAAGATCTAATGGAGTCCTATGAATGAAGCAGGAAATCAGGCCCAAAGTCATGCTAAAATATTGCTTTCCTTCCATTTGAATTTAAATATGGTAACAACATTATCTGCTCTGAGTTGGCTTATTTTTTCCATGCTCCCTAATTCAGATCCCCAAGTTTGCCATAGTCTCCTTTATATATATATATATATAATTATTATATATTATATATATATTACATATATATTATAGTTCATTGCAGCAATGCTTGCCTCTTGTTGGCATTTGGTTATTGCTATTATGCTCCAGATAAAGTTCCCTTTGGACTATTCTTAAAATAAGCCTGACAGATAATAGACAATAAGCATTACACAAATTCTGAGTCTTTCTAAACAAATGGGCTTTAATGACTAGGCCAAAATACAATTGGTATGTGTATTGAGATGAATAGTGCAGGAGAGATAAACATGAAGACAACCCAGAATGAAAGATGATAAATTTCAATTACTAATTCACAAATTTTAAATGTTATGCTATTTATTAAACATATATGCCATGTAACAGTTGCAATTTTTAAGAGTTGCTAGTTTTAAGAATAATTTTGTAAGATAGTTAGAATAGGAAAAAAAAGAGTCCAAAATAGCGGTAGCTAAAAGACAAAGAAAGGAAAAAGCCTGTGAAAATAGAAGAAAGGAAAGTCCGAGGGCTGGAGTGAGAACCTCAGGTGAAGCAAAGAGCCCTCCTGGCTAGCCCAATTTACATAGTGCAGGATCATGGGGAGGAGAAAAAAACATATAAAAAGAAGAGCCAAAATTGAGCCTCTGGCTTCTCTTCTCTTTGTTTCTTTTGTGTTGGCCCGCCTTCATGCCTCGAGGATGTATTTTCCTTTGCTTGCCAAATAAAACTGAGCTGTAACACTGAGCAGTAACACTGGTCAATCGTTGCTTCACAATTTTGCTGTGGCAAGACAAAACTGAGGAAATAACCCACCTGCAACACAAACTGAGCTGTAACACCGAGCTGTAACACTGGTTCATCTGTCACTTCAAATTTTTGCTGTGGCAAGACAGAACCAAGGGAATTACAAACTCCCCCAACATCTCTGGCACCATGATTCAGATTTAATCTGGCTGAAACAACCTTGACTTGGCCCCCATGAGGCAGAGGCCAACCACAGCAGAAGCCCAACTCAGTGAAAGCTCCTGTAGTGGAAGCTTAACATGAAGAAAATCCAGCACAGTGGAAGTGACAAGAAGGCTAGCGTGCTGGAAACTGGGGCAGCAAAAACAAACTCAGCAGAAAGCTCACATGGCTCAGTCTCAGATTCCAGGAGACCTCCGGATAGGAGGGACATATGGCTAACAAAATCTTAATTCCTTTACAAACTTTCATTTCTTGTTTCCTCAAACCCCCTACAAACAGGCGAGTGGCAGTGGGTGTAATTTAGGGACTTTGGCAGGGACTCCTTAGTAGCTATTGCCCAAGCATGTGGAGGTTCTTCTGTCCTTAATCTTCTTTGTGCCAAGGACCAAGCCAATGAAAACTGTGAACACAGGTCAGGTATTTAGCAGATTTTCCAGCAGGCATGAAGGGGATTCCTTGGCACATTTTTCCCGCTGCTTTTTCTTCCCATCCTTCAGCTCCTCTCTCCATCTATGCCATTGTTTACAAAGTATTGGGGAGGTCATCATATTTCCATTTCTTAAAGTTGTACTTGAAACCATTTACCTAAGATTGGGACTCAAACCCACGTGGCAGGGACTCTGTGCTTTGCTTAGTCACTCACTCATGTCCAACCTGGATTTGAGCCTGGCCAAAACCCATGGTGCCTGGTTTCAGGACCTAATGAAGCTCAGGTTCTTGATGTCTCACTGAAGAAAAAAAAATCATTGACAGAAACAGCGATAGGTAAAAGGTAGATTTGACTGGATTCAGAGAGAAGCACACTTCAAGAGTGTGGGCCATCACAGGGGAATACAGTGGCCATGGAATGTGGTGTGGTTAGTTTTCACTAGCTGGATGATTTCATATGCTAATGAGTGGGAGGATCATTCCAACAATTGGGGAACCACTTACTGCTCATCTTTTAACAGTGACTTGGAACTGTTCTGGCACCTCTGGGTGTGTCACTTAGCTTATAGTTTGAGGATTAAGGTTTAGCTGAATTTGACTTGTCTGTCATCTTGGACCATTTGATTTGATGTGCCCTGCCCGCTTCCCTCCTGTTTCACCCCCTTTTCCTGAGCCCCGTCCAGGCCCACAGTGCTGCCTCTATAATCTTCTAGAGGGACAACCAGAAAATAGCTGGCCCTTGGGAGGGAAATACTGAATAATATCCAATCCCTCTAGATATTCAGGCCTTCATCTTCCATGTTTCCTACAACATGTGCAACAACAGCATCTCTCAGTAAACCCGCTAGGGTGGGTGACAGTCATACAATGCCTGCCAGAAGCCCATCTGTTGGTGGCATCCCTTCAAGGACAACTGGGCTTCCAGGGATAATGTTTGCCACTTTGAGAGTTAGCCCTGCAGGCTGTTTGGGCACAAACCCTTACCACCCTTCTCCTAAAGTTACAAACATACCCCTGGATCAAATCTCCACTTCACTTTTATGGAACATTTGGTTTGTTGCCTCTTATCAATTTGTTCTTAAACCACTTACTAACTCCTACAGCAAGGATCCTGCCCCCTTGTAGGCAATATCGTTCCACCCCACTTATTATTAAAGTACTCTTAATGCCCCTAACAGGACCAGATAAACCATGCTTTGTCATTACTTCTGTTATTACCTAAAGTGGGTCTATGACAACGAAATGCTTACCATTGGAAACACCCTAAACTGCTCTTATGTAGGACTAGGGGAGGAAATCAGTGACTTACATTTCCTCAGAGCAATAAAAGAATAAGGCTGTTTCACCAGATTTCCAGTCTCAGGGCACAGGCTTGGATTGCTTTACATCATTTTATCTATTCCCATCCATGGTGGACAAATCAGCAATGAGCTAAGATTACAACCTCTTAACCCTACCCAGCACTGGTCATGCTAGAGACCTTTGTGACACCCAACTCCAGTCCAGGGGTCCCAGGAGATCGACCTGTCTTGACCTGCCTAGGGATCTGGTCCTCGGAAGGTTGTCAAGCCTCAACCTGATTGGGGATACACCAGTCCAGGGATCCAAGGAGGTCTACATGCCTCAACCTGCCCAGGGACCCAATTCTCTGGAGGCCAACTGTCTCGACCTGCCCGGTGATTCGGTCTCCAGAAGGCTATCATGCCTCAGCCTGCCTGGGGATCTGCACCCTGACACAGGGACACCCGGCTATCAGGTTGCAACAGTACTTGGTAAGATAAGCTTCAAAAAGACTCACCCCTAAGGAAGTCCATCCATAAAATAGAAGGAGGCCTATTAGTTTTTCTCATTTTTTTTTTTTTCTCCCTGTCATCACTGTCTTTCAGATGGGAAATAACCAATCCATTTCCCATCAGATGCCCTTGAGATGCATCCTTGATAACTGGAAACTGTTTGATCATCTAACTCTAAGGAGAAATTGTTCAAAATTCTTCCGTGCCTCTGCATGGTCACAATATCCTCTGGGGGATAAGGAACACTGACCTGAGAATGGGAAATTAAATTATAATACCATCCTGCAGCTAGACTTATTCTGCAAAAGACGAGGGAAATGGGCAGAGATCCCCTATGTCCAAAGTTTCTTCTGACTAAGAGATATGAAGGAATTCTGTCTTAAGTATGGGCTTGTTGTATGCCCTGAAAGTGAGCCTACTTGGCAAATGGTGACAGGCATAGACAACAAAGAGAAGAAAGCCCCCGTGAAGGTTCATCTTCCATGGCTCCCAAGTTGCCTGGTTCTCCTTCCTTGTATCCAAACGTCCCCATATCCAGGAACACTCCCTCCACAAAAGCCAAGTTGAGTATGTCCCTTAGTTGAAACTGGAGGAGAATTCAGACCAACCTGGGTCCATAAGCCCTTTGCCCTCTTAGAACTAAGACAGATCAAACAAGACCTGGAAAGCTATATAGATGACCCAGACAAATACATAGATACACCCCACCACATTACCTTGGCCTTTGACCTGATGTGGCCTTTGACCTGATGTGGAAGGAAATCATGGTCATATTTATTCAAACTTTATCTGACCCTGAGTATGCTAGAGTCTTAAATAAGCCCACAGTTATGCTACGGGGCTTCACATGTCAAACGGTAAATACCCAGTGGGGGAAACTGTAGTCCCCTCCTCAGATCCTAATTGGAATTATAATGACCCTGAGCACATCTGGGAAAGGGATCATTTTCTGATCTGTGTACAGGCAGGACTAAAAGGAGCTCAGTCAAAAGTAATCAGCTATGCCTGTGTCTCAGCAATAACTCAGGAGCCCAATGAGAACACCAATGCCTGTCTGGAAAGGCTAAAAGAAGCTGTCCAAAAGTTTACCAATCTGGATTTAGACTCTTATTAGGGACAGGTGATTTTAAAGGACAAATTCCTGCCCCAATGGGCATCAGACGTTGGGATAAAGTTAAAACAGCTATAACAGCAGGACCCTGATGCCTCTTTAGATGAGATGGTCCAGACAGCTACCAATACCTTTTATAACATGGAACAGGAGAGGGAGGCCAATGCCTAGGAAAGGGAGAGAAGGAAAGAGACAAGGCATGCCCAGATGCTAGCTGCCCTCCAGGGAAGCCCTATAGCAAATCCCAGGTCCTTAAAGGACAAGACACAAGGCAAATGCCTAATCTGTAGACAGGCGGGACATTGGGCCAAATAGTGTTCAAACTGTGACGTCTCCTAAAATAGCTAGCTACAAATGTCATGAGTTGGGACATTGGGTGGCACTCTGCCCTGGGGACCCAAGAGCCTCAAGGTCAACTGCCAAGCTTTGCCTCATGATGGTTCAACAGAACTGAAGCAGCACACTCCAGCCAGCTCACCTGTCACAGATAACCATCATGGGGCTGGAGCCAAGGGTGCAACTGGATGTGGCAGATAGGTCCAAAAATTTCTTGGTTGACACAGGGCCTCCTACTCTGTCCTGACCTCCTACTCCAGAGCCTTCCCCTCCCAAATCTGTGCCATTTTGGGTGCCACAGGAAAACGATTCATTGGGTGCCAAACACAAAACGATTCATCTGAGCATTTCTTTGTTGCTGAGATGGAAAAATATTTTCCCACAAGTTTCTGGTGGTCTCTGAATGTCCTACTCTCTTATCGGGAAGAATTTTCCCTATGTTTGAAATCTTGCACCTATTGTAGTCCTGATAGAAGATGCATTAAAACTCTCTTTTTTTGGGAAAACTAAATCTCTTTACTAGCCACCAAGTGAAACAACTCCTGAATGGGAAAGACCATTTATGGATGGCGGCTCAAACTATCCACAGATATCTAGGAGTGCTGATGGAAAATCCAGGCCTCACTATATCCCCTTATGAGGTTCTTAACCCAGCCACCCTCCTGCCTACCCCAGAGGCTCTCTCCCCTTTCACTCTTGCCTAGAAACCTTGGACCACTGGACAAAACCCCATGAGGGATTATCAGAGGATCCTCTGAACAATCCTGAGGAAAACTGGTACACTGATGGAAGCAGCTTTGTCTTGGATGGAAAAAGAGGAACCGGACATGCAGTAGTCTCCAATTTTGAGACCACAGAGGCTAAACATTTGCCACCATGTACTTTAGCCCAATTAGCTGAGCTAATAGCCCTGACTTGAGCTTTAGAGCTGGGAAAAGGTAAAAGAGTAGACATTTACACTAATTCCAAGTATGCCTTTCTGGTGCTACATGCACATGCTGTTATTTGGAAAGAAAGAGGACACTTCACCACTGGAGGGTTCCAAATTAAATATGGTGATCAAATCCTTAGACTCTTGGAGGCAGTCCATCTGCCCACTGAAGTTTCAGTCTCCCACTGTAAAGGACACCAAAAAGGGAGCAAGGAAGTGGCACGAGGGAACCAAGCAGCTGATCAGGCAGCTAAGAGAGCAGCATTACAGAACAAGGACCTAATAGGAATTACCACCTTAGTTCCACAGACTAATTTGCCAGAGACTCCTTTATATACTGAAGGTGAGACTCTTAAAGCTAAGAGTGAGGGATTTCAAGAAGATCATATGGGGTGGTTCCAAAAAGAGGGACTCTTTTTTCTGCCTGGAAACCTCCAATGTTAGTTGATTAAGTCCTTACACACCACCCCTCACTTAGGGGAGAAGGTCCTCCAAAGATTACTAGAAAGGTCCCTCAGAGGAACAGGCCTCCAAATGATCTACTCTTGTCCCACTTGACAATTAAACAATCCCAAGGATCTTGAAGACCCCAGCTGACCCAGTTCATCCAATGGCATGGGACCTACCCAGGAGAGGACTGGCAGAAGGACTTCACCCAGATGCCAGTTTCTCAAGGGTATAAATACCTATTAGTCATGATAGATACATTCACAGGATGGATTGAAGGCTTTCCCACCCAGACTGAGAAGGCTGAGGAAGTGGTAAAAAACTGCTCCATGAAATCATTCTAAGATTTGGTTTGCCCAGGTCATTACAAAGTGACAATGGGACACCATTTACTTCTAAGGTCACCCAAGGGGTCTCTAAAGCATTGGGCATTACTTGTTATCTCCATTGTGCTGGAGGCCCCAGTCTTCAGGAAAAATAGAAAGAGCCAATCAATTCTTAAAATCGTGATATGAAAGATAACCCAGGAGACCTACTTGGAATGGAAGGAGGCTTTACCAGTAGCTCTTATCCGCACCTGTATTGCCTTTAATGTACAAGTTGGTCTTAGTCCTTATGAGATGCTATATGGGAGACATTTTGCTTATGTCAGTGACCTCTTCCTAGATCCAGATGCTGAGACACTCTGTTCTTATACCATGGCCACTGGGAAATTTCAACAAGATATACACTTTTGGGGTGTCAGCCAGGACCCAAAAGAGTCTAAAGAGCCACCACTATATGCTCCAGGGATACAAGTCCTAATTAAAGTATGGAAAGATGGGTCCCCAAAGGCTCAACTCCAGCCCACATGGAAGGGCCTCTACCCTGTAATACTTTCTATCCTCCACAGCAGTCAAGTTACCAAGACATGACTCCTGGATTCACTACTCATGAGTCAAGCCATGGAAGAAAGCAGAAGAGGACACTCAGATCTCCCTGGGAGATCTCAGATCCCTATTCAGGACTACAAATGAGTGCCATTCTAATGAACACTCCCAAAATTAGGTTTCTGGGGATAAGCTTTCTCAGGATGGCTCTAAAAAGCCAACACAGCTTGGCAGGGGTTGTACTCCAAAATAGACAGGAGATAAATCTCCTGATCCCTGAAAAGGAAAATCATTCATACCCTACAGGATCTCAAAGAACAAGCTGTAGCATTCTCAGGGTGGCTATAATCTCTCTTTGAGCTGTCCTTTTCCTGGCAATAGGGAAATTTGGAGTTGGCTAATGTCCCTACTAAACCCTGTTATCACCATATTGATGCTGTTTATGATTGCTCCATATATTATCAATTGTCTAACCCATTTTGTCTCTGCCCAGATAAGAAGTTATAACATGCAGTGCCAGTTCAACAAGGATATGCAAAACTACACCCTACCACAGAAAATATCACTCACTCTTAGATGGACACCATTATAAGGACTCTGAGGCTTGAGACTAGCAAGAGGGGGAGGCCCAATGCCCCTCGCCATCCCAGTTCAGCAGGAAGTAGCCAGATGCCACTATTCCCAAATAATTGGGCCTCCCATCTTTTGGGGGGAATGTTAGGTAGTTAGAATAGGAAAAAGGAGTTCAAAATAGCAGTAGTTAAAAGACAAAGAAAGGGAAAAGCCCACAAAAATAGAACAAAGGAAAGTCTAAGGGCCAGAGTGAGAACCTTAGGTGAAGCCAATAGCCCCCCTGTCTAGCCCAATTTACATAGGGCAAGCTCAGGGGGAGGAGAAAAAACATTAAAAAAGGAGGCAAAATTGAGCCTCTGGCTTCTCTTCTTTTCATGTCTTTTGGGTCAGCCCACCCTCATGCCTCAAGGAGATATTTTCCTTTGCTTGCCAAATAAAACTGAGCTGTAACACTAGGCTGTAACACTGGTGCATCTGTCACTTCAAATTTTTGCTGTGGTAAGACAGAACCAAGGAAATTACAAACTCCTCTGACAATTTTAATACAACAAGATATATTTAACATCAAAGTGACACTGAGAATCAATCAACTAGCAAGGATTTAGAAGCTATTTCAGAAATTTATGGGGATCTACACTGGTCATTTGCAGTACACATATCTGTTATTTTGTTACAAATTTATGAACTTTGGCAAGTTTCTGGATTCATGTATAATAATAGCACCTGACAATAATGAGACCTATATACATGCCAAACATTATTCTATAGGTAGTATATTTGTTAATACTAGACAGTACTATAAATAAATGCTGTAATCATTTCTATTTTTTAATTAATTAAATTTTAATTGAAGGATAATTGCTTTATAGAATTTTGTTGTCAAACCTCAACATGAATCAGCCATAGGTACACACATATCCCCTCCTTTTGAACCTCTCTCCCATCTCCCTCCCCATCCCACCCTTCTAGGTTGATACAGAGCTCCTGTTTGAGTTTCCTGAGCAATAGAACATGGAATATTACTCAACCATACAAGGGAATATTACTTAGCTGTAAAAAGGAATGCATTTGAATCAGTTCTAATGAGGTGGGTGAATCTAGAACCTATTATACAGAGGGAAGTAAGTCAAAAGAAAAGAATAAATATCATATTCTAACACATATATACAGAATCTAGAAAAATGGTACTGAAGAATTTATTTACAGGGTAGCAATGGAGAAACAAACATAATCATCTCCATTTTTGAGATGAGGAAATTGAAGGTAAAAATCACTTTCTAATTTTTTTACACTGAGTATAATGGGGAGGCCACATTTCACACCCTTACTCTCTGGTTCCCTGGACCAGCTAATTTCTGATACCCATTAATATGTCTGAAATTCTGCTTTGTGTGTAATTATTGTGCTATTATAAAACTGAACTTGATAAGGATGTACTTATAATACTCTAGGTGCAGCAAAATCTCTAAATACTTATATGCAGCATTGTATCAGTGAAGTCAAATAGGCATAGCCTGGCAATTCTGTAGTTGTAGAACACTATTTTTGGCAACTATATCATTACTGCTCTTTTGGAAATAAATATATAATTGTTGACAGTGATACACATTGGATTGAGTGATTCCTAGCAATGTGGCTTCCCTGTGTTTTTCCAGTTCAATGATAATATAATAAAATGAATAATAAATTTGTTATAACAAATAGCAGTACTCTTATGATTTTCATATAAAACATGAATTAAGCGACTGTGAGAGAGCAGCATGCAAACATCAGGAAATAACAGCAAAGAGAGAGAGGGATAGAGAGAAAACAGAGGAAGAAAGGAAGTAAGATGGGAAAAAAAGAGCCAGTGAAAGGATTAAAAGTCATAATATGGCAATTCTATCTATCGATCAGCTCACTGTGTACATGCCATAAAGGAAGACTGCCATGTCTGTCACCAGTCTCAGCTCTTGGGCACTTAACATAGTGATAGAATATAGCCTCATGGAGTGTGAATTTCATTTTTAAAGTTAGTGTGCTTGTTAAAGTAAGATGGTTTCAATTACTTTATCTGGAGCTTAAATAAAAATTATTTGTTTCAGAATGTAAGAGAAAAAAGTTGATAAAAATTTTTGAGAAACCTTATGTTTTATTAAAATGTCTAAATATGGTCATCATATTTAAATATGGTGTTGCAGGAAAAGTTGAAATTAAAATTTAAAGGACTTAAAATTTCACCTGGAAGTTTACATTCAAGTAGCATTTCTCACTAATTTCTCTTTTCCAAACTGCTTTTGGAATAACACAAAAATTCTTCTTTACCTACAAAAAACTACTTGTATAAGTTCAATTTACAAACCATAGACTACACCAAGATAAATGGTCATAAAGACTCAATTTTTAGCCAGATTACTGAGATCAGATAAATTTCAAATTTCTAGAAATCATAGGTAAAAATATTTGATGGGAAATACATAATGTTATTGTGTCAAATTTGAGTCAAATGCATCTCTTCAGATGCCACTCTTTTTCCAACTGTAATTTTCACTTGTCTTCAGTATTTGATATTAGTACGCTTATGTATTCACGTTTTCTTAATCTTTTCATAAATTGCTTGGGTTACAATTTTTAAAATTCTACTTTAACACATTTAGGTCATTTCTAATTCCACTCTCTGCTTTGACTCTTTGCGACCCCATGGACTGTAGCCTGCCAGGCTCCTCTGTCCATGTGATTCTCCAGGAAAGAATACTGGAGTGGGTTGCCATTTCCTTCTCCAGGGGATCTTCCCGCACAGGGATCGAACCCAGGTCTCCACACTGCAGGCAGACTCTTTATCATCTGAGCCACCAGGGAAGCCTCTGTATGCTACATAAAACTTACTTCCTACATGAAGGACTAACTTGCTGTCTTAAATTTTATTTCCTTGGCTAATTTCAAAGTTAGACATCCCTTCTTTATTGAAACCTGTACTACTACTCTAAAACTGTATATCTACATATTTTGATTTGTTTCCCCACCTTAGTGACTTGTTTAGCCCTTTTCTTTCTTAAAGGTAAAAAAAAAAATAGTATGCAATTCAGATGCACAATAATACTTAAAATATCAAGCAATGAGTCAAAAATACTAAAATGCAAAGTAGGAAAATATTATCTACAAATCAAGAGAAAAAATTAGTCAAAATAAAATGGACCCAGAAATTACAAAGATGATGAAACTAGCTGACAATGACTATAAAGAAATTACTATAAATAAGGTCATGATTATAAAGAAACAATGAATAGAAAATAAAAGCTATATAAAGGTAAATGAAACTGCTAGAGATGAATATAAAATCTGAAATAAAATATTCACTAGTTTTGATTAACAGTTTGGACACTGCAGAGAAAAATAAAGTGAATTGAAGACATGGCAATAAAATTAGAATTAAACAGAGAGGAAAATGTTGAAAATTTAACTTAATTTCAGTGAACTGCAGAAAAATATTGACCAGTTTAGAATAAATACTATTTGGTTCCAAAGGAGAGGAAAAGAGTAGTAAAATATTAGAAAAAGTAATGACTGAATATATTTAAAATTTGCTTCAATGCATAAAAACTTCAGTGAAGGGGGGTATGGGATGCAGATAAGAGAAACATACTCTGTCCACATCTAAGAGCATACTTTAGGGTGAAAATAAAATAAAATAGAAATAAAATGCATTTCTCCTAAGACTGGGAATAAGGCAAGAATATCCATTTCAATATTTCTATTCATCATTTTAGTGATCATCATTAAGCCAGTGGAAAAAAGCAATAAAAACAAATTACATAGAGACTAGAAAGAAAGAAGTAATATGTTCTTTATCTCACAACACATTATGTATTCAGAAAATTTTCACAGAGTTCTGCACATTTTGCATAAAGGACCAGCTATTATATATCTTAGACTTTAGGCCATCAGTCTCTTTGGCAGCAACTCAACTCTGAAATTGTAATTTGAAAACTGCTATAAACAAATGTAAACAGATGGCTGTGGTTGTATTCCCACAAAATTTAGCTTGTAAAAACAGACCAGTGGTATCAGCAAAAATGGAGGTGAGAAAGCTTCACCAGGTGCCTCAGTGGTAAAGAATCCACCTGCCAGTGCAGGAGATGCAGGAAAGAAGGGTCCGATCTCTAGGTTGGGAAGATCCCCTGGAGTAGGAAATGGCAACCCACTCTAGTGTTCTTGCCTGGGAAATCTCACTGACAGAGGAGCCTGGAGGGCTACAGTCCACGGAGTCGCACAGAGTCAGGCATGACTCTGTCAGATACTACTGAGCACAGCACAATTTGTTGTTGTTGACAGGGAACTTTAGGTTCCATCCCTCCTCAGGAACAATAAAACACATGGCAAACTGCCATAAACAACCTTCCTGGGCATCTGGAAGATATTTACAGCAACAAATGCTTAATCAGAATAAAGGCCACTGAAAGAGAGCAAGATATTTTTGTGACGTGCTCACTAACCCTCACCTTCGACGCTTCTCCACATGGTGGTTATCTTGAAGGTAGTAGCCTGTGTCCTCATGTGGACAGATAATTCTTGAGGGAGCAGAACAGACTTTGTGTCTTGCTTCTCATCCTGCCAACTATACTAATTACATCACTGACCCTGCTCCTGATGTCAAGTGTCTTGCTGTTCACACTGTTTGCCCTGTTTGCTGAACCCAGGGAAGGCAAGGTGTGAGCTAGGAGCCTAGAAGGAAACTCGAGGAGCCATAGCAACTGCAGACACTTTTATTCTTTCCTGGCTGACGAGCAGCCACAGCGTAACCCTAACACAACACAACCTCTCTCCTGGCCAACGCAACAGCTGTAATATTCTCTCCTTTCGTGGTTGACCCAACGGACACAGCTGTGATGCAGCAGTAATACCGCCACTTTCTAGGTGGAGGTCATACAGGTATACCGCACAAAGATGCCCAAGATCAAGCAAGTACCTCGTGGCACGCATCCGCTGGGCTGTGAGCTCAGCTGTTACATAATCACTCTTTACAAAACGTGGGGCAAGAGAGTCTGACCACGCCATCTTGCCTAATTTTCTGTCTCCCCATACTTCTTAGCAAGGGCATGGTATTTATGTATTTGTAACTGACTGGTGTTGCCAACCCTCCCCTAGGACTGCCACTGGGGGATACCCTTATCAGGTCAGAGACACTTTGTAGTCCTTAAAATACAGTGAAAGCCAAATGGGGTGGTGGGGAGGAATGCTCCTGAGGGGAGGGGACACAAGGGATGGGAACCAACAACAAAGCAAACAGTGAACACACTAAATTATGAGAGGAGAAGACAGAAATGAGTGTTTCAAGGGAATAGCGATTACTCTCAGGACAAACAAGAAATATAAGCTAGGCAGAGTGGTAAATGTCTTGGTTCAGCACTAAAGGATTGCCCAGGATCAATACGCAAAAACTCGCAGAGTATTATTTCTTTTCATACTTTGTTTTTCTTTCCCTTAACCTTTTTTCTTTCACTTTTGTTTTCCTCTATCTTCTTTCTTCCTCCCTCCAGCCCTTTCTTGCTTCCTTGCTTGCTCTTCTTTCTCAGTCTTTTTTTTCTCATCATAATATTAAAATTGTCCATTTTTGTAACAACAACAACAACAAAATAATTAGTTAACAGGCAGGGAATAGAACAATTCACAAATATGTGGAATTCAACAACATGCTCCTAAACAACCAATATGTCAAAAAAAAAAAAAAAAAAGATATCACTGGGGAAATTAGAAAATACTTCAACATGAATAAATATGAAGAAATAACACACCCAAACTCAAGGGATTCAATAAAAGCAATAATCAGAGGGAAGTTTATAGTTGTAAGAGACTAAATTAAAAAGCTCAAATCAATAACTTACCTTTATATCTTCAGAAAATAGAATTTTTTAAAAAATTAGAGTAATAAAGAAAACAGGCTTCCCAGGTGGCACTAGTGGTAAAGAACCCCCTGCCAAAGTAGGAGACATAAAAGGCACAGGTTCCATCCCTTAGCCAGGAAGATCTCCTGGAGGAGGGCATGGCAGTTTACTCCAGTATTCTCCCCTAGAGAATCCCATGAGCAGAGGAACCTGGCAGAATACAGTCCATGGGGTCTCAAAGAGTCAGATACGACCGAAGCAACTTAGCATAAGTGCACACACATAAAGCAAAACAAGCAGAAGGAAATGAAGACTACAGTGGAGATAAATAAAAAGCACAATAGAAAAACAATATAGAAAATTATTAAAACTAATAGTTGGGTCTTTGCAAAGAACAAAATCGACAAACTCCTAGACTGACTAAGAAAATGAGAGAGTATGCAAGTAACTAAAAATTGGAAATTAATATAGGAACAATACTAACATTTTTATAGAAAAAAAGTATAAAAGGATCATAAGAGAACACTATGTACAATTGCAGAGGGTATTAGTTTTCTAAAGGGCTTCCAAAGTACCAAAGACTGGGTAGCTGACAAGATAAATTTATTATCTGGTTTCTGGAGACCAGCAGCCTAAAATTGCATGTTTTCAGGGCCACACTCACATTGAAACATATGGGAGAATCTTTACTATCATTTTTTTGGATTCTGATAGCTTTCTGCCAATCTTTGGTGTTCATTGGTACATAGATGTGCATGCATGCTCAGTTGATAAGTCATGTCCAACTGTTTTAGACCCCATGGACTATAGCCCAACAAGATCCTCTGTCCATGGGATTTTCCTGGCAAGAATACGGGAGTGAGTTGCCATTTCCTCCTCTAGGGTATCTTATACATTACTCAAAACCTCTTTCTTCACATGGCATTTTCTACGTGTCTCTTTATATAATCTTTCTGTGCATGTTTAATTCTGAATTTCTGTTTCTGTAAGAACACCAGTCATAGTGGATGAGGGCCCACTCTGCTGCTGCTGCTAAGTAGCTTCAATAGTGTCCAACTCTTGACAACCCTATAGACTGTAGCCCATCAGGCTCCTCTGTCCATGGGGTATAATTTCCAAATAAGTGCCACATTCTGATGAGGGACAAGATGAAGATGCCTGATTTTTGCCACTATTTCCCATTGTACTGGAAGTTCTAGCCAGAGAAATAAATAAAACAAAACTAAGCTGGAAAGTAAGAGGTGAGACTATATCTACTTGCAGATAACATGATCCTATAGGTAGAAAAGTACAAAAAATACAAGGAGTACACCCACAGAAACATATGCTACCAAAGCTAATAAACAGATTCAGCAAAGTTACAGAGTACAAACTAAACTCAAACAAGTCAGTTGTATTTCTATACCCTAGAAATAAATAATTGTAAAGGAAATTAAGAAAACAACTCAATTTACAAGAGTATTCAAAAGAATGAAGTATCTAAGAGTAAATTAAACAATGAGGATTAAAGATGTATACACTGAAAGCTATACAATATTGTTAAAATAAAGAATACTCAAATAAATGAAAGACATTCATGTTCACGGATTGGAAGACTTGATATTGTTAAGGTGACAATACAACCCAAATTTATTTATAGTTTCAATGCAGTCTCTACTTAATTTATTGAACCATTATTTCAAAGGCTTTTTTTTTTCCTTTTTTTTTTTTTTGGCAAAAATGTAAAATCCAATTCTCAAACTCATCTGAATTTGAACGGCATTCAAAATAGCCAAAACAATCTTGAAAATAAGATCTAAGCATTCATAATTTTACATTTCTAAACTTATGATAAATGTACAGTTATCAAGACTTTGTAATACTGCCACAAGTGTAGAAATAAATCAATGGAACATAATTAAACTCACTGTTGCGGTTCAATCTCCCAGTTGTGTTTGATTCTTTGTGACTCCCATGAACTGCAGCAGGGCAGACCTCCCTGTCCCTCATCATCTCCTGAAGTTTGCCCAAATTCCTGTCTGTTTCATCAGTGATGCTATTCAACCATCTTATCATCTGGCACCCTCTTTTCCTTCTGCCCTCAGTCTTTCCCAGCATCAGGGACTTATCCACTGCGTCAGCTGTTTGCATCAATTGACCATACTACTGGAGGTTCAGCTTCAGCATCAGTCCTTCCAATGAGTATTCAGGGCTGAGTTCCCTTAAGATTGATTGGTTTGATCTCCTTGCTGTCCAAGGGAATTCCAGGAGTCTTCTTCAGCACCACAATTCAAATTTGTCAATTCTCTGGCACTTTGCCTTCTTTATGGTTCCTCTCTTGCAACCACACTTGACCATGGGAAGACCATAGCCTTGACTATATGGATCTTTGTCAGCATATCTATGTTTAAATTATTTTTAACAAGGGTACCATAACCATTCAATGAGGCAAGAAAAGTTTCTTCAGCAGTGGTTCCTGGATAACTGGTAATCCATTTGCAAAAAAATGTTCTTGGACCCTTAATTCATACTGCATACAAAGTCAATTCTAAATGGAGTAATAATCTAAATATAAGAGTTAAAACAATAAAACTTTTAGGAGAACACATAGAAGTAAATATTTATGACCTTGGGCTTTGAAATGGAGTTTTAGATATTACATCAAAATCTTGAGCTTCAAAAGAGAAAAAACAGGTAAACTCAACCTCATCAAAATTAAGAATTTTTTTTAACATCAAAGGGTATTTCTAAGAAAGTGAAGAAACAACATACAGGACAGGAGAAAATGTTTGCAAATCATACATCTGATATGGGTCTAGAAGCAGAAAAAGGCAAGAAAAATTAATTCTCCACTATTTCGTTTAGAGAGTAATTCAGAGTTTTCATTTGGTTTTAGCTCAGTGAAATCTACTTCAGATTATTGACATCCACTAATGTAATATAATAAGTATTTTTAAAAATTTAAGCTGCTAAATTGGTGGTATATTTTCAGTAGCAATAGGGAATTAATGTTTCCTAACCAGGTAACATCTGACAACTAATTTAACCCATGACTTAATCTATATGTCAAAAAAAAAGATAATAAGCATAATAAACTCAACAATTCATTAGCAAGATGAATGAAATAATGCATACAAAATCCTTATCTCCATAACAAGTAATTGGAGGTGTTTAATAACTGTTCATTTACTCAGTGACATTAATCAAGAATCTACCATGTGTTAGAAGTGCAAAAATGCAAAATAATTGTCTGAGGAGGTCTTACAAGTAGCTAAGAAATGAAGAGAAGCAAAAGGCAAAGGAGAAAAGGAAATATATACCCATATGAATACAGAGTTCCAAAGAACAGCCAGGAGAGATAACAAAGCCTTCATAAGTGATCAATGCAAAGAAATAGAGGAAAACAATAAAATGGGAAAGACTAAAGACCTCTTCAAGAAAATTAGAGAACCAAGGGAACATTTTGTACAAAGATGGGCACAAGAAAGGACAGAAATGGTATGGACCTAACAAAAGGAGAACAAACTAGGAAGTGGCAAGAATGCACAGAAGAACTATACGAAAATGATCTCAATGATCCAGATAATCATGATGGTGTGATCACTTACCTAGAGACAGACATCCTGTAGTGCAAAGTCAAGTGGGCCTTAGGAAGCATCGCCAGGAGCAAAGCTAGTGGAAGTGATGGAATTCCAGTTGAGCTACTTCAAATCATAAAAGATGATGCTGTGAAAGTGTTGCACTCAATATGACAGCAAATTTGGATAATTCAGCAGAGGCCACAGGACTGGAAAAGGTCAGTTTTCATTCCAATCCCCCCGAAAAAAGGCAATGCCAAAGAATGTTCAAACTACTGCACAGTTGCATTCATCTGACATGTTAGTAAAGTAATGGTCAAAATTCTCCAAGTTAGGATTCAACAGTACATGAACCAAGAACTCCCAGATGTTCAAGCTGAATTTAGAAAAGCCAGAGGAACCAGAGATCAAATTGCTAACATACGTTGGATCACAGAAAAAGCAAGAGAATTCCAGAAAAATATCTACTTCTGCTTCACTGACTATGCTAAAGCCTTTAACTGTCTGGGTCACAAAAAACTGTGGAAAATTCTTCAAGTGATGGGAATACCAGACCACTTTACCTGCCTCCTGAGAAACCTGTATACAGGTCAAGAAACAACAGCTAGAACTGGACATGGAAAATGGACTGGTTCAAAATTGGGAAAGGATTTCATCAAAGCTGCATATTGCCACCCTGCTTATTTAACTTATATGAAGAGTACATCATGCAAAATTCCAGGCTGGATGAAGCACAAACTGGAATTAAGACTGCTGGGAAAAATACAACAACCTCAGATATGCAGATGACACCACCCTTATGGCAGAAAGAGAAGAGGAACTAAAGAGCCTCTTGGTGAAACTGAAAGAAGGGAGTGAAAAAACTGACTTAAAATTCAACATGCAAAAAATGAAGATCATGGCATCTGGTTCCATCACTTCATGGCAAATAGATGGAGAAACAATGGGAAAAGTGACAGACTTTATTTTCTTGGGCTCCAAAATCACTGCAGATGGTGACTATAGCCATGAAATTAAAAGATGCTTGCTCCTTGGATTCTTGTGCCAAAGCTTTGATGCTTTTGAACTGTGGTGTTGGAGAAGACTCATGAGAGTCCCTTGGACTGCAAGGAGATCTAACCAGTCCATCTAAAGGAAATCAGCCCTGAATATTCATTAGAAGGACTGATGCTGAAGCTGAAACCCCAATACTTTGGCCACTTGATGTGAAGAACTGACTCATTTGAAAAGACCCTGATGCTGGGAAAGATCAAAGGCAGGAAAAGAAGTGGACAACAGAGGATGAGATGGTTGGATGGCATCGCTGATTCAATGGACATGAGTTTGAGTAAACTCCGGAAGTTGCTGATGGACAGGGAGGCCTGGTGTGCTGCGATTCATGGGGTCGCAAAGAGTCGGACTCGACCGTGCGACTGAACTGAACTGAACTGCTCCTTGGAAGGAAAGCTATGACCAACCTAGACAGCATATTAAAAAGCAGAGGCATTACTACGCCAACAAAGGTCCATACATTCAAAACTATGATTTTTCCAGTAGTCATGTATGGATGAGAGAGTTGGATCATAAAAAGACTGAGAGCCAAGAATTGAAGATTTTGGACGGTGGTGATGGAGAAGACTCTTGAGAGTCATTGGACTGCAAAGAACTCAGACCAGTCAATCCTCAAGAAATACATCCTGAATGTTCATTGGAAGGACTGATGTTGAAGCTGAAGCTCCAATATTTTAGCCACCTGATGTGATGAGCTGACACATTAGAAAAAATCATGAGGCTGGGAAAGATTAAAGGTAGGAAGTTAAGGGGATGATAGAGGATGAAATAGTTGGATGGCATCACTGATTCAATGGATATGAGTTTGAGCAAGCTCTGGGAGATGGTGAATGACAGGGAAAACTTGCATGCTGCAGTCCATGGGTTTGCAAAGAATATGACACAACTGAGTAACTAAACAACTACGTATTAGCTTCTATTCTAACGGCTGAAAATACAGAAGTGAACAAAAGCGAAAAAATAATGTTCTCATGTTACTTAAATTCTAGTAATAGCTTAAGTTTTTAAAACTTAATAGTACTTAAGTTTTTCTGTATTGATCACTTTTCTAAATGTTTTACATATATTAATTCATGCAGTTTTCACAACAACCATATAATTTCTATTATCACTCTTGCTTTACAGATTAGAAAATTAACTTGCCCAGTGTAAGTTGGAGACCTAGAGTGTGAATCCAGACCACTTGTCCTGGAATGCATGTTCATAAATTTTATGTTTTCCTACCTCATATTGTACTCTGATTATATTATTATAATTATAAAATTTAATTATAATTTAATTATATTGTGAAGGGCTTTATCATGACCTGATAAAATGTGTTTAGATATAGTAAATAATGAAAATTTTGCTTTTTGGAGGATAAGCTGATGACAATGATAATGAATTAAATTAGCAACTGATAACAACACAGTCATACAAGGTTCACCACTTAATCCATTATTCCAAACAGCAAATAGTTTATTTAGGATATAAAGATAAAATATTGAGTGACAGCTTGATATTGGTAGTATACATGATTCTGATATTTGAAAAATAATTTTTGAGACCAAAAGAGCATGTGGAAAGTAGGCATTTGAAGATTTCTGGGATAAATGTTGAGTAATTTTTATTAAAGTATTCTTTGTCTTATTTTCATACTTTAATGACAACTGTAGGAAGACAAATATACTCCTAAATATTGAATAAGGTTTTCCTTTAAGTTATACTTTTGAGGAACTCTACACTTTTCTATCTCTAAAGTAAAAGTGAAGTCGCTCAGTCGTGTCTGACTCTTTGTGACTCCATGGACTGTAACCTACCAGGCCCCTCCGTCCATGGAATTTTCCAGGCAAGAATACTGGAGTGTATTGCCATTTCCTTCTCCAGGAGATTTCCCCAACCTGGGGATCGAACCTGGGTCTCCTGCATTGCAGGCAGACAGACGCTTTACCATTTGAGCCACCAGGGATTTTGCATTTGCTTTATTTAGTTTTGTCATTCTTCTAGGTTTTTTTCTACTTCTACTTTACCATCATGTGACTTTTTTCTGGCCTTTTTAAAGCCATCATGTAGCCATTTAAGAATACACATTTTTCTAAGTTCCATATATATGTGTTAGTATACTGTATTGGTCTTTATCTTTCTGGCTTACTTCACTCTGTATAACGGGCTCCAGTTTCATCCATCTCATTAGAACTGATTCAAATGAATTCTTTTTAATGGCTGAGTAATATTCCATGGTGTATATGTACCACAGCTTCCTTACCCATTCATCTGCTGATGGGCATCTAGGTTGCTTCCATGTCCTGGCTATTATAAACAGTGCTGCGATGAACATTGGGGTGCACATGTCTCTTTCAGATCTGGTTTCCTCAGTGTGTATGGTGAAACAGATCACTAGCCCAGGTTGGGTGCATGAGACAAGTGCTCGGGCCTGGTGCACTGGGAAGACCTAGACGGATCGGTTAGAGAGGGAGGTGGGAGGGGGAATTGGGATGGGGAATACATGTAAATCCATGGCTGATTCATGCCAATGTATGACAAAAACCACTACAATATTGTAAAGTAATTAGCCTCCAACTAATAAAAATAAATGAAAAAAAAAAGGAATACACATTTACATGCAAAGATGTTTAAACCACATTGAGAGTGTATTTAAAACTTTATGAAAGAAGAAGCACAGTAAGATATTTCTATATTTATAAATAACCACAATATGTATATTTAGATGTTAGCTTGCTATATACGCTTGGGCATATATAAATATATGCAAACATATCATATTTTATATATAACCTTACAGAAAAAACATAAATAAATATATATGATGCTTAAAAATAGCTGTTTTTCAATAATGAAATTAAATTTTTCCTTATATCTTTTATTTTTAAATTTTTCTACAATGAACAATCCATTGTATATAATTTTAAAGAGAAAATGGTTGAAATATTAACTTGTTGATCAACAATGTACAGTGCTACAGGAGATCAAATTTTGCTACAGAGTAACAGCTATTCACTGGCCTTAGCAGTGAGAGAGTTTGTTGAAAATTTATAAGAGTAGTTTGAAAAGACTATGATGACTGAGACCACTGTAAGAATTAAAAGGCATTTATGCATCAATCATTCCACAATAAATTCCTTTAAAAAATTAAAAGAAAAAATGAAGTAATTAGTAATGAACATTCTTCAAATGAGTGAATCTAGGTCCTGCTTTTCCAGAGAGGAGAGATTTGATATATACTTATGCTGATTTGTGAGAGTGGTTGAAGTTATAGATGAGAGGCAATATACTTGATAAATAAGATTTTTGAGGAGAAAAAGAGTAGATGGTATTTAGTTCACACATAGAGTGTTAGTCGTTCAGTTGTGTCAGCCTCTTTCCAACCCCATGGACTACAGCCCACCAGGCTCCTCTGTCCATGATATTCTCCAGGCAAGAATAGTGGAGTGGGTTGTCATTTCCTTCTCCATCATACATAGAGAGACAGATCTTTTTTGAAAAGAAAACACTTTTATCCAATTAACATGAGTGAAGACAACTGACATTAAAAAAATGAAGAATGGGATATAGATTTTGATCTAGGAAAGAAATAGAGAGTATGATATTTTGAAATATTTGCAGACTCAAATATATCTTTCATTTTGTTCTATAATTTATGTATAAGGAGCAGCATGTTTTTCTTGATGTAACAATAAACGGCTCATGGAGAATCTTGGCTCACAGAAATGTTTTGTTTATGATTCAGAGAAATTAAGAGAATTCCAAATTAAAATCTGGACTTCTGTCTTGTTTTCAAAAATTGAAATTGTTATTTTGCAGATTCTAAAAATTCCCATAATAGCAATACTTTTGAAAATCACAAGCCTGGGACAAGTTAAGCTGTTTTGACTTGGGGTTGCGGGGGGGGATGCATTTTAAGAAATCTATAGCCCTGCATGGACTGCTCCAATCTCTGCTGCACACCACTGCATTCTACTTCATAAAACCTATGTAACTTTTTCTTATAGTATGTAATCAATTAGAACCCTGGGAACTATCAGTTATATTAACAAAAAATGATGCCTACTGTTTAGGCAGCAGAGGCATACCATTGCTCTCTTCCCCCCAAATCAGTAACCTATGTGTGGGAATGTGGAGGGAGGGCCAATTATCTGCTGTGTTCTTTGATGAGGCGCTTATATCTCAAAGCTGCATTCAGAAAAGCTAGAATCTCCCATGAACTTTGTGGGTAGTCAGACTGATAAATTTGTAAGGCTGAATTATACATTAACAGTAACAGTTATCTTTGGACTCAAGTTCCAAATCAATGTTAGATTTATTTTCTTATATAGTTGACTATTTCCCTTTAATTGTGTTTTCAGTAATATTTTAATGGAAGTTTAGAGATGAATATGTCAGGTTTCAGTATGCCAAAGTAATGTAATTTTACCTAAGTATAGCTCAGTGGCAAAGAATCTGACTGCAGTGCAGGAAAGGTAGATTCGATTCCTGGGTCAGGAAGATCCCCTGCAGGAGGAAATGACAACAGACTCCAATATTCTTGCCTGAGAAATCCCATGGACAGAGAAGCCTGGTGGGCTACAGTCCACGGGGTCACAAGAGTCAGACCTGAGCTAGCGACTAAACTACCACCACCAGCACTGAGAGTATATTTCTTACCAGTTTAGCCCAACTTTTTCCTCTAGGCATTCTGTGCCCTCTGTTTCTCTTAGTGAAATACATGTCTAATGAAAAGGTACAGAGTGAGGGATATGGAGAGATATGTGTGATGTGGAAGAAGAGAGGGAGGGAGAGAAGAAGAGAGGGAGAGAGAAATGGGAATGGGTTCTCATAACCTAATAATATAACACATTTATTTGCTCAGATGATGGATCTGAAAAATAAATAAAAACTACTTTTGCAACAGAAAATCTTTTTTTCATACATTATCTATGTTCAGGCTGGAAAGAGAAGAATGCTGAGTGGAAGCAATGAGAGAAAAGGGCTCAAGACCCAGGAAAGTGAGATAAATTCTGGAAGACTTTGTGGAGAGAAATGGAGAGACTATCATGAGATGACCAGTCCTTAGACCTGTAAGTCCATCCGCAGCACCTGAGAGCCAGGTCAGCTTCCCCAAGGACTCCCTCTTCATGACAACACGTTCACTACATGAGTCCAAGAAGTTCCCCGGGTTATTTTACCAGTTGGCTTCTAGTTCAAAGCAGATCACCTACCACCTGCTGAATGTTCAATCTACAGAGCCATGCCCTAATACCTGAGCCTCATTGCACCTACTCAGTGTATCAAACAATCCTTCTATCACCAAGGACAAGTAAAAGTCCCTCAAGAAAGTGAATAGGTACCCAGACATCTACAATTACACTCAGAATAGTGCTCCCAATCCTGAACCAATAATTAAGTCCTCCAAAATCTGGAAGGATAATCCCCAGGTACATGCCTACTTCCCAAGCCAGTATCAGGGTCATATTGATTGGCACTAGCTGAAACCTTTCTCAGAACTGGCACAGGGCAAAACCATACTCTTATGCTACAAGTTGAGAAAACTGGATATAATCCTGAAAGCAATTGGCAACACTTGCTGTGTTTTAAATGAGAGGCTAGAATAATTTTTTTGTTTTTCATTTTAGGAATATTGCTCTGGCTGTAGTGTGGAAAATGGAGATAGCGAGTGAGGTTAGGAGACATTCTACGTAGTAGAAAGACCTGGAGGAAAAGAGGTTAAAAATTTAATTGACATATGTGACCTAGAATAAGGTACTTAATTTCTTGGAATTTAATAATAAAATGAAAATAATAATTGGCACACAATTATGTTGTAGGATTTCATTTGTATGATTCCTATGACCATCTGACATTGTGCAACCACATAATATAAAACTTCTACCACCAAAGTGTTAATTCCCTAAGGGGAGGGAGTACATGTATGCTCATATTAAGCACATAAATGCTTTTTCAATTAATGATTAATATCTGTATGTATAATATTAATTAATGTATCATACTGTATAAAATAGGTTCAATTACCATGAACTTCTAAAATTTATCTAAAAAATGTATTTCCTTGTACAGTTGATCCTTGAACCACATAGGTTTGAACTTCATGGTTCTAGTTTGTGTTGTTTTTTTTTTTTTCCAATAATAATACTACAATACTACATAATTCACAGCTGGTTCAATCCACAAATGCAGAACCACAGATATGAAAGAGTGAATACTAAGGAACCAGAGACACCAAGGGCAGACTATAAATTATGCACAGATTTTGGACTGTGCAGAGGGCTGGCATGCCTCACTGCATGATGTTCAAGGAACAATAGAATTTAATGACTTTTCATAAGAATGTATAATCTAGAACACATACTTGAGTGTATAATTAAAGAATACATGAGGAAGATAGTAGGCTTTTAGTGACTCTTCTTTGATGCTTAAATACATGATGTGCACAGACCTAAGATAAATGGTAAGATGTATAAATGGAAAGAATCTATTTATTGATAAATATAACTCCCAAAATGTCAATGTCCTGAATGTCATAATTATTTAATTCTAATATGTAGCAATTAGTAAATTTTCCCATAAGACTTAAATTTTCATACAGCTAGATAATTAATATTGTTGTAATGCTCAATCTTTCAAGCTTGGATGAAAACTTCCTTTTGGAAAAAAGAAATGTTTCAATTCAAAATTGTGGGAGTATTATATGTTATGTCTCTTATTTGAAAATGCAATTTTTCAAGAGTATATTCTTTAATTATATTTTAAAGTATGACTGCATCTGTACAGGAAACACAGTGAAACTCATTGCCAATTTATTCCAAAACTCATTTTTTTTTTTTTTGCAAATGGACCATAACTTAGAAATAGCAGTTCATTTCCAATATCCATGACTGTGTCTGGAAAGAAATTTCCTATATGTAGAATGATATTAATTTCCAAGGATAGAAATTTCTTAAGTCTAAACTATAGGGTACCTCTCTGAAACAATGAATATGTATTCAATTTTATAAACATAGATATGTGCACTAGTGGTGTTATTTTATTCTATGCAAGTCAAATATTCTTTCATAATGAACAAGCCACAGGTATATTTAATAGAGGAAAAAATTCTTTAAAATATTTATTATATTAAATATTTATTAATAAAAATAAATTATTTTATAAAATAAAATATTCTCTAGTTACTATTTAGGGACCCAAGACATCTAGTAATCTCTGTGCTCATTGCTAAGATGATAATAAAAGAACATTTTTCATAAAATTATTAGCAAGATAAAATAAGTTTGTATATAAATCCTTAAAGGTGTCATATATATGTAGAACTCCAGAAAAAAAACTTATGATTATTATTAATGGTTTATAGAAGACAATCATATCACTGACATGTTCACAAATCCAGTTATAAAACTAGGGAAAGAGTACATGAAAACAATGTATTTTAATGTCATGTGCCATGAAAATTAAGCAGACATCTTATGGCAGACAAATGTGCATGCTAATTATTATCTGCATATTCATTAAAGCTTCAATAGTCTAACTCACTGTGAAGGAAGTTCATTAGTCTGACCCTGTAAGACATCTTTACTCCCAGAGTGTCACACAAAGACTTTTCCATCCCAGCTGTGGAGTAGCTATTAATTTGTTTGGCATAAAGTAATTCATGGTGAAGATTTTTAGTGGGAAAACAGCAAATAAATTGCAAGTTTGGCTTTTTCTTACCCATTTCAACTCAACTCCTTTCTTCTATTCAGTACTAACGCATAATCACTTTACTGACCAAAGTGACATTGATAATCATGTAGATTAAATATTGCATTGGAAGAGTACTCACTAGTGTAAGTTCTGAATGTCATACATTATTGTTCTAAAAATGCACTCCAAAACTTTTGACAGGAGATATAAGAAAAGCTCTTTAAAACTGGCTTTCACTAAACAGAAATTCGGAGCTGAGCTGTGTTCAGAGTTGGGCATTCAGTAACACACTGACGACACCAAGGACCCTGATTATTTTTCACCCAACTTTGCTGTCATCAAGGTGACAGCCTTGCCCTCAGCCTGGTTCCTTTCACAGACATAAAGTTGATTAAGGTCATGCTAAGACACAGTAACTATCTGAGGTATAAAGGGAACTCGCTTTTCTATGGATCTCCTTTGAAAGAAAGAAGAAAAAAAGAAAAACATGACCAGAAATACCAGCAGACTTCTCTTTAAATCTCACTGACCAGAACTGGATCATATGCTAACCCCTCAACCAATTACAGGCGAAGAGAATGGAAACTAACCCAGTCTTACATCCCAACAAAAGAATGGTGAAAGGATAAACACATTAATAAAAAGAAGATTATGTTACTAAAAAGAAACAGGGAATGACATTTGTTAGACAACAGTACCGGCTTACATGATCAGGAACAGCTCTTTCTTCCAAAATCAGATACTACATTGTACATTATCAGCTTCATATTTGATTAGTTAGATAAGAAATGGTAGACTTTGTTAAAGCCATTTGTAATACAATCCATCAAATCGATAAAATAGAATCATATAAATGCATTAATAATTTATGTAATTCATTATTCATCTTTTTCTTGCCAAAAAATGGACA
This sequence comes from Cervus canadensis, assembly GCF_019320065.1. Classification (NCBI taxonomy): domain Eukaryota; kingdom Metazoa; phylum Chordata; class Mammalia; order Artiodactyla; family Cervidae; genus Cervus; species Cervus canadensis. Next base: position 70,035,343 of record NC_057398.1, read on the forward strand.
ATTATATCCCAGATCTGAGTTAGGTGTTAAATATAACTTGGTAAACAAAACACATATGATGGACATATGATACTAAGAATTTTAAGTGATAAATCAAACATCAATACACAATAGAGATATAAATAGAGAATATAAATGATATGAAGGATAATTACTGGATACTATGAGAGAGTAAAATATGAGGAAGGGGGAAAGGAGATACACTAGACTGTGAGATCTGAGGGGTTTCAATGGGTCTCAAATGAGAAAATGATATTCGAGTCCTGAAAGATGAGTTGTTGTTCAGTTGCTAAGTCATGTTCAACTCTTTGCAGCTCCATAGACTAGTGCATGCTCCTCTGTCCTCCACTATCTTCCAGAGTTTGCTCAGATTCATGTCTATTGAGTCAGTGATGCTATGTAACCATCTCATCGTCTGTCACCCACCTTGTCCTCCTGCCCTCAGTATTTCCCAGCATCAGGGTCCCTTCCAGTGGGTTGGTTTCTCACATCAAGTGGCCAAAGTATTGGAGTTTCAGCATTGGTCCTTCCAATAAATATTCAGGGTTGATTTCTTTAAGGATTGCCTGGTTTGATCTCTTTGCTGTCCAAGGGGCTCTCAAGAGTCTTCTACAACACCACAGTTCAAAAGCATCATTTCCTCGGTGCTCAGCCTTCTTTATGGTCCAACTCTGATAATGGTATATGACTGCTGAGAAAACCATAGCTTTGACTCTATGGACCTTTGTTGTATGAGTAGGTATTGACATTCTTTTCTTGACCAAACTTTATTCAGGTTCCTCTAAACTTTTCATAGGCCCACTTTTTGTCTTTCTCTGTGTTGTCCAATCTTCGCCAGACTCCTGGTAGGTCAGTTTAACCAGAGTTCCCTTCACGTCAAGGTCTCCTCTTAGTTCTATTTTCCATCCACTGACCGCCCCCCCCCCCAACCCTGCTTCTGGGTTATAAATCCCCACTGACCCACAGTGTATTCAGAGTTGAGCCCAATGTCTACTTAAAATTCCCCCAGTGTCCTACACCTGTCCTGAGAGCTCTTCCCCTTGAGTAAACTCTGACTTATTGTGCTTTAACAGTATGATTGAATATGTTTTTTTCTTTAGCAGTGTTCATTATGTAAAGAATTGGTGGGAGGGGGAAGTAGCCTTCAAAGAGACCATTCTCTGCTAATAACCTGAAGAAGAATGAACTTTTATTCATATGGAGCAAATAATTTTTAAAAAATGAAACCTTCACAGTAATTGTCAGAAATCATAATTCACATTTTAAGTCCCTTTTCATTTTAATCTATTAAATCTTTTTTTTAACACAATACATTTTATATATAATGTATATTTTATATGTAATTCAATGCTATTTTTAAAAGTATCAACTAATTTTCCTTTTAGCTGAGAAAGCAAACTCACAGAAATTGAAATTTACAAATCAAAACTATTCAAAAGACTTATAACCTCAGTAAAATATGCATTTTAATTAGTATTTGAAGGGTGTTTATATACTCATATTAATATAGCAAAATTGAATATTTCTAGAATTATCAAATGAATGGAATTAACATTACTTTTACAGTATTCCTCTTTGAGAAGCATTCATAGTGACTGCTTCCTTTAGCAAAAATTATATATATGTACATCAATGCTTACATTGCTTTGCCATTTTACAAAAGGGAGAATTGATAGGAAATAGTTAATAGCATATATAATATGATATTTATAACACCAGGGAAAAAAACAGGACTCCTGATTATTATTATAACCATGAAAAATGTTCAAGTTCATGACTCTTTATATTTGCCCTAGACACAAACAAAGGAAGTTTCTCCCTTCTACTATTTAACACTGTCTCTTTGGATTAGAATCTCCTCAGTTCTGCCTCTTCCACTTGTGTGACCCCAGAAAAAGTATAAAATTACTCTAAGTCTCTAAGTACTCAACATCCGTCTAAGTTGTAGATGGGCAGGACTAGCTGTTTTGTTCACTAGGGTATCTGCAGCACCCAGAGTCCAGCATATAGTAGAAACGCCAAACATATCTGTTTAATAAAGTTTAGTTTTTTTAAGAAAACTCTTTGGAGTTTCCATGACTATTAAATGATATTGTGCATTTAACTGTTGAAAAGGCTTAACAGGTATGGTAGGTGTTTTAAATAATACTTCCAAATGTAAAATATCTGGCCTTTAAAACTAGAGTAACAAGCATTGTTATATATAAATCTAGTTTTTCTCCATATTTAAAAAGGTAGCAACTTTATTCTTAAGTATATATACATTTCAAAATAGTTTTCAGAGAGAAATAAATGTATACTGGAGGAAAAAGAAATTGATGTCGTGTTTTATACATGTTAACCTTAGTAGGCTAGTTTAAGTGACTGGACATATACTTCATATATTTTAAGTGGCATTATTATTCCACTGATAACATTTGTATTTACTGAAAAGTCAAAAGTCATTAAAAGATTCAAGCATACCCGTGAATAAACAGTTTGGCTATTGTAACAGATTAAGAAAAGAGATTGATACTGATACTATATATTAATTCACTGAGGTAAACATAGTGAAAAAACTAAAAAAAATGTTAAATGGGGAGCTATTGATGAAACCGCTGCTGCTGCTAAGTCGCATCAGTTGTGTCCGACTCTGTGCGACCCCATAGACAGCAGCCCAACAGGCTCCTCTGTCCCTGGGATTCTCCAGGCAAGAACACTGGGGTGGGTTGCCCTTTCCTTCTCCAATTGATGAAACTAGGGATTTCTTAAAATAAACTAAGATTGGAAGCTTTAAGGTGATGCTAGTGCTCAGTTTCCAGTGTGTGTGGGGTAGGGTGTGGGGACTTCTTCACACCACCACTAAGCTAGTCTCAGACACCAGCTGGTATCCTATAACTCAAATCAGTAAAAAACCCAGAAATAAACCCATGAACCTATGGTCACCTAATCTGTGACAAAGGAGGCAAGAATATACAATGGAGAAAAGACAGTCTCTTCAATAAGTGGTGCTGAGAATATTGGGCAGCTACACGTAAAAGACTGAAATTAAAACATTCTCTAGCACCACACACAAATATAAACTCAAAATGAATAAACAAACACCAAAACGGAAAACTGGATACTATAAAATCCTAGACACAAATGTAGGCAGAGCACTGTGACATAAATCACAGCAATACCTTTTTTCAATCCACTTCCTAGAATAAGGGAAATAGAAGCAAATATACATGAGAGCTAATTAAACTTTTAAGCTTTGCATAACAAAGGAAACCATAAAAAAAGAAGACGACGACTACCTATAGAATGGAGGACACTATTTGCAAATGACACAAACTGTAAGGAATTAATCTCCAAAAGACAGAAACAGCTTATACAGCTCAATAAAAAAAAAAAAAAATCAAGAAATGGCCATAAGATATAGATAGATGTTTTTCCAAAGAAGACACACAGATGGTGAAAAGGCACATGAAAAGATGCTCACTATTGCTAATAATTAGAGAAACACAAATCAAAATTATGCCGCAGTATCACTTCACATTGTTCAGAAGGTCCATCACCAAAAAGTCTACAAATAATAAATGCTAGAGATGGTGTGGGGGAAAAAAAGAATGATGCTATATTGTTGGTGAGAATGTAAATTGGTATAGCTACTATGGAGAACAGTATGGAGGGTCCTTGAAAACCTAAAAATGGAGCTACTATGGAATCCTGCAATCCCACTCCTGGGCATATATCCAGAGAAAACATATTCTAAAAAGACACAATCACTTCAGTGTTCATTGCAGCACTATTTACAATAGCCAAGACATGGAAACAGCCTAAATGTCCATCTACAGATGAAGGGATAGAGAATGTGTGCTATATGTATATAATGGAAAACTACTCAGCCATAAAACATAATGAAATAATGCCATTTTCTAGAATATGAATGGACATAGAGATTACCAAGCTATGTGAAGTAAGCCAAAGACAAATGACATATGATATTGCTTATATGTGGAATCTATAAAAAGTGATACAAATGAACTTACATACAAGATAGAAATACTCTAACAGCCATAGAAAACACACTCATAGTAACCAAAAGGGAAAGGAAAGGGGGGAGGGATAAAATACAAGTTTGGAATTAACATAAAAATGCTATTATCTGTAAAAAAAAAAAATAAACAAGAACCTACTGTATAGCACAGGAAACTATACTCAATATTTTTTAGTATAAGGAAAAATAATCTGAAAACATATATATATATATATATATATATATATATATATATATATATATGTAGATATAGACATATTTGAGCTTCTCAGGTAGTGCTAGTGATAAAGAACCCACCTGCCAATGCAGGAGACATCAGAAATGTGGGTTCGATCCCTGAGTCAGGAAGATATCCTGGAGGAGGACAAGGCAACCCACTCCAGTATTCTTGCTTGTAGAATCCCATGGACAGAGGAGCCTGGTGGGCTACATACAGTTCATAGGGTTGAAAACACTCAGACAAAACTGAAGCAACTTAGCAGGCATAAATGTACTTTATATATATATATCTATATATCTATATATATATACACACACACACACACACATATGTATATATATACACACACACATACTTTATATACATAAATATACTTTATATATATAAAGTATAAAGGAGAGAATGGCAACCCACTTCAGTATTCTTGCCTGGAGAACCCCCTTGGACAGAGGAGCCTGTGGACTGCAGTCCATGGGGTTTCAAGGAGTCAGACATAACTAAGTGATTAAGCACAGCACATACCTGAATCAGTTTGCTGTATCCCTGAAACTAATATAGAACTGTAAATAAATGATATTTCAATAAAAAATTGCTTAATAAACTTTAGATTTATTAAGGTCAGTTGTTAAAAAACCATTAATAAATTCAGTTTAATGTTATACACAAGTGAGGTATATTTGTCTACATTAATGAAATGTATATACTGGGCATTAGCTTGAATGATTAACTTAATTACTTTCATTAAATATTGTATTATAATGAATATTGACAACTCCCCTCTAGGTCTCTGCTGCCTAGTGTTTCACTGATGTTTATAGATGCCAACTTTCCTCATCTACCTAGCATCTGATTTTTCTTCTTATAGTTAAGAAAATTTTGTCTCATCTCTAATTACAGTATTTCATATCCTTAAATATACTTAAAGACATAATTCCCTCCCCTGGCTATTTTCTGAAAATGTTCACATCATTCTGACTGTAGAAACATGGAGAGGTATGAGATAGAAGGTGGGTGGGCTCATGACCGAACTGCAGACAGAAAGTAAAGTTACTGGGTGAGCATCCAGATACAGGATAGCTAAAATAAGTCATGTCTGCACACTAACCACTGAAACTTGGGTACCAATCTATAAACATTAGGGTTTACAAACCAGAGGTAGTTTGCTATTATTGGAAAAATCAATAATAGAATTTTTCTTTGAGTGATGCATTCAAGAATTATGCTATATAATAAAATTTTGTTAAAAGTCAGACTAGTAAGTTCCTTTGCTGGGTGAGAGGCAGAGTGGGACTGGATAAGATTACTAGAGGAAACTTTAAGGAGACAAATTTTATTATGGATTTGGGAGCTGGCTTAACAGATTTGTTCTGTGTGTGTGTGTGTCCTCAGTCCTGTCTGACTCTTTGGGATTCCATGGCCTATAGCCCACCAGGCTCCTCTGCCCATGGGATTTTCCAGGTAAGAATACTAGAGTAGGTTGCCACTTCCTGCTCCCGCAGATCTACCTGACTCAGGGATTGAACCCTGGTCTCTTGGGTCTTCCTGCGTTGGCAGGTGGACTGTTTACCAACTGTGTCACCTAGGAAGCCCTGTTCTGTTTGTGAGTATTTACAATTTCATACTTAGTATAGGGATAATTTTCTGAATGTATCTTTACATCAATAAAAAGTTTAAGGTCCTATGTTCATGCTTTTTTATTCCAGAGTATAAGAATTTATTTTTATACAGATTCATCTAGAAATGATATTCATTAAATAACAATTCCATGTTAAAAGACAAACATTTTCATTCTGTTTATAACTATTACTGTAATCATTGTAATCAATCTTTTTAAGGTATTTTATAGTATATTTCTGGCCATAAATTATTAGACAAGCTATCATGACTTATGGAGTAAGAAATGGCAATCCACTCCAGTATTCTTGACTGGAGAATTCCATGGATGGTCTACAGTTCATGGAGTTGCAAAGAGTCAGACACAGTTGAAGGGACATGACTAATACACACACATCATGACTTGAGAAACCAATTAATAGATGAACAACATACAAAGGAATGAGAAAGAATTATAAAGCATTACTATTAAATTGGGTAGACATTTCACAGAACTTCAAATTTAGTATAATTTTGGGGATTGTGTTTAGTACTAGGTAGGAGTTTACTAAGATTTTTGTAAGAGTAAGGGAATTATATTACATCTCTTCCCTTGCATCTCAAGAGAAAAGATTATTTTTAAAGATTAAATTGTATCAGTCTTTCTGATACAATTAGTAATTTACTAATTCAGCAAAAAGGAGTGACATTCATTAGTTTATCCAGTGGACCAGCTGATTGAATTTTCAATTAATCCATTTAAGTCAACATCCCTCTCACACAGGCAAACACTAAGTATAATCTCTTTGAAGGAATTTGATGTTGCACTCATCAAGTTACAGTTTTTTAAGCCTCAGTAAGCACCAAGAAAATATATTTTCTAATTTTAAACAATAGTAAAACTTATCGACAGACATGGGAGTGTATATATGTAAAATGTGAGAGCTCAAACTTCTCTATTCCAGATTAATGCTTGAATTCCCCAGATTATACTCACTCCAAACTAGGTTTCCACTTATTTTTCTTATCATGAACACTCCTATGGTCAAATCAAAGTCAAAATAGTTTACACAATTTTATTTCTAAAATATTAGCTATTGATGTAATACTAGCCTATATACAGGGGATATAATGTTGGGTAAGTGTATACTGAAGGATTAACTTCACCCAAAGAGAGGTGTGGTGTTTGTCCCAGCTCCTGAGAGGTAACCTGTAGCTCTGAATGTTAGGGATTGCTCAAGTGGTAGGAGGGTCTTCAGTCATCCTAGGTTCCCAGGGGATTTTCCTGACCCAGGGATCGAATCCAGGTCTCCCACATTGCAGGCAGATTCTTTACCATCTGAGCCACTGAGAAGTCCATAGATGGAGCCACAGAGGAGAATATTACCAGGAAAGAGCCTGAAGAATATTATTACTAGGCTCTTCCCTAGTAATATTCTCCTTTGCATCTCTATCTAACTGTGACTGTTCATTCCATATTCTCCAAGGAATTGTATGACCTATAGTCTGTTAGGAAACTTTCCTACTCTTAATTTCTCTTGCAGATCATTGAGCAACTGTCCTCAAAAAGCCGACAGGTTCAGCGCAGTGAATGACTGACACATATGCATCAGTGAATGATTAACCAGAGCTTTAAATTGTGACCTCTCACCTCGAGGTTGGGGAAACCCTGTGACCCTGCTTTTCCTCCAGAACTCCCCACAGGACCAGGCTAGAGCTGGTGGGTATCCTAGACCACATCCTTGTTTAGCTTTCCTCACACTCTACACTACTTTTCCCTATACCCTTATGCTGAGACCAACCCTTCATTTACATTTCAAAGAATCATCTAGAATAGGATCTATACTACTGTTCCACTTGCTTCCCTTTTGTTTTCTTAAATCACTTCCAACTAGACCTTCCTCTAAAACTATTTGGGTAAACGTCATAAATGATGTGCAGGTTCCCTCCCCCGCAAAATGATACATCTTGAATTCTCATTTTACTAGGATTTTCAGCACTGCTTAATTCATCACCACTTCTTTCTTTAAGTATTTCTTTTTTCAATTAGCAAAATATTATTCTCCCCCATTTGCTTGCTGCTTCCTCATGCCCACTCCTTCACAAATACCTTGCTTGTTCTTTTCTATCTTCTAGACTTCTGTTGGAGTAACTCAGGGCTCAGGCTGAAAATGACCTCTTTTCTGCCTCTAGTGTTACTGCACAGGTGATTGGACACAAGTTTTAAATACCTTCTTTAAGCAATTCACTTCCACTTTATACCTCTACTCTTCCCATAAGTTATAGAATCCCTATTTATCATCTTTACTTGTATTTCCAATAATCATCTAAAACCAAGAAACTCAAATATATTAAGAAATTTAATTATCTGTCTTCAAATCTGCTCTTCTATAAAGTGTCCTCAACACTGTGATACCACAATTCTCCCACCAGCCAAGGTACAAAGTTTGGTATTATCCCTGACTGATTCTTTCTCACAGATTTGATAAAAAGTCAGTCAAGAAATGCTGCCTAACCTCAATAACTTCATCGTCACAAACTCAAGTCAAGCTGCTCTTCTCTCATCCTTGGATTTGATTCCTTGTTTCCTCCCTTGGCAGAGATAAGTTACATCTACATAGTAACAGGATTAATACTTTATAAGTAAGCTTCATCACAGTTATGGCCAGAACCCTTCCATACAGTTATTTTCACATAGAATAAAACTCAAATGTCTTGAGGTGCTCCGTGATTCCTGAGCTCATTTTCACTCCTCCCTCCCTCTCTTTCCCAGTCTCTCCCTTCTCATTTTGTTCTAGAACTCTAAGCTTCTTGGCTTTACCCAAACAGTTAAGCCTGATTCCTACTCAACATTTTGCAAATGATGTCCTCTCTTTCTTGAAGTGATGTCAAAAGGAAAATTGAAATTGTGTAAGAAATACACAGAGAAGGTACTGTTCTTTTATACAAGTGGTCAGGAAAAGATCCACTGGTTAGTTGGCCCTTAATATAAAAGACACACATTTAAGTGATCACAACACACACATTTATATTTACATTGAAACCATCATTGTGGTGTGCCTACTTGATGCTGTTGTTCAGTCGCTCAGTTGTGTCTGACTCTTTGTGACCCCATGGACTGCACCATGCCAGGCTTCTTTGTCCTTCACCATCTCCCAGAGTCTGCTCAAACTCATGCCCATCGAGTCGATGACACCATCCAACCATCCCATCCTCTGTCATCCCCTACTTTTCCTGCCTTCAATTTTCACCAGCATCAGGATCTTTTCCAATGAGTTGACTCTTCACATCAGGTGGCCAAAATATTGGAGCTTCGGCTTTAGCATCAGTCCTTCCAGTGAATATTCAGGATTGCTTTCCTTTAGGATTGACTGGTTTGACCTCCTTGCTGTCCAAGGGACTCTCAACAGTCTTCTCCAACACCACGGTTCAAAGGCATCAATTCTTCAGCTCTCAGCCTTTTTATTGTCCAGCTCTCACATCCGTATGTGACTAGGGAAAAACCATAGCTTTAACTAGACGGACCTTTGCCAGCAAAGTAACATCTCTGCTTTTTAATATGCTGTTTAGGTTGGTCCATTGCTTTTCTTCAAAGTAGCAAGCATCTTTTAATTTCATGGATACAGTCATCATTTGCAGTGATGTTGGAGCCCAGGAAAATAAATTATCTCACTGTTTCCATTGTTTCCCCATCTATTTGGCATGAACTGATGGGACCAGATGCTATGATCTTGGTGTTTTGAATGTGGAGTTTTAAGCCAGCTTTTCCCCTCTCCTCTTTCACTTTCATCAAGAGGCTCTTTAATTCCTCTTTGCTTTCTGCCATAAGGATAGTGTCATCTGCATATCTGAGGTTATTGATATTTCTCCGTGCAATCTTGATGCCAGCTTGTGCTTATCCAGCCTGGCATTTCACATGATATACTCTGCATATAAGATAAATAAGCCACTTGACAATATACAGCCTAGATGTACTCCTTTCCCAATTTGGAAGCAGTCCATATCTAGTTCTAACTGTTGCTTGTTGATCTACATACAGGTTTCTCAGGAGGTAGGTCAGGTAGTCTTGTATTCCCATCTCTTTTAAGAATTTTTCACAGTTTGTTGTGATCTACATAGTCAAAGACTTTAGCATAGTCAATGAAACAGAAGTAGATATTTTTCTGGAACGCTCTAGCTTTTTTTCTATGACCCAATGGATGATGACAATTTGATCTCTGGTTCCTCTCCCTTTTGTAAATTCAATTGTACATCTGGAAGTTTTTGGTTTACATACTGTTGAAACCTAGTTTGAAAAATTCTGAGCATTAATTTGCTAGTGTATGAAATGAGGGCAATTATGCAGTAGTTTGAACATTCTTTGGCATTATCCTTCTTTGTGTTTGGATTGAAAATTGACCTTTTCCAATTCTGTGGCCACTGCTGAGTTTTCCAAATTTGTTGGCCTATTGAGTACAGCTCTTTCACAACATCATCTTTTAGGATTCAAAATAGCTCTGCTTGAATTCCATCACCTCCACTAGCTTTGTTTGTAGTGATGCTTCCTAAAGTGAAAGTGAAGTCGCTCAGTTGTGTCCAACTCTTTGAGACCCCATGGACTGTAGCCTACCAGGCTCCTCAGTCCATGGGATTTTCCAGGCAAGAGTACTGGAGTGGGTTGCCATTTCCTTCTCCAGGCGATCTTCCCGACCCAGGGATTGAAACTGGGTTTCCCAGATTGTAGGCAGACGCTTTACCCTCTTAGCCACCAGGGAAGCCACGCCAGGATGTCTGACTCTAGGTGACTAGCAAGCTCTATTTCCATATTTTAAAGGGTCTTTTGTGAAAATGAGAAACCTGACTCCCATTTGTTTAATATGCATTTAAAATCAGTCCTACTGTATGCTGCCAGCCTCCTGTGTCCACAGTCACTTTCTTTACCGCACACAGTTCAAACTCCCAGCTCCCACCCCAATCTCTTGTTTACCTGGTTGGCTTCTGCCGCCTCTGCCAGGCTGCCTCCATCCTGTCCATAGTCTTTCTGCCGGGTTTCCTCCTTCCATGGCGTCCTTGCCAGCATGCTTCCATCCTTGGTCTGTGGTGTGTGGTCTCCCACCTCCAGGTAAGGCATGCACCGGCCCTCCTATGAAGATGTGCTCCTTATCACTCCATCTCTAACACCTGCTCTGGGCTGCCCACCACAGCTCCCCGCCCACTCTCCCCACATGTGTGCTATTTTGTGAGCCTTCTCCTAATGGCTTTCACCTGAACTAGATTTTAAATGCTGTCATGCAGAGAGAGCAGTAACCAACGATGAGCATGAGCGGTTATCTCATGCAGAGATAACCCTAACCAAATCTGTTAGGGTAAGCCCTCTCCTCATTTAAAAAGGGAAGGGATACAATCAAAAACACATTATAGGACTGGTGAAAGCAGTTTGAAATATGAAGTAATGGAGAATGTTTTGCTCAAGATGTGATAAGAAGGATATGGGTTACACAGTATTTAAAGAAATGACTGAATATAACTTTATTACATACTTGTATTATGTTCTCTCCAAAATTTATTTATTGCATCCTCTGCAAAAAAGCTGTCATGTAAGACAACTGACAGATTAATTGAAAAAGAGAAATAATAATAAATGATAATTTAAGTACTAAGACATTTTAAACAATAATTTAAAACAGATAAAAGAGAAGGCTTAATGAGATAAAAAGAATGTAATATACCTAAAACTCTAATGCTTAAAAAGAAATTAACAGCTAAAACTCACAAAATTCAATCAATAGTGTATTAAAATTCTTTTTGAAAAAAAAAAAAAAAACACTCTCACTGTGTTTTTTTTTTTTTTTTTAACACTCTCACTCTTGTCAACCCCTCTGATAAAGTTGCAGATTTCATTCTTTGGTTTCTCTGCTACAGCTTGCCACCCTGTCCCATGAACCCACAGTGATAAGCATGTTCTCCAGCCTAATCAATCATAATACTGAAGTGTAGCAATAATGAATGCTACAAATCCTGCAAATATCATCCCATGAGTGAAAGGTCTTCTATGGAATTCTCATTTAGAAGTTTAGAGACAAAAAAAAAAACAAAACTGCAACTACATTTATTTTTTTTTAACTTTTAAAAATCTATATATTTTTAATTATAGGATAATTGTCACACAATATTGTGTTGGTTTATACCATATATTCACATGCATCAGCCATAGATATGCGTATGTCCCCTCCCTCTTGAGCTTCTTACCCACCTGCCTCTCCATCCCACCTCTCTAGGTTGTCACAGAGCATTGAGTTTGAGCTTCCTGCATCAAACATCAAATTCCCAATGACTATCTATTTTATATATGATATTATATATATTTCAATGCTACTCTCTCAATTTGTCCCACTTTCTTCTTCCTCAACTGTGTTCAAAAGTCTGTTCTCTATGTCTGCATCTCCATTGTGGAGAACAATATGGAGATTTCTCAAAAAAAAAAAAAATCTAGGAATAAAACTACTATATAACCCAATAATCCCACTACCGGGCACATGCCTTGAGAAAACCATAATTGAAAAAGATATGCATACCCCAATGTTCATTGTAGCACTATATACAATAGCTAGGACATGGAAGCAACCTATATGTCCATTAACAGGTGAATGGACATAGAAGTTGTGGTGTGTATATGTGTGTGTATATATATACACACACATACATACTATGTATATATGTATATACTCAGCCATAAAAAAGAACACATTTGAATCAATTCTAATGAGGTGGATGAACCTAGAGCCTATTATACAAAGTGAAGTAAGTCAGAAAGAGAAAAGCAACTACATTTAGATAGTGACGAAGGTTGCTTCTGGCTCTATTAATTATCACACAAGGTCTTCTCTACTCTGAGAACAATAATCAAGAATGCATGCCAAGAGGTAAAAGATGGATGGAAACAGAGAAGCAGCAAAAGACATTTCACATGGTAGGTCTAGTCTCCAACTCCTGAACCCCTGGCTCCTCAGATGCTCTGAGCTTCCACTAAGTCTGTTACATGTCCCAGTGTGTGCTGTCCCCACCTGCCCTCTCCCTCTTCCCTGTGTCTCCCCAACAATTTTTCCTGCTGTCAGAGCTTACCTTTCATAAGGCAGGCTGAAAATGGTAGGCATTTCTGCAGCCTCATTTCAGCTAGGCTATAGGCAGAACCCTAGCTTATGGCCCCTGAAGAGAAAACTACTGATAAAATGAGAGAAATTCTCCCTTTTCTTAAGATTTGCATGTTGTTAATAATGACTGAATGCTAATAAAGACCTACTGTTTAGCACAGTGAACTCTACCCAATACTCTCTAATGACCTATATGGGAAAAAAAATCTAAAAAAGAGTGGATGTGTGTATATATTAATTAATATATATAATGTATATATATAATTAATTCACTTTGCTGTATGTCAGAAATAAATGCAACATTATAAATCAACTATACTTCAATAAAAATTTAAACAAGAAGAAAAGAATGATTGGGTGCTACAGACAGGGATAAAGAGATAAAAATAATCACTAAAAAAGTTGACTTTGAGCCTCAGTACCATGGAACCTCTCAGATAATCTAATCTGAATATTATGTTCAATTTAAGAAAATGAAATCTACATTATTTAAGCATTTCTAAATAAACATCCTATTACATATAGTTATTTGAATGCCAAGTGATATGTCTCTTCATTAATTTTAGCCTAAAAATAGAAGCCTAGCAAAACTATAACTCCAAAAATCATGGAAGGAAAAGCAGTTTGTCTACAAAGATGTTACTAGGTAGCAAGATGTGAACAAGAAAAGTTAAGAGAATAACAGTGCCAGAATGTAAAGAACTCAAAGGAAAAAGCAATAATAAAGGTGGAGGAATGGGGATATTTCAAAACAATAAAGAGTCTACCACATGATTTGTGGATCCCCAAAAATTGTGGGTGCCCATGTTCAACATGGGGAAATCTTATTCAAAAAATGAAAACCATTTTTTTAATTACAAAAATTTTATATATATATGTGTGTGTGTGTGTGTGTGTGTGTGTGTGTGTATTTCCTTTCCTCTAAAGTTTCTCTCTCAAATTGGGAGGATGCTTTTATTAAGAACATGCTATAGACTGACTGTTTGCATCCCCCCAAATTCCTGTGTTGAAGTTTAATCCTGGATGTGAGTAATTGGAGGTGGGGCCTTTGGAAGGTGATTAGGTCATGAGAATGGATGCCTCATGACTGGGATTAGTGCCCTTATAAAAATAGGAGCAAGCTCTCCCTCCTTCTGCAACGTGAAGACACAAGAAATGCCTACTGTATCTGAACCAGGAAGGGGGTTTTCACCAGACACCAAATCTGCCAATGCCTTGATCTTGGACTTCCCAGGTTTCAGAACTGTGAGGTAAATCACTGTTGTATATAAGACTATAGTATGTGGTTGTTATTGTTATTCAGTCATTCAATCATGTCTGGAACTCTTTGTGACCCCATGGACTGCAGTACACCAGGCTTCCCTATCCTTCACTATCTCCTGGAGTTTGCTCAAATTCATGTCCATTGAGTTGGTGATGCTATCTAACCATCTCATCCTCTGTCACCCCCTTTTCTTCCAGCCCTCACTCTTTCCCAGCACCAGGGTCTTTTCCAATGAGTCAGCTCTTCAGATCAGGTGACCAAAGTATCGGAGCTTCAACTTCAGCATCAGTCCTTCTAGTAAATATTCAGGTTTAATTTCATTTAGGATTGACTGGTTTGATCTCCTTGCTGCCCAAGGGACTCTCAAAAGTCTTCTCCAGCACCACAGTTCAAAAGCATCAGTTCTTTGGCACTCAGCCTTCTTTATGGTTCAACTCTCTATGGACCATATAAATATAAATTTAGGACATTATTTAATATTGTCCTAGGAAAAGAAAATTTTAAATTTTAAACATTTGTATGTATTTTACTCTTCATCTTTACATTGTGTAATGAGGGGTTTAAAGGCAAATGACAAAACTGAATGACTTTCACTTTTTTATTAGAGAATCCAACTGGTATGCAGAATTACAAAAATTGCACAGTTTATGTTTTGTAGCTACTCCCAAAGGAAATTCCAGAAGGCCTGAAGAGACAAATGGAAGCCAGATCAGGAAGGTTGGACAAGGGAAAAAAGATCATTCCAGACAAGGAACGTGCTAAGAGAATACAGTCTAAGGAAGCATAATTATTCCTGGGCCAATAAGACTATCACAGACTTTGAGAGTCCCTCACCCGGCTTGACTACGGCCAGAAAGCTGAAGTATTCTACCTCCTGCCAGCCTCCAGCCTCTGGATGGACAGACTGCAGCCCAGCTTAGGGTGGACACATGGAAACTTGAGTTAGTCATTTTCATTTTCCAAGAGTCCACTGTCCTGACCTACAGCAGAGACAACACCAGGGATCTTAACCTCTGCTCCGGGACAGACAAGCTGGTTTCCTGGATTGAGGTTGGGCTGTAAGTTAGAGCCTCAACACTTACAGGACACAGTCTCTGAATGGCTGCCAACCAGAGATGCAGTTGCTACCAGCTCAGATGGTCACGCCCCACCAAGACACCCAGGGCACAGGTACACATCTTGAACTCTCTCCTTCTTAGTCCTGGGCAGAGAGTGAGGGCAGAATGCACATCCTTCTTATGCCAAAGGGACCTCATTCACCTGCAAGTAGGCCATCTAGTTATCTCTGGGCTCCTAGGAGAAGGGGAAAGCCAAGTAATGCCCATGGATCCAAAGGATGTGGAAATAGGCATGGATAGTGTCCCAAGGAAAAGGAGGCAGGGAGAGGGACCATGTGTGAGTGAAGTCTCCAAGCCCCCAGTACATCACTGTCCCATAAGATTTCAAGTAGGGAACACAGATTTCAAGATAAAATAATCAGGATGTTAAGATTTTGACAGCAGAGCCTTAAACCAAGCATGGATGCCTCCTGAATGTGGTCTCAGGTGAACTACAGTGGTCTCAAGCCCCAGAGTGCCATTCTGCCCAGGAGTCAGTCTTAAAGAACTCCCAGTGGACAGAGCTGGAAAAATGTGAACAAGATAAATATAAAAAATCAGATTAGAACCATAAGTATAAAATAAATATTCACGAGTCCATGTTGGTAATAAGCAAACAGAAACAAAGGACATATCTTCTTTGCAGGAGAATTATAAATAATACATGTAGCTACACCCCCTCTTTTCCAACTCATCCTCAGGTAGAGTTTAATTTACTTCCCCTTCATCATGGGCTGGATGTAGTGATTCAATTAAAGAAAAGATTATGGTAAGGGGAACTTTAAAGAAATCTGGCAAAAGCCATTCTAAACAAGAGCCAAATGTTATCATCACTAACAATAAATAGAGGAAAGAACATCTTACAGAACAAATGTGGAAAAGAACTGGTCATGACAGTTTTGAAAAGTACCCAGTCAAGTGACATCTCACAGTGTCTCTGTGTCAGGCTTCCCTGGTGGTTCAGTGGTAAAGAACCCACCAGCCAGTGTAGGAGACACAGGTTCAATCCCTGGGTCAGGAAGGTCCCCTAGAGGAGGAAATGGCAACCCAGTGCATTATCCTTGCCTGAGAAATCCCATGGACAGAGGAGCTGGTGGACAATAGTCCATGGGGTTACAAAGAATCAGACACATAAACGAAGAATATACAAAATTATCTACAAGAAAAATAAAGGGCACATTTCACACACGACAGGATCCTCACTAGTGGATATGGTGTCCTGACTTTTGTGATAGAATTCTATCCCCAGCCCTTTCTGTTCACTCTCCTTCTGCCAGATATTTAGTTAAAAGTTTAGCTAAGTACAGCTGTGAAGGGATTTTGCAGATGTAATTAAGATCCCCAGTTGGTTGAAATTAAAGAGATGGTGGGAATTCCTTGGCGGTGCAGTGGTAGGTCTCTGTGTTTTCACCGAAAGGATGCAGGTTCGATACCTGGTTGGGAAACTAAGATCCTTCAAGCATCACAATGTGGCCACAAATAAATAAAATAGGGAGATTGTTTCAGTAGGCCAGATCTAGTCATGTGAATCTTTCAAAACCATAAAGTTTTCTTCAACTGGTTACAGAAGAGGAAGTCAGAGAAACATGCTCTGGCTGGTCTGGAAAAGAGCAAACGTTCATGTTCCAAACTGCCTTTCAGGGTCATGGGCCAAGGAACAGCTTCCAGTTGCTGAGAAGGTCACTGAGCAACAGCTAACAGGAAAATGGGAACCTTAATTCTGCACAGGATGCAAATGAATTCTGCCAGCCACCAGTGAGCCTAGAAGAGCCCAAATCCCAATTAAGAACTTCATCCCTGACCAAGATCTGGATTTCATATCCAGTGCTGCCATCTTTGGATTTCTCACCCGTGGAAAATGTGAGATAATAAATGTGTTCTATTTGAACACATTTTAAAAAATATAACCCAGTAATAGAAAACAAATACACTATCTATTTCCTTAGTCAAGCTAAGGGAACCCACAGTCATACCCACAATTGGAAGCTGCTGTGTAATAGTCCACTTTATGTAATAATAGTCATCATTTTGGAATTTTTTAATTAAAAATGTATACATCTTATGTTTTCTTAGGTTTTGATCACATCAGATTAATATTAAGAAAATCATACAAATAGGGAAATCTATGAATAAGCTATGAATGGAAGGAAACTTTCATAATATGATAAAAAATATCTGTCATGCATTAAAGCCAAAATCATATGTAAAACTGACAACAGAATAACAAGATGCTGTTGGCAGAAATGACCACTTTTGTTTAAAATGGCTTTTATGTCCCAACAATTTAGATATAAAGAAAAACAAATAGCTGTATAAATATAAAAAATGAGAACAAATAAGATGGTGATGGCTTGCTCAAAACAGCTCTGGCATTTCAAAAAAATTCAGTTACAAAGAAAATAAGAACACAAATGCTTATTTGCCTGCAAAATCCATGAAAATCACATGAACATTCTAAAGATTAATAAAAGAATTCATTATAATTTTGATTAAAAGTATACTTGAGAGAATAAATTGTTAGCATAATGAACATAAATCCTATCCATAATAGCAATTGAGATATAAAATACATAGAAAAAAACAATACAGCAGGATTATATCTAAAAAATCATACTGTTGTGTAGATTAAAAGAAGGAAAGCATGGGAATGAAAATACCTTCTTAAATTAAAGATTTTGATACATATTCAATGATTTATTTTATTCTGTTTTTTACTTCAGCTATGTCAGTTTATCATTGTTGGGATTTGTAGTGTTCCTCTATTATTTAATCTCAATTATTCCCTTCCATTCCCCTCTATTATACTCAATTATTCTCCTATTACAATAGGCTACCTTTATTTTGTGTTAACTGTATATACAGGGTTTCCCTGGTGGCTCAGTGGTTAAAAAAATCCACCTGCCAAAGGAGGAAACATGGGTTTGATCCCTGGGTTGAGAAGATCCCCTGGAGAAGGAAATGGCTACCCACTCCAGTATTCTTACCTGGAAAATCCCATGGACAGAGGAGCCTGGTGGGCTACAGATTCAGACACAACCTAGTTACTGGGGTCCAGCCTCAGCAGGATCCAGGGGTACCCTCAGGATGAACGGTGTCGGTGAGAAAAAGAGAGAGCGAGAGACCAGACTGGGGGTGTGTAGTAGAGTCTGGCAAATCTTTATTTTTTACCGTAGCTTTTATATTCTAAGTTAGTACATTTTTAAGGGGAAGATATTTTAATATTACATCAGCTTGTCCTACACGAAACCAGGGTGTTTTCTGCAGACTTCTTTGTGAGAGTCCTGTACATTATCTTCTGGCCTTGGGGCCTACTGACATTTTATGACCTAGGTGAATGCAAAGCTGTTTTCTATTCTTTGTTGAACACAAAGGTCAGTCCTTTTGCAGAAGTTATCAGTTAAATTTATCTAAAAGGTTTACCACACAAAGACTCTGCAGCTCCAGTGAGGCAGCCCCTGTTTAGCATTCCTGGTTAAAATGAACAATTCTAAACTCTTATTTTTCTACATCTTTAACTATAACCGCTTTTAGAATAATATTTTTATGTTCTCTAATAGGGCTTCCTCACCCCCGAAGGGCTCTGTGCCTATTAGGGCCTTTATGTGATCAGGTTCTTTATGCTGTTTATGGTTAAGGTGTTGTGAGCAGTCATGTGCATTAGTTCGCATTTGCCAAGCAGGCTAGAATGCCAGCAAAGGGGTCTAAATTGAAACACTCTTTTCATCCTGGATAATCTTATAGGATACCACCGTCCGGGGGACATATTGATTAAAGTTCTAAGTTGATTCTGTTTGGACAGAGATCGGGGAAGGCCTTCTACCTGTGTCACAGAAATTAAGGAGTAGTCTAATATAGCAAGCATCAGAAAGACAGAGATCACCTTTAAGGTGAACGCCAGGGCAGCTTTTCGAAATCCCTGAAGTCCTGATCTGCCTTGCTTGTCAGGTCTTCTCCTCATGACCTTGTCATGGGTGGGATCTCGTGAGCTGGCTCCCAGCACCTAGTGACTAAAAACAACAAACAATTATATGCATCTTATTTAGGTATATTCTGACAAAGTGTATATTTATATTTTATGGGCATGTATTAAATCCCATGTTTGTTCTTATATCACACCCAACATTTTTATAGAGAAATCTGGTTTTAAAACAGAACTCTAGTTATATTTACATTTAATATTTTGCTTCTAATTTCTGGACAGTAGTTCACAGTAGGCACCCACCATATTTTATCCATCTACTCTTGCCTGGACAATTCCATGGACAGGGGAGCCTGGTGGCTTATGGTCCATGGGACCACAAAGAGTCGGATATGATTGAGCGCACAGCACAGTACCCTACAATGATGGAAAACCAGCTCACCTCCAAATTTCTACATCACAAATGACATTCAGTAAACATACTTGTACATATCCTGTTTGGAACACATAG
The DNA here is from genome assembly GCF_019320065.1 of Cervus canadensis. Taxonomy (NCBI): domain Eukaryota; kingdom Metazoa; phylum Chordata; class Mammalia; order Artiodactyla; family Cervidae; genus Cervus; species Cervus canadensis. The sequence goes on from NC_057398.1 coordinate 70,055,098, forward strand.
GGCTTTATTTGTGCTATTTACCCCATCACAGTATTGCTAAACAATAAATACACCTGCACTTAATTACACTAGATTGTTCTCCAGAATGGCTGTTTTGTGCTCTCCTTCCAGCCACCAACACGTTAGGGTCCCTATTCCCATTATTCACCAACATTAAGTGTGTTACTTTCTTATTTTTGCCAATCTAGTACAATATTGTTTTTGTTTTTATTTTAATTTGTACATCTGAATCCTAATTCAAACATTGTTATCATGTAAGAATTTTCTTTTATAAAAATTGCCTATTTATTTTGTTTATGTGTTTTTTTCTTAAATTGTCTTTTTCTTACTGATTTTCAAATGATTTTGTGTATTACAGATTTTAGTCAATTTTTTAAGTTTTAAACATTGTGAATATCTTCTTAAATTTCATGGATGGAGCAGTTTGGTCGGCTACAGTCCATGGGGTCGCAAAGAGTCAGACATGACTGAGCGACTTAACTTCCACTTCCACTTTCTCAGTGCTGTTAAAGCAGATATGTAAATATATTCATCTTGCTGAAATAAAATCGTAACTTTTGATTATCAACTCTTCTTGCTGCCTTCGCCTTAGCTCCTAGAACGAGTATTTCACACTTGAATTTTATGAATTTGACTATGTTATTTTTGTTCAGTCACTCAGTCACGTCTGACTCTTTGTGAACCCATGGACTGCAACACACAGGCTTCCTTGCTCTTCACCATCTCCCCAAACTTGCTTAAACTCATGTCCATTAATCATTGATGCCATCCAACCATCTCATCCTGTTGCCCCCTTCTCCTCCTTCCCTCAATCTTTCCCAGCATCAGGGCCTTTTCCAAGCTATCCCATAAAAGTGGACTCATGCATTTTGTCTTCCAATAGTGGCTTATTTCACTGAATTCTCACTTACAAAATCCTTCCCAATCCTTTCAGTTCAGTTGCTCAATCACATCCAACTCTTTGTAACCTCATGGACTGCAGCATGCCAGGCTTCCCGGTCCATCACCACCTCCCGGAATTCACTCAAACTCATGTCCATTGAGTCAGCAATGCCATCCAACCAACTCATCCTCTGTCGTCCCCTTCTCCTCCTGCCCTCAATCTTTCCTAGCATCAGTTCAGTTCAGTTCAGTTGCTCAGTTGTGTCCGACTCTTTGTAACCCCACGAACTGCAGCATGCCAGGCCTTCCTGTCCATCACCAACACTCAGAGTCCAACCAAACCCATGTCCATTGAGTCGGTGATGCCATCCAACCATCTCATCCTCTGCGTTCCCTTCTCCTCCTGCCGTCAATCTTTCCCAGCCTCAGCGTCTTTTCAAATGAGTCAGTTCTTCACATCAGGTGGCCAAAGTATTGGAGTTTCAGCTTCAACATCAGTCCTTCCAATGGATGCCCAGGACTGATCTCCTTTAGGATGGACTGGTTGGATCTCCTAGCAGTCCAAAGGACTCTCAGCAGTCTTCTCCAACACCACAGTTCAAAAGTACAAATTGTTTGGTGCTCATATTTCTTTATAGTCCAACTCTCACATCCATACATGACTACTGGAAAAACCATAGCTTTGACTAGACAGACATTTACTGATAAAGCAATGTCTCTGCTTTTTAATATGCTGTCTAGGTTGCTCATAACTTTTCTTCCAAGGAGCAAGTGTCTTTTAATTTCATGGCTCAGTCACCATCCACACTGATTTTGGAGCCCCCAAAAATAAAGTTTGTCACTGTTTCCACTGTTTCCCCATCTTTTTCCCATGAAGTGATAGTACTGGATGCCATGATCTTAGTTTTCTGAATGTTGAGTTTTAAGCCAACTTTTTCACTCTCCTCTTTCACTTTCATCAAGAGGCTCTTTAGTTTGGTTTTTTTTTTTCCCACTTTCTGCCATAAGGGTGGGGTCATTTGCATATCTGAGGTTATTGATATTTCTCCCGGCAATCTTGATTCCAGCTTGTGCTTCTTCCAGCCCAGCATTTCTCATTACATACTCTGCATATAAGTTAAATAAGCAGGGTGACATTATACAGCCTTGACATACTCCTTTCCCTATCTGGAATCAGTCTGTTGGTACATGTCCAGTTCTAACTGCTGCTTCCTGATCTGCGTACAGATTTCTCAAGAGGCAGGTCAGGTGGTCTGGTATTCCCATCTCTTTAAGAATTTTCCAGAGTGTGTTGTGGGCCACATAAAGACTTCGGCATAGTCAATAAAGCAGAAGTAGACATTTTTCTGGAACTCGCTTGGTTTTTTGAAGATCCAATGAATGTTAGAAATTTGACCTCTGATTCTTCTGCCTTTTCTAAATCCAGATTGATCATCAGGAACTTCACAGTTCACATACTGTTGAAGCCTGGTTTGGAGAATTTTGAGCATTACTTTACTAGTGTGTGAGATGAGTGCAATTGTGTGGTAGTTTGAGCACTCTTTGGCATTGCCTCTCTTTGGGATTGGAATGAAAACCGACTGACCTTTTCCAGTCCTGTGGCCACTGCTGAGCTTTCCAAATTTTCTGGCATATTGAGGGCAGCACTTTCACAGCATCATCTTTTAGGGTTTCAAATAGCTCAACTGGAATTCCATCACTTCCCCTAGCTTTGTTCATAGTGATACTTCCTAAGGCTCACTTGACTTTGCACACCAGGATGTCTAGCTCTAGGTTGGTGATCGCACCATTGTGATTATCTCAGTCACGGACATATTTTTGTATAGTTCTTCTGTTTATTCCTGCTACCTCTTCTTAATATCTTCTGCTTCTCTTAGGTCCATACCATTTCTGTCCTTTATTGTGCCCATCTTTACATGAAATATTCTCTTGGTAGCTCTAATTTTATTGTAGGGATCTCTAGACTTTCCCATCATATTGTTTTCCTCTATTTCTTTGCATTGACTACCAAGGGAAGCTTTCTTTTTTCTCCTTGCTATTCTATGGAACTCTGCATTGAAATGGGTATATCTTTCCTTTTCTCCTTTACCTTTCACTTCCCCATCCTAAGTCAATGATATATTCTGTATTTGCATGCATGCACAGATTGTCCTGAGCCAAAGGTCAGTCCAACTAAACAGCCTTACAAATTCAGGACTCAATACACATCTAACATTGTGGAAATGACAATTGTTCAAAATATCTTTTCAGTCATTTCCTGCTTATAAGAATAAAAAATCTAGGAACATTGGCTGTGTATAAAAATTTTTAAAAATGAGAATTTAAAAAGGAGAGTTTATATTTTCTGTTGAAATAGACCAAACATATTTACATTAAATGTGACTCTTTCCCAATGACCTCAAGAAAATCCACTGAGAAGCTTAAATGCTCCAAACATAACACATTATAAAATCTTCCAGAATTTTAATCTGCTAAAGTTTATATAGGAACCTAATGTCTGAAACTACTATATATATATATATATATATATATATATATATATATTTATATATATATATAAACATCTTATTTAAGATTTCTGAAATGTTTGAATTGAAAGTATCTATCTTCTTCCTCTGCCTGCCACCCAAGTGCATGGTGTTCTCCACACCTGTAATTCTAGAGATTCTGGAATCAGGTGTTGCACTAATGCTTTTAGAAAACTGGGTGGAATCCTGTGGCCAGACTTGTTTACTTATACTAGTAAAATGTGAGGAACCAAGTCTGAATATTAAAGACATCAAAGACAGCCTGTGAAACCACAAGATTATTACATAGAAAAGGAAACATACTTTTTACATATGGCTTGGAGTATTTGATTTTTTTTCTCTATTATAAGGAGTGTAACTTTGTACATGTAACCCCGGACTATATGAATAAATACAATTCTGAGCAACTTTTAGATAAAATAGTCACTCTTCTGAGTAGCATTTTTACTTTTTAAATTTTCCTAAAATTTTCCTCTTTTAAGGTAAATGGTCATTTAGCAGAACATTAATAACAAAGATTTCCCATGTCACTCTCTTCATTGATTTGCAAATGCAATCATTCTTGTTCTCCTTTGAATGTAGAGGATTTCATTGCATTGCCTTACAGGCTGCGATTCTTATCAGAGAGTTGTGCAGAGAGCTAATATCTGGAAGAGCACTAATGAAAAATGCCATATCTTATATGTAAAGTTTATTCTATCCTTCGACTAGAAAAGAAGAATTTACCTTTAGATCATGGCATCCAGTCGCATCACTTCATGGCAAATAGAAGGAGAAACAGTGGCTGACTTTATTTTTCTGGGCTCCAAAATCACTGCAGATGGTGACTGAAGCCATGACATTAAAAGACGCTTACTCCTTGGAAGTAAAGTTATGACCAACCTAGGCAGCATATTGAAAAGCAGAGACATTACTTTATCAGTAAAGGTCTGTCTAGTCAAAGCTATGGTTTTTCCAGTAGGCATGTATGGATGTGAGAGTTGGACTATAAAGAAATATGAGCACCAAACAATTTGTGCTTTTGAACTGTGGTGTTGGAGAAGACTCTTGAGAGTCCCTTGGACTGCAAGGAGATCCAACCAGTCCATCCTAAAGGAGATCAGTCCTGGGTGTTCATTGGAAGGACTGATGTTGAAGCTGAAACTCCAAGACTTTGGCCACCTGATGTGAAGAGCTGACTCATTGGAAAAGATCCTGATGCTGGGAAGGATTGAAGGCAGGAGGATGGGATGGTTGGATGGCATCACCGACTCGATGGACATGGGAGTCCAAACTCGATGGGTTTGGGTGGACCCCGGGAGTTGGTGCTGGACAGGAGGCCTGGCATGCTGCAGTTTATGGGGTCGCAAAGAGTCGGACTCGACTGAGAGACTGAACTGAACTGAACTGAAGTGTAAGTAATGCAATGAAAGTCACTGTAAGAATCCATATAGGAAAAAGAAGAAAATCTATGTCTAAGATTCAAATATGTTGTTGTTCAGTCACTAAGTTGTGTCAGACTCATTGTGACCCTATGGACTGCAGTTTAGGGTTCATGGCTAAGGCTAAGGTCCATGGCTATGCCAGGCTTCCCTGCCCTCCACCATTTCTTGGAGTTTGCTCAAATTCATACCCATTGAGTCAGTGATGCTTTCTAACCATCTCCTCCTCTGCCACCCTCTTCTACTTCTGACTTCATTTCAACATTTCCCAGCATCAGGGTCCAAGAGTCAAATACAACAAGTCAAATGACTTAAAGATACTGGTGAATTCAAAACAATGGAGAAAAATGGAATTCTTTTCAAATATTAAAGAAAAAGTCAAATATATTATAGTTTTCTATATTCCTTAAAGAACTACCTCATAAGCAGAATATGTCAGAGCTGTGAATATGTGTGTGTATGAGTGTGTGTGTGTATGTGTTTGTATTCTAATTTTGTGGCATATATTTCAAGTTGCTTGATTATGATAGTTCTTAAAAATGAAACAGATTTTAGTGATAAAAGATTCATGTCAATGTATGGCAAAAACCACTACAATATTGTAAGGTAATTAGCATCCAACTAATAAAAATAAATTAAAAAAAAACCTACAAAAAAAAGATTATAGTGAATTTATAGGTTATAACTAAGATTATAAAAGAGAAGTAAACTTGGAAAATTTATTTAAAGCTCTCCAAATGAGTATCTGGGCCAATTAAATCCCTTTTTCATCATGTAACAGAGAATTGGAAAATTAGGAGATAAAAGTATTAAAAAGTTATAAGTCAAGGAAAAGCCTGGACAAATGATTTCACTACTGTTTGTTGTCTTGAGTTTTTAACTAAAATCTGTGCTACTTATCTATCAGCTAATGGTAAGAGTAACAGTAACAAACATGTCCTGTTGGAGAAAAATTTAAAACAGCATCGTCTCAAAAGTCTTTCTAACTTCGGCATTTTTGAGAAAAAGAGAAATCTATGTGGAAAATAAAGATACACACACACACACACACACACACACACACACATGCACAAACCCAAATCTATTTCAGTACAAATTTACCAAAGGGTGTCTTTTCTTCCTATACATTACTGTGAGAATTTCCTTAGTCTCAAATTCAGCTTAAATGAATGATAATAAAGGCTTATTGGTACAAAATTAGGATATATATGTTTTTGTTTTGTTTTATAAATCTCAATCGCCACTTGTTCAGCTGGTCCTCTTCAAAGACTTTCAAATGATGTCTTGTATTTTAATTTAGAAAAAGTTGAATTTAGGATTTGGTTGCAGTTTTAGGGCAGAGACATTTAAGTTTCTGATTTTAACTCCCCTTTAGAAAACTCAGCTGAAAGAGATGGGGAAGCAGTAGTCACATAATTATGCTTTTTACATAAAAGCTTCATGACTGGAATTTTATGTGAAAAATTCCCATATCATAATGTGTACTGATTTATACTTATCTTCTTTTATGGCTTGTTTTCTTAATTCTGAATCATTACGTGTTAAAATTATGGTTAATTTAGTTGTAGTGCTACAGGAAGTCATAACATCACTTAAATCATTTATAATATTAATTTCAATAAAAAGGTCTTGCAAGGTTGAAATTTTGGAGGTGGGCAACTGGTGTTCTTGATGCTACAATTGCTTTCTTGGTAGGTTAGGAATATTTAGAACTCGCAGTAGTTGTTCAGGGTACAAAAACACCATAAACCTCTCCTAAAGTGTAACTTAATACTCTGAAAATATAAGTGTATATTCTCCAAGTCCAATACTTAGTCTCTTGGTTAAATTTATATTCTAGTGAGAGCAGAGTTAGTAATCTTCTCAATCTTTTTTACTGTACTAAAAGTAGAGAAAAAGTTAACAAATAAAGGATAGACCAGGCTGCCTGATGTTAAAGGTACAGATGAGGGTGGGAGAGATGATATCTGTCATATGAAGGGCCTGGATCCCTGCCCAGACAGGGCCTCAGGTTGCAAACTCAGATATGATTGTAAATTCCACGATGTATTTGTAATATTTTCGTTGCTTGAAGGAGTGTGAATTTTGGAGAAATGGCTCACATTAACCAAATTCAAAAAAGACTAACCTATTGACCAAATGACAAAACATTAATGTGTAAAGAGGAATGTAAAATGACAAATCACTAATGTGTACAGATAAATGTAAACTGACAAATCATTAATATATTGAGAAAAATATAAAATGACAAATCATTGATGTATAATGAGATAAGCCTCTCAAGGGAAGTATAACATTCATTTTCTTTCCTTAGGATACTCCCAGCAGAAAATAATCCTCATGAAAAACACACACAAAAAGTTATAGTTGGATCATGGCAATAACTATCACTTAAGACCAGAGATAACTGCATCTGCTGAGCAGGGATGTTCTAAAGGACACAACTGAAGACTATATATATATATATTTTTTTTTTTTTGAGCTTTACTTATTTAAACATAATATGGTTACTATTCCCTTTCTGTTCATACAGCATTCTTTTAGACAGGGTATATTATAATAAATTCAAAGGAACCAAGCCTGGTTAATTCAAATCCTACATAGAGTCTTGATATGGGGGGGGGGGGGGGGGTAGCATAACTGGTCAAAATGGAACTGAGGACTTCCTTGGTGGGCAAGTGGTTAAGAATCTGCCTGCCAATGCAGGGGACACAGGTTCGATCCCTGGTTCAGGAGGATTCCATATGCCACAGAGCAACTATGCCCATGTGCCACAGCTACTGAGCCCAAGCGCCTAGAGCCTGCACTCCACAATAAGTGGAGCCTCTGAAATGAGAAGCCCAAGCACTATAACAAAGAATAGCCCTCACTCTCAGTAACTAGAGAAGAGCCCATACAGCAAGGAAGACCCAGCGTACCACAGATAAATAAATACATATATTTATTAAGTGGTTGGAAAGAACTTGAGGTCTCCCTCTCTTCTCCCATACAAACTCTCCCACTCACCACTATCCTATTTAGTCTCTAGAGAATTCTGGAACTTTGCCAACCAAGATGGAAAACCAGTGGATTAAAGGGAGCAGTATCCTCTGGTGGCCAGGAATGAAATTTTATTTGCCCAGGGTTTCTTTGCTCATAAAACAAGATGATGATATCATGTTCCTGTACCAGTTTGGATGAGCTAGTTTACGTTTTAGTAACAACAACTCTTAAATCTTAGTGACATCACTTTTTCTTCACTTGTGTTCAGGCTCATCACAATTTTCCTGCACTGATTTTGTTCTTACTCAGGACTCACTCACTGAACACTGCTGGAAAGAGGAAGAGGAGAGGATGTGGATGCCCACATAGGTTCTAGAAACTTCTACCCAGAAGTAGCATAGATTAATCCTGTTTACTTAGTCTTTACCAAAGACAAGAAGCCAATATCAAGGGTGATGGGAGTGCAATACTGCTGAGAGGAATACTAATCATTGTAACACGCACCCTAATATTAACCTTTACTACAAACTTGAGAGGTAGTCAAGGAAATGACCTAAGGAAAGTAGCTTAGGTAAAATATTATGGCAATTATTCTGTTTATTCTTGGGTCTATGTTGGATGGAAGGGAAAAGTTGGAGATCATTTTGGAACACTTCCAAGCAGTTGAGTTTTATCTTTTACCAATGGTTGTTCAAGTGGGAAGTAGAATGGACACATACCCAGCAGCATTAGAAAGAGGGCATAGCAGTGTTTCCTAACAAATTTCTTGCTTTATTGAGTTCTATCTTGTTTTCTTATTTTATTTAACATTAAGTATGTTTATTCTCTCATTGGTCTGGAGAAATCAAATGGGCAATTTAATCAGAGCAACATCTTAGAAATGATGGAAAATTTGCACTCCACAGAGATCTGGGCAAGTTGGCAAACATTGGATGCAAATATCTGATGTTAGAAATGGTGCACTTGTTCTTCTATAATCAGTCATCAATACCACTGAGAACTGACTACTGAAAATAGAGAGTATTTAGTGGACTTGTCAATGTCTATCCACTCCTGAAAGGTTGTTGCTGAATGATAAGACACCTGGATTCTGGGCCTCCAGAGGAGACAAATTCAATCTGGGGCCAGAAACAAGGCTGGATCGCTCAGAGCTTTTGTGTAATAAAGTTTTATTAAAGTATAAAGGAGATAGAGAAAGACATAGGCATCAGAAGGGGGCAGAAAGAGTACCCCACTGCTAGTCTTTAGCTGGATGTTATATAATCACTAGCAGTCTGTTAATGAAAGAAAGGCATGTCTTAAAACTCAGAATGGCACTAGATAATTCATCCCAGGCCATAAAACAGATTGACTTGAATCTTGTAGAAGGGCAGGTTACCATACAAATAGTTTCGTTTACATAGATTAGGGGAACAATATCTGAGTATAACACACAGGTTTGTCAAGTAGGTTCTGAGCCATTTGGTGGAACTTGAAGACAGAGTCTGGGGTACATTAACATAGCTTAAGACAAATATTTCCATAAGAAAAAATGTATTGGTTAACTCAAGGTTTGAGAATAGTTAGCTTCAGGTGAAACCAGGTGTCATGGCAACACAGCATTTTAAGAGAAACCTCTTTTTAAATTTGTATAGAGATGAAAAAAAAATATCACCAGTTTGTTTCCTCCTGCCACTTGAGAGATAAAAATGTCTGGCACTTGCAGCCTATTTCCTCCATTTGGAGACCCCTGGCCTTCCTGCCTGTTACCCTCTCACTTCTTAGACCTAAACACACATTTAAATGAAAAATCACTGAATTACATATTTTGATATATACTGTAGTTATAAATTATGATATACATAGATTGCTGGGAAAGATTGAGGGCAGGAGGAGAAGGGGGACCACAGAGGATAAGCTGGTTGGATGGCATCACCAACTCAATGGAGATGAATTTGAGCAAACTCCAGGAAATACTGAAGGACAAGGAAGCCTGGCATGCTGCAGTCCATGGAGTTGCAAAGAATTAGACACAACTTAGTAGTCGAATGACAGCAACAATATATATATAGATAATCTTTCAAATTTTTAAAAATAATTTTCATCTGGATTAGAATTTTTAAAATGTGACCCAAAGTGGTATTTCACATATGCCCTTCATGGTCTGCACAACACTAAGAGTGGATAGACTCAAGAGAAAATCACATCCTCAGACATCAGGGACCCTACCCTGCTTCACATAGAGGAGCTACACTTATTTCTATCTATGTATGTCTATTTACATTTTTTAGGTTTCTATTTGAAGAGAGGTACCATGGCTAACAACAAAAACAAATAAAAAATTAGAAAAAAAAAATAAGTGAATTCTATTAACCTGTATGACATGAAGCACTTTAAAGAGTCTGATAGTATGATGATTAAGACTGAAGCCTCTGATGCTAGTCTGCTTGAATTTATTAAAACAGGTCTGTTTTTTTAATAGATTCAAGCCCTTTGCTTAGCCATTGATTCATTCAGAAGAATGGTAAATGAAGACCATTTTCAAGTTCATATTTACAAATCCAAAGAACACACAAATTGATTGGAAACAAAATGAATTTCCAAATTAAAAGATGACTTTAAGCTTAAAGTAAAAAATAAATAAATAAATAAAATGTTAAGTGTCATCACCAAATACAAGTAATTTTTATGTAAGAAAGGGAATGTAAAGAGTTTTTAAAATTCAATTAATATTTCAATTGCTTCTGATTCAGAATTCCTAAAATTTTGTTTAGTTTTGGACATTTTTATATTTTTAGTGTTGCACTACACTTTAAAAGTTTGTGGTGATTACATTACTGGAGGTAAATCCTTTTCTTAAATTCTTGTTTTGTACAGTATGATCAACTAACAGCTTTGTCTTAAAGAAAACTAGTTTGGAATTGACTCTATTTCTGAAGAAATAGAGCCTCTAAAATTTATATTTGTACTGTAAATTCAAGATAAATTCTAGTTCAAAGTTTAAAGAAGTGGAGGATTTGACAGCAACCTCTACTTCCCTTGCAGCTAAAAAAAACAAATTATAAAATATGCTTTAAAAGTAAGTTCCTGCATAATCTATAAATATTCAATACATTTGAAAGGAATGGCAACAGTGTGCTGGCATCAAGAAGATGCCTAGATTTCTAGTTTCTGCTTAGTATATAGAAAGCTGGAAAAGACATTGTTGCCAGCATTTCATCAAGGAAAAAACATATACTCTATAAAGGTCATAATTTGTTCTTGAGCTCATTAAAATTCTAAAGTCACAAAGTAATCAATTAGTTTGACATAGAAGCAAAGACAATGCCCTGAAGGAGAGACAGAGATAGGAACCTCCCTGGATCAGGGAACAAGATGAAACCAAGGCTGTCTTAAAAAACAGTAAGGAGGTTTCAGCAACACTTTCAAGGGATTTCTAAAGGGCAAGTATGGACTTGAGTGAGAAACTAGAGACTCTGGTAGTTGTGAGGGGGAGTTTTGCCTCACTAGCAGTTTCTTCTCCATTAACTTCAGTTGGTGCCCACAAATGATACTGAGAGCCAGGCAGGCTACCAGAGGGTTTCCTGGAGAGCTGAAGGCTTCCTGGAAGGAAGCTGCAGAAGAAGCACACGCCTCCACTCCATCGTTTCCCCCTGGAAGGAACACCTTGCCCACAGCGACAAGAGTAGTCAATGTCCAGGTCTTAATCAAGATGCCACGTGGGATGGTAGGGTAAGAAACCAGCTTAGACCTAGGCTGACACAGTCTTTTAAAAGGACTGGAAAATCCTTGTGACAGAAGACCCATAAAAGATTCAGGCAAGAACTGTTTGCCATGGGAAACAGGATGGAAATCACTGAGAAAGCCCATTCCCTACCCAGATAAGGCCTGCTCAATAATGAGACTGAGTGAATACAATAGAGGAAGCCCTCTAGAATGAAAAAGTTTATAAATGCTAATCTAAGTATATCAATAATTGCAGGAAACATAAATAATGTAAACATACAAATTAAAATACAAAGTTTGGTATACTAGATTAAAAAAAAAAAAGACTGATTATATGCTGTCTATAGGAAATTCACATAAATATAATAAAGATACAAACTAAAGGTGTAGACTTTAACATTTCTGTTTCAATCAATAGAAGCAATCAAATCAGTAGCAATTTGGAAGATACAAACAAAACTATCAACCAATTAGAGCTAACATATTTATACAACTCCCCACCAAAAAGCAAAATAATACACTTTGTTTTTAAGGAGGCATAGGACATTAATAAAAATAGGTCATGGTCAAGTAACTGAAATCATATAAAGTATATTTTGTGGTCACAATGAAATTATATTAAGAATCAATGACAGGACAGAAAAATACTCGGAAAATTCCTAAATATGTAGAATCAAATATCACTCTTACAACTTACACATCAAAAAAGAAAGTACCAAATGGAAATTAAAAAATATTTTATACTTGTTGAAGATGAAACCACAACATATAAAATTTTATGTGATGCAAACAGTACTATATAGAAAGGAATTTAATAAAAAAGAGGAAACATTATTATAAAGCAATGATCTAAGCTTTCATGTAATACCTAAAGGGAAAATAGAGGATATTAAACCTAATGAAAAAGAATAAAGAAAATAATAAGACAAAAGCAGAAATGAAAATATAAAAATAATAGAGGAAATCAACAAAACCAATAGGAGGTTGCTTGAAAAGAACAATATAGCTGATAAACCAAGCCAGAATGGCCAAGGGGCGGAAAAAAAGTGAAAAGCATAAACTCAACATAGACGATATCATAACACATCTTACAGACATTAAAGTGATGACAAGGATGTATTAGACTTATGTCATCCTATATCTGTTTAATAAATTGAATTCATAATTGAAAACTTTCCAGAAACACCAGTCTTTTCAGGCCAAGGTGTCTTTGATGGAGATTTCTACAAATCCACAGAAGAAATAATACCAATTCTATTCAAACATTTTCATAAAGTAAAAGTGCATCTAAAACTTCCTATTTCTTTTATAAGGCTTGCATTTGTCAGATATAAAAATTAAACATAGACATTACAACTTAAGTAAACTGAAGGCCACTATCACTAATGAAAACAGAAACAAAATTGTCAGCAAAATATTAGTGAATCAAATCTAGCAATATATTAAAAGAAATATAAAAATATTATCATGAACAATGGGTTTTATCTGAGGCTGATTCAACATTTAAAAATTAGCATGATTCAGTAAGACAGAAACAGGAGGTCAGGCAGGAACGTGCATGTTAGGACTGCACATTAGGTTTTCATAACATAGGGGTCAGCAAACAAAATGTTCGACTAAAGTCACTTATGCCTGAGTCTCAAATAAAAACCCCAAATCTAATATGCTGAAATTAGTAAAGGTGCATATAAAGAAAATTTGGCCCTAATATACATATTTGAAAAATTCTTACATTATTTCACATACTTTCATTGAGAAGTTGGAAGAGGAGGCACATACATAGTCATTTGATTCTCTTATTATTTTTACTAAATTTGAATTTTAGTTTTAATGATTTAATGCTCTTACTTCAACTTTTACTTCAGTTTTTTTCCCATATCAAGAGTTTGTAGCAACCTTCTATTAAACTATCATTTTATCACAAACTGTATGACTAATATTCTAGAAGCATACCTAGTCATTTAATTAAGGAAGCAAGAAAAAGAGGAAGTTGAATGTCTGAAGAGCACTTAGTAACATTTAGTTCATACCATAATATTGTAGATTATTAAAGAAAATGTAAAGAATTTGAGACAGATGCCTTGGTCCAAAGTTGGCCACTGTCTGGTTGGCAGTGTAACTTAGTTGCATTGACTATAGACCCACTGCTACCTTCTAAAAGCAAATCAGAATATATGACAACTGCTTAGGTTAGTATGTTGACAAAACACAGAAACATTTGTAGGCAAGGCTATGTTTTTCCTGTAGTCATGTACGGATGTGAGAGTTGGACCATAAAAAAATCTGAGAGCCAAAGAACTGATGCTTTCACATTGTGGTGCTGGAGAAGACTCTTGCGAGTCACTTGGACTGCAAGGAGATCAAACCAGTCCATCCTAAAGGAGACCAGTCCTGAATATTCATTGGAAGAACTGATGCTGAAGCTGAAGCTGAAGCTCCAGTACTTTGGCCACCTGATACAAAGAACTGACTCACTGGAAAAGACCCTGATGCTGGGAAAGACTGAAGGCAGGAGGAGAAGGGGATGACGAGATGGTTGGATGGCATCCCTGACTCGATGGACATGAGTTTGAGTAAGCTCCAGGAGTTGGTGATGGACAGGGAAGCCTGGGTGCTGTAGTCCATGCGGTCGCAAAATGTTGGACATGACTGAGCGGCTGAACTGAACTGAAGTGGTAAAGAACCCCCCTGCCAGTGTAGCTGATATAAGAGATATGGGTTTGATCCCTCGGTCAGGAAGATCCCCTGGAGGAGGGCACTGCAACCCACTCCTGCATTCTTGCCTAGAGAATCCCATCAACAGAGGAATCTGGTAGGCTATAGTCCATCCAGTTGCATAGAATCAGACAAGACGGAAGCTACTTAGCATGCATGCATATATCTAAAAACACTTTTTTTTTAAGTTGGAACATATTGAGAAACGCTATGCATGATATTTTCTGTTTGTTTGTTTGGTTTTTTTGGTCTGTGTGTGCTTTCTTAATAAAAGAATCATTTGTTAGCAAAGAGGAATCCAGGGCTTAAAATTGTAAGCAATTATGATTTCCTTTAATGGTATGTATGAATAAATTTAATTTAAAAAATTTGTCTTTCCCAGAACCCCAAAGTCAGAAAGTGTACTTATATTTTTAACAAAAGTTCTTTCTTAACAACAACAAAAAAGAGAGAGAGAGAGAGAAATAAAATTCCCCTTACAGAAGAACTAATTAACATAAAGTAGGTCTCAGAGACTACTGGCATTGCATGAAGTATAGGCAACTTGGAAAAGCTAATTAGGATTTGTTATTTAAACAGTACTGACTAAAATAGCCTTTGAATAAATGCATTTTTGGAAACTTTTCCTTTTATGTGAATAACTTATGGATAAGCTCATTTGCCCATGTCACTAATTTTTGAGTCCTTCAACATTAAATACTATAAGCTAAATACTTAGCTATTTGGAGTTTTAAAACAAAATGTATTTTTCATATAATTAGTTAAAATATATTCACATTTTAATTTCTAATAAAGAAATTAATCAGGTCAGAGTGAAAGAGTGCTTTGATTTAAACTTGGTAAACATTTTTTTTTTCCATTTATTTTTGTTAGTTTGGATAAACTTTTATAATTCATTCTGTGGCTTTTATTTTTAATTAGAGCCATATTACAACAGAGAATTAGGTGAGAAATAATAATTATAAAAATATACAATTTTGCAGAATATGAACATAAAATTTAGTAAGATTTGGATATGATATCCTGTTTAAACACTTACCAGGAGAGAGTGAAGGACAGGGGAGTCTGGCATGCTATAGTCCATGGGTTCCCAAAGAGTTAGACATAACTAAGGGACTGAACAACAATACAACTCTTACCAATAGTGGAACAGTAAATTAAAATACTCCCTAACTGACTTTTATATGCCAAATAATTGATTCCCTATGTCTATCTATTTTTATGTTTTGTTTGAGTTTTAACTCATATTTAGTAAATTGCACTCATTTCAACTGTACAGTTTAGCAAACTTTTAACAAGTGTTCTTACCTGTGTAATTTCCACATAGTCTATTTCTTGAATCTTTCCTTCTTCCCTTTGCCCCTTTGCATTCGACACCTTTCCAACATGTTAACTCTTGGAAGCCACTTATATGGTCTCACTAGATTTGATTGTTCTAGGATTTTATGTAAGAAGAATCATGTGAAAAGAAGTATCATGGATCCTGACTTTTTCCACTTTGCATAGTGCTTTTGAAATTCATCCACGTTATTGTTTATATAGCTAATTTGTTCCTTTAATTACTGCTGAGCAATATTCCATTGTAGGCTAAACCAAAATGTGTTTACTCATTCATGAGTTAACAGACATTTGAGTGTGTCTTTTAGAAAGTTATCATGAAAATTTATGTTCAAGTCTTATGTAAACATGAATGAAACTTAAAAAGCTTCAGTTCTTATAAATCTTGTGAGCAAGTCTTTTTGCATTGCTATCATTTTCTAAAAGTATGTCCTAGCTTTTATTATTTTTCTCCTTATAGTAGGTTTACATGGAATTAAAACTCAATCTTTAACTGATTTTTCGGTGAACTGTTTCTAAGCTGAAGCTGGTATGCTTCAGAATGAATTTTCTAATGACACAGAACTCCAGATTTTGTTGTTTTGTTTTTGCCATAGTGTTCACAAATAGAGCAGCTTTGCTCTGTGAAATTTCCTTGCCCAACTTCCCTCCTCCACTTTTTTCTGGATCTTTCCCCTCTCTTGTCCCTTTTTTTGTCTCTAAACTTCTTAGTTTTGTGCCACTTCAAGTAGTTTCTTTTCAGTGAGTATCCTAAAAGAATTTCTTATCCTAAAAGACATGGTTAGCTGATCAATTTTGAGAGTTTCTTGCAGTTGTACAGATCACATCACGGAGAACTAGGACTTTCACATGCCATATTGGTTTTTCTCTGCAAATAAAATATTAACATAAACTTCCTGTATCTGTTTGCCTTTATCTGGTTTTGAAGCTTGTGGGGAAATTCCATTGCAAATAGTATTCATAGGTTTTATATTGTGGATATATAACTGCTCTCTAGTTTTTTGTCAGGATTTAGAAAACTCTGCTGTGCTCTCCATCTGCCCAGAATCTCCTTGTTATTTTTAAATGCTTTCAGCTAGTTGACTCAGAAAATGCTTTAGTCACTAGTTTTAGTTCCCAAAGTCTTTTTCTTCAATTTTTAATGGGACTCCAAAGATGAATGTGATTAGCTATGGCCATTCTACGAGACAGGTTTCTTCTCTTTGATGACTTGTGTCAATGTCAACTTTAATAGACACAAAGTAACAATAGTTCTGCAATGTTTTCAAGGAGTCATACTTAATTGGGACATATATGAAATATATGGGACATATATATGCGGCATACATGGGACATAAATATATTAGGACATATATAATATATAAAGTTCCTCATTTCTGTTGTTTAAAACTCTTATTAGCCACACTTTTTAGCTTTTAAGCATATTCCTTCATATTTGAGAATAAAGCCAGTGTTCAAACAAGCAGAAAGATAATGAGTGTAAAATTCAAGCTATACTTAATAAATTCAAAAAAATCTATAGAAGTTAATTTCAGCATGTTTGGATAGGAAAACTATTTACAGAGCGGGAATATACTTAGTTTTACTATAAATAAAGGCTTGTTTTAAGTACTTATTATGGGACTTAGTTTTGTTACCAAAATGAAAGTTCATGTGCCAGAATACACAGTGAGGCCAAACAGTACCAAAATGCCAGAGTTTGGAGCAGAGGAACATTTACTGAGGGCTGTGCAAGGAGAGGGGTGGTTCATGAATTTAAAGGATCAAACTCTCAACAAAGCCCTTTTTGAGGAGAGAGGAAGGAGGGCCATGAGGAGTGGTTGTAAACATCTCGGTGTCAGATCCCTCTTTCTGGAGGTCAGGTCATGGTCAGGTAACATGTTCCTGTAAATCTCTATCTAACAAGTGGTATTCTCTGTCCTGACAAGAATGGGCATGTCCCAGGGCACCACTTTCCCCTCCAAGGCCTGGTACTGCTGAGAGGAGGCAGAGCTCAGCTGGCTGCACCCTCAGGGCCGGGTACTCAGACCCTGCTCATCTGTCGTCGCTGAGGGAGCCGGGCACCCAGCCCAACTGGCCCTCAGGTTTCTCAGGCTGCCCATGTGGGGGATGGTGGGAGGAGTTGGGGGCTGGTAGGGGGCAAGTCCCACAGAAAGCATCCCAGACAGATGGCTGCTGCCATGAGGTGGCAGAGGTGGGGATGGGGGAGTCACCGCTGCCTCAAGGCCAGTGGGTGGCCTTGATGAGGGCTCTAGAGACCAGCAGGACACAGTCTCCCACCTGTAACCTGGGCCCCCAGCTCACCCACTAGCCCAAGGCTGGATGAACTGGAGGGCCCCAGGGAAAAGGTCAGGATCCACCTTGTACCTCACTCTTCTCTGCCTGGCAATCATTGGCCACTGACTGATTGGGACCTCTTGCTCTGGCTAACTGACAGTTGCTCACTTGAGGGGAGAAGCCAATTGCCAAGCTGACTAATGGCTGAGCAGGATCACAAATGTTTGCTCATTGATAGTTGCTCATTGGGGGCAGGGCCCAAGGTGGCCGTGACCTATGGCTGTCTGACATGAATGCAAGCTCAGTCACGTCCAATGCTGTGAGACCCCATGGGCTGTAGCCTGCCAGACTCCTCTGTTCATAGAGTTTTCTAGACAAGAAAACTGTCTAGTATTCTTGGATCATCATTTCCTCTTACAGAGAATCTTCCCGATCCAGAAATTGAACCCGTGTATCCCGAGTTTCCTGCATTGGCAGGCAGGTCATTTACCACTGCACCACCTGGGAAACCCTAAGGGACCATTAATGGTCTTCCAGGTAACCACTGCCTGGTTACGGGGTGGGTGGGGTAAAGCCCACAGCAATGCCCCAGTGCTAAGGTCTGCACAGGCAACTCACCCAGCATAAATTGGCACTTACTATTCCAGAAAGGGTTTCCTTGGTGACTGAGTGGTAAAGAATCCATCTGCAGCACAGGAGATGCAGGAGACGAAAGTTCTATCCCTGGGTTGGGAAAGGGAGGGCAACCCACCCCAGGATTCTTGCCTGAAAAATCCAATGGACAGAGGAGCCTGGCAGCTCTGGTCCATGCAGTTGCAAACAGTCGGACACAATTGAAGTGACTGAGCACATATCCTAGAAAGAAATGCTACATAGCCACATGTTGATGTGATTCCCTCTCTTTGGTCTAAACTAGTGGGCTTCCTATTGAATTCTCATGCTCAGTTCACATTTTAGATGAACTATGACACATCCAGGGTAGAAAAAGTAAATAGGTACAGTATTGTAAAACAGCCTTAAAATTGAACATCTTCAATATTTTCATTAGCCAGCCTAATTTATTTCAGATTTATCAACTACTTGTTCACACTTTTTCCTACTGATAACTCTGTGATTTATTATGACATTTGTTTAGCACCAAAGTTTGACAAAGTTTTACAGTATCTTATTCTTAAATTTCTTCAGCCCTTCACCACAATAGATGAATTAGTATTTGGCTTAAAAGGGGAAATAAATAGCCATATATGTTGAACACTTCTAGTTTTCCACTTACGAGTTATTTATGTGAGTACATGAGAAAATTTTATGTTTGCCAGTATAAAGGGAAATAGATTAAAAAATAGACTGCAACTACAGATTACCATTAAATAAAAATAATGGTTGGATCCAGCAGATCAAAAAATCCTCAAATCTGATGGATATTTCAGTTATAGAAATGTGTATTATTCTTATATGCTGATGTGAATAGAGTTGTCAAAATATGTGTCAGCATTTTAAAGCAAAGTAGCAAGCAGGTAACTCAATAAATAATTGCTACTAACTCAATAAATTCTTAGAAATGGAATTTATTTTCTTCTTCCCGATCATGCTCACTGCACTTTCATGTTGATACCTTCTCCTTAGCCAGGAAACATCTGCCAAAAGGCTTTGCAAACAATTCCAAATGTGCCAAAAATGCAGATAAATATTTTTATATATTAGGAAATATATGACTATGACTATAGGACACATATGTAATACCTATTATAATATGCAATATATAGATATGGAGATAGTTGGATAGCATCACCAATTCATGAAATTGGGCAAACTCTGGGAGATAGTGAGGGACTGGGAGGCCTGGAGTGCTGCAGTCCATGGAGTCGCAAAGAGTTGGACACAACTTAGCAACAACATATGGAGTAGGAAATAGCACCCCACTCCAGTATTCTTTCCTGGAAAATTCCATGGGCAGAGGAGCCTGGAGGGCCATGGTTCATGGAGTCACAGAGTCAGGCTCAGCTGAGCGACTGAGTGTATGCGTATGTGCTGGCTCAGTCTCTTCAGTCGTGTCTGACTCTATGGGACCCCGTGGACCATAGACCACCAGGCTCCTCTGTCCATGGGATTTTCCAGGCAAGAATGCTGGAGTGGGGAGTCATTTCCTCCTCCACAGGATCTTCCCAACCCAGGCATCAAAATTCATGTCTCCTGGGTCTCCTGCAGATTCTTTACCTCTGAGCCACCAGGGAAGCCCAATATATATGTATACTTATGTGTATTACTTTGGGAGGAAATTTTATCTGTAAGTTTTACTGAATTGATTAATCACCATATGAAAACTCTTCAGCTCACATTGCTGTTATTCTAGGAGTATTCCAAGGGAAGAAGAGAAACATCAATGTTTTCTTCCTATGAGGTTTCAGGCCCTGGGCATATGGGAATATGCCAACTTGTATGGTTGAACTAAACAGCTGAAAAATAAATCCTGTTAGTGCAGTAACAAATGTACATACTTACAAACTTTTTTAATTTATGAAATGCTCTTCTATATACTAATGAAGATTTATTTTTCAAACATTAGGAGGAAAACAGGCCAAAAATTCAATTCTCATGTTGATATTGATCTATACAAATTTCCACCTCTGCACATTTAGTAAAGTGTCCTATAAGATATTCTGATCAAGCATAATATTTTATTATCATATTCACATCTTCTCATAAATATAATTGTGAAACAAATTTCCTAGGACTTCTCTCCTTTATGCAAAGTCCTCTAGTTATTAAAGTATGTAGTACTGGGGCAAAGCTACACCTGAAATTAGATAAGCAAGTAAGGCAGGATAATATTTATTTATAAAAAAGGAAATATGATTTTATTATCAGGAAACATTTAATGTATATATTTTTATCACACACCTGGTTTTGTCCTACATGATATTTTATTATGAAATCATTAGCATATCTGTTTGCAATTTAATAAAAAACCTGGGACCAGATGAGAAATATATTTTTAAAAATAAGTATGAGCATGAAAAAGATCAAACTGGAATTCAAAGACCACATGAATATATTTTCCATGGAGGAGATTTAGTGTTGAGCTGTTCCTTTAAACTATTTTACTCTCTATGTAAACCTGCAATACTGACCTCATGCCCAGCCAACCCATGTCCTTGTTAAATGCTGAGGAGGAAAGAAGTGATCATTTGTACTGCTAAAGTTTCACTTCCAGTGGTTGGATAACACTGTTAGCAGTAGAAGCAAGCTGAAGATTTTGTAAAGAGCAGTTCAAAAGGAATAGATGACCCTCTTTGATGACAGGTGGTTAACATTTCCTCAGTAACCAGCTCTTAGCAGCTGTCTGGCTGTGGCCCCGGGGCCTTTCTCATTCAACCCATCAGCAGTGGGGCAATTTACACACTTCACATCTCAATTTTAAATTTTCAGACATAAAGATAACATCCAGAAAGCAGAAATGCCTATGATAAACTAGGTTGTTGTTGTCTAGTTGCTTAGTTGAGTCCAACTATTTGTGACCCCATAGACTGCAGCACACCAGGCCTCCCTGTCCTTCACCATCTCCCGGAGCTTGCTCAAACTCATGTCCTTTGAGTCAACGATGCTTTCCAACCACCTCATTCTCTTTCATCCCCTTCTCTTCCTGCCTTCAATCCTTCCCAGCATCAGGGTCTTTTCCTGTGAGTCAGCTCTTTGCATCAGGTGGCCAAAGGATTGGAGCTTCAGCTTCAGCATCAGTCCTTCCAATGAATATACAGGATTGATTTCATTTAAGATTGACTGGTTTGATTTCCTTGCAGTCCAAGGGAGTCTCAAGAGTCTTCTCCAACACCACCATTCAGTAGCAGTGCTTTTATTCTTTCCGGTACAATACATTTATATTTTGTATTGTCTTTAACATGTATTATATAGTCTTACACATTTCTTTACGTAAAAATTTTGAATTTCTTGAAAATAAGTCACAAATTCAATTCTTCTTTATATTCATACGTTTTCTTTATAGTCACTGCACATAGGACAATGACTGGAGCACAGTAAATATTATATAAAAGTATATATATTTAAATCACTAATAAGTAAATTATGCTATAAAATGTGAATATCAACTCAATGACAGCACTATGATAATCTCATTTTCTTCTATGGCATTTTTTGTCACAGTAAATATTTTAAATGATAATATTAAACTCAGGAGAAGGAAGCATTTTAGAAAACATAGTATGAACAAAATTTATCTGGTATGACATTGTGAAATCTGTTATTATTTAAGGTAAATTAATGCTTTATGGCTTGAAAAAATAGCAACTTTCTGAGTATTTTGGCACTTTGTGGTGCTTTCTCTGATATAAAAGCAGAATTATATTTTTAATCAACCAAAGTCAAAATATAAATTTTTTATGTGTAAATTTGAGTTAGCCCATGAATACTTTCCAGACAAAGCATTTACCAAGATAAATATCATACTCCTTAACTCAAAATTTCACTAATAATAGAAAAAAAAATACACATTAGCATGGTGTAAACATTCATAGCAAATGGGGAATAAATGTGGTAGCTATTTTCTTATCAAATTATTTTTTGTGCTGTGCCACAAAAATTAAATATTATAAAGCAATTAAATAGAAATGCTGTCAAATTATTTAGGATGCATCATTTTTCACACCAGTTATTTTTTAATCAGTTACGATTATCTTTTCCAATCCAAAGTAATACAGACGGGGGTAGGAATATAACGACGGTGTTAATAGTATTCTCTAACTTAAAAGAAAACCAATTTTATTATGATTCAATATGGCCATCTTTTGTTTTGTTTTGTTTTGTTTTGTTTCATTGGGGAATAGTAGCTTCACACTGCGGTGTTAGCTTCAGCTGTACAACGTGGTGAATCAGGTATATGTACACATACGTTCCCTCCTTCCTGAGCCTCCGTCCCTGCCCCTCATCCACCTGACTAGGTCATCGCAGAGCACCGGGCTGAGTTCCCTGCACTGTAGAGCAGGTTCCCACCAGCTTTCTGTCCTACACATGGCAGTGTTTCTATGTCAGTGCTACTCTCTCAGTTCATCCCACTCCTCCCCCGATGTGTCCACACATCTGTTCTCGATGTCCGAGTCTCTATTCCTGCCCTGCAAATTGGTTCATCTGTACCATTTTTCCAGATTCCACATATATATGTTGATATATTTATTTTACTGTTTCTTTTTTCGCTCTGTATGACAGACTCTAGGTCCATCCACAGTTCTACAAATGACCCAGTTTTGTTCCTTTTATGGTTGAGCAATATTCCATTGTCTATGTGAACCATGTGCACATACTCACTCAGTAGCTCATTTGTGTCCGACTCTTTGTGATCCCTGGATTGGGGCCTATCAGGCCTCTCTGTCCATGGAATTTTCCATGTAAGAATACTGGAGTGGGTTACCTTTTCTTCCTCCAGGGGATCTTCCTGACCCATGGATCGAACCCACATCTTCTGTGTCTCCTGCACTGGCAGACAGATTCTTTACCATTGAGCCACCTGAAAAGACATACATGTACCACATCATCTTTATTCATTCAGTTTCTGGAAAGTTAAAGCTGACAATTAGACCTGGAAATAGTGCGATTCCACAACAGGAATTACAACACTGTGGGTGTTCTTCTCTATCTTCATCTAATACACAATAGATTTTTCTTATCGTCACTTATCATTCTCTCCGTCAATCAAGTTGCCATTTATCACTTCAAGAGAAGTTTGGATTTAGCCTAGAAGAGATACTTTAAAATTGAGTAATGAATCCTAAAATCCATACCAAATAGAATAACATGACAGCAAAACTATGTAAACACATATTAAAATATATGTTGCTAAGTTTAGATTTATAGAATGCTGTAAAGATAGCAGCAGTTGCAAAAGATAGTAGAAAACCAGTTTCTCCTGTTGTTAATATATTACCATGATGCATTTGTCAAAATAAAGAAGCTGTCATTAACACATTTGTATTAGCTAAACTCTAGATACTACGTGGGTTTCATTTTGCTATTAATGTTCTGTTTCAGGATGGATCTGTTACAGGATCCCACACTCCATGTGTTTAAGGTAGTTTTGCCAGATTTCTGAGCTCTAAAGTTACTACTTTTCTTTTTGCATACCCTCTTGTTGGGAAGCAAGTCCCTAAGTCTAACTCATCTATGGGTGAGGGTAGGGGTGTGGGTGGAGGAGAAGGTGGAGGGTCTGGTAATTAAGTATGTCTCCTGAAGGGAGAAGCACCTACGTATGCTATTTTGTATTGTTCTGCAAAGAAGACTTGTCCTTTTAACCCTCATGTGTTTATTTATTCAGTAATTTATTTTTAGTTGGTATTTTATTTAAAATATTTCCCCAGCTTTATCAATATATAACTGACATATAATATTGTGTAGTTTAAGGGGTACAACATGAAGATTTGATACTTACATATTGTGAAATTATTATCATAATAGGGTTAGTTAACATTTCCATCACCTGTGTATTAACCCTTGTGTGTGCATGTGTGTGTGGTTAGAATATTTAAGATCTAATCTCTTAGTAGCTTTCATATAGTATCAATATTATTGTTAACTTTAGTCACAAGGCTGTACATTAGAACCCAGAACTTACTCAGCTTATAACCAGAATTGTGCATCCTTTATGACCAACATCTCCAATTTTCTCCACCCCTCAATCCCTGGGGACCACCATCCTTTCTTCTGCTTCAATTTGTATTATTGAGTTTGGATTTTTAAAGTGATAGCATACAATTCCACTTAACATAATGACCTCAAGGTCCATCCTTGTCATCACAAATGTCAATATTTTCTTCTTTCTCATGGCTGAATAATATTCCATTGTGTGTATAAAATATTTCCTTTATTCATTTGTAGACAGACCCTTTGTTTACACATCTTGGTTATTGTGAATAACTCTGCAACAAACATGGGAGTGCAGAGGTCTGTTACTGATTTCATTTTCTTTCCTATACACCCAGAAGTGGGATTACTGGATCATATGGTGGTTCTATTTTTCACTTGATGATGAACCTCCATCATGAAATGTTTTCATAATGGCTGGAACATCTCATATTCTTACCTGCAGTGCACCTGAATACTTTTTTCTCCACATCCTATCTCTTGTCTATTGACGGTAGCCATTCTAATAAGGGTAACTTTACATTTCTTACAGGTATAAAGTGATATTGAATATGGACTTTCCTGATGACTATTGATGTTATCTTTGGTGTTGAGCATCTCTTCATATATTTGTTGGGCACCTGTATCTATTTCTTCTTTGGAAATTTGTTTACACAGGCACTCTGTCCATTTTTTAGTCATTGTTTTCTTTCTGTTGACCTCTAGGAGTTTCTCATGTATTTTGTCACCCCTTACCTGATTGATGTGGAATTTACAAATATTTTCTCCCATTTCATAGGT
This sequence comes from Cervus canadensis, assembly GCF_019320065.1. Classification (NCBI taxonomy): domain Eukaryota; kingdom Metazoa; phylum Chordata; class Mammalia; order Artiodactyla; family Cervidae; genus Cervus; species Cervus canadensis. Next base: position 70,080,371 of record NC_057398.1, read on the forward strand.
TGTCTTTTCATTTTGGTGATTTTAACTCTGCTAAAATTTAATTGTTCTTTTCTTATCAATTCACTCATACTTCTCTTTGTAACACATACCAATTTATGAAATATATATATTTCATTAAATTATGAAATATTTAACAAATGCTAAATGTTCCTGATGATGAGATTTAAAGTGATACTTTATTCCTTGCATTATTCTCTATCAGAAGAGTTTCTTTTTGTTTTTAAATTGAGCATTTTTCACTTGTTAAAAAATTCTAACATTATAATTTTAAAATGTCACTCAAAAATCAAAATGAAGAGTATTTTTCTCTAATGGGAAGTGGAAATGGCTTTATTCAGTCCATATTCATAAATGTCAGGGAAAATTATTAATTGCATTTGAATTTACAAGATGTTAAACAATTACTCAGAAATAGGCTAATTTTAGTATCTTTGTGCTATGTTGAGTTTAATTCCTTTCTCGAATCTGTTGTGTACTTTGTTATTTGTCAGTTGATTGTGTAATTGAACATTTTAGTCACTTCCACTTTATTCAAGGGCAGAAGAGTTGAAAATGAGCTTTGAAGAAGTCTAATTTAGAGACACTAAGCTGTATCAGGAAAAGAAAAGCAAAAAGGCAAAATGGTTGTCTGAGGAGGCCTTAAAAATAGCTATCAGAAAAAGAGAAATGAAAAGCAAAGGAGAAAAGGAAAGATACACTCATTTGAATGCAGAGTTCCAAATAAAAGCCAGGAGAGATAAGAAAGCCTTCCTCAGAAATCAATGAAAAGAAATACAGGAAAACAACAGAATGGGAAAGACTAGAGATCTCTTCAAGAAAATTAGAGATACCAAGGGAACATTTCAGGCAAAGATGGGTTCAATAAAGGACAGAAATGTTATGGATCTAAGAGAAGCAGAAGATACTAAGAAGAGGTGGCAAGAATACACAGAAGGACTGTACAAAAAAGATCTTCATGACCCAGATAATCACAATGGTGTGATCACTCATCTAGAGCCAGACATCCTGGAATTTGAAATCAGGTGCACCTTAGAAAGCATCACTATGAAGAAAGCTAGTGAAGGTGATAGAATTCCAGTAGAGATATTTCAAATCCTGAAAGATGATGCTGTGAAAGTGCTGCACTCAATATGCCAGCAAATTGGAAAACTCAGCAGTGGCCACAGGACTGGAAAAGGTCAGTTTTCATTCCAATCCCAAAGAAAGGCAATCCCAAGGACTGCTCAAACTACCACTCAATTGCACTCATCTCACAGGTGAGTAAAGTAATGCTCAAAATTCTCCAAGCCAGGCTTCAGCAATATGTGAACTGTGAACTTCCAGATGTTCAAGCTGGATTTAGAAAAGACAGAGGAACCAGAGGTCAAATTGCCAAGATTCACTGGATCATTGAAAAAGCAAGAGAGTTCCAGAAAAACATCTATTTCTGCTTTATTGACTGTGCCAAAGCCTTTGACTGTGTGGATCACAATAAACTGTGGAAAATTCTGCAGAAATGGGAATACCAGACCACCTGACCTGCCTCTTGAGAAACCTGTATGCAGGTCAGGAAGCAACAGTTAGAACTGGACATGGAACAGCAGACTGGTTCCAAATAGGAAAAGGAGTACGTCAAGGCTGTATATTGTCACCCTGCTTATATCCAGCATACATCATGAGAAACGCTGGGATGGAAGATGCACAGGCTGGAATCAAGATTGTCAGGAGAAATATCAATAACCTCAGATATGTAGATGACACCACCCTTATGGCAGAAAGTGAAGAGGAACTAAAGGGCCTCTTGATGAAAGTGAAAGACAATAGTGAAAAAGTTGGCTTAAAGCTTAACATTCAGAAAACTAAGATCATGGCATCTGGTCCCATCACCTCATGGGAAATAGATGGGGAGACAGTGGAAACAGTGTCAGACTTTATTTTTTTGGGCTCCAAAATCACTGCAGATGGTGACTGCAGCCATGAAATTAAAAGACACTTACTCCTTGGAAGGAATGTCATGACCAACGTAGATAGCATATTAAAAAGCAGAGACATTACTTTGCCAACAAAGGTCCATCTGGTCAAGGTTATGGTTTTTCCAGTGGTCATGTATGGATGTGAGAGTTGGACTGTGAAGAAAGCTGAGGGATGAAAAATTGATGCTTTTTGAACTGTGGTGTTGGAGAAGACTCTTGGGGGTCCCTTAGACTGCAAGGAGATCCAACCATTCCATCCTAAAGGAGATCAGTCCTGGGTGTTCATTGGAAGGACTGATGTTGAAGCTGAAACTCCAATACTTTGGCCACCTGATGTGAAGGGTTGACTCATTGGAAAAGACCTTGATGTTTGGAGGGACTGGGGGCAGGAGGAGAAGAGGACGACAGAGGATGAGATGGCTGGATGGCATCACCAACTTAATTGATATGAGTTTGAGCAAGCTCCAGGAGTTGGTGATGGACAGAGAGAAGCCTGATGTGCTGTTGTCGATGGCGTTGCAAAGAGTCGGACACAACTGAGTGATTGAAATGAACTGAACTGAACTGAACCATTTTATTATATTCATTTGGTACAGATTTGTTTCATTAATCTTGTGCAGAACTTAATGTAATTTTTCAAAATTAAGAACTATTCTTAACCTCTAGGAAAGTATTCTCTATCATGAGAGAATATGTACTTTGCCCATTTTCTCTACAGTTTTATTTTTTTAAGTCATTTTAAAAATATGGAAGACCAATTCATTTTCGTGTCCCAAATTCTGAAGTTCTCTTTTTTCGTCTTTTATTTCACAATACTGATTTATGGACATGTTCTCTATATAGATCTTACCCACTTCCGCCTGTTTTTCCATGTCAATTTAAGGTCTACAATGTAAGTAGACATTAATTATTCATGTTTCAATATATATTACTTCATATTATATAACTTCATTGCACTATATTTGGGGTTCCTGTTCGTATGGTCACTGTTTTTCCTTTAAAGTTTCTCTGAAGTTTAATTAGCATATGATTTAAAACATAATTTTTGTATTATCCACTTTAATATATCACTACCACTATCAGATCACACTTTACAGGTTCATTTTATATCTATTGGAAGACTGATTATTTTTCAGATATGTAACACCATCTTTCTTAACACATAAAATTTACTTGAAAACTTGAAAGAGCACTATTACATAGAAATAGAATGTATTAATTTGCATGACACTTAACTTACACATGTGTATGTGTTTGCTGCTCAGTCGTGTCCAACTCTACAGACCTCACAGACTGTAGCATTCCAGACTCCTCTATCCATGGAATTCTCCAGGCAAGAATACTGGAGTGGGTTGTCATGACCTTCTCCAGGGGATCTTTCCAACCCAGGAATCGAACCCCCATCTCCTGTGTCTCCTGCATTGGCAGGGGGGATCTTAACCACTAATGACACCTGGGAAGCCCTATATCTCTCTAGTAGGATTCAAAATACTCTTTCTCTCTGTCAATAGTTTATTAGGTTTTATGAAATAAAACATAATATTTTGAAATATAAACTGAATTTCAGAAGAATCAAATTAAATTGTTCCCTGAATACAAAATTTTAAAACTATATCCTTAAAATTTCACAGATGCATTAACTATGTGCTAAGTATCAGTGACATTTGTTCTGATTATGCCTTGTTTATTTAAAACATTTAATTATTGACACCCAAAATCAAATTATACTTAGCAAAATTAGGAAATTTATAGCTTATGGATTCCTGATCTCCAAAGAAGATTTAGCTTTGGGACCAGGGACCAGGCTTGATCACTCAAAACCTTTTGTGTGAATTATGAAAAGGGACAGAGCAAGCTTGACATGGACATCAGAAGGAGTACAGAGAATGCCCCCTCACTAGTCTTAGCAAGGGAGCTATATACTTTTTTAATTGGTTATTGCAATAAATCAAAAGAATGTCTCAAGTTTGTAAACGTCTTACTAGACCCATTCCCACAATTTATATTTTAAGATTACAGGATTAGAACTAACAATAGAAAGATCTTACCAGACCCACTCTCACAACAAAATGTAGATTGTTATTTGTCAGTTGATTGTGTAGTTGAACATTTTAATCACTTCTACTTTATTCAAGGACAGAAGAGTTGAAAATGAGCTTTTAAGAAGTCTAAATTTAGAGACACTAAGCTGTATCTGTAACATTGGACTCATCGCATGTACACATACACACACACATACACACAAAGCATGGAGCTTAGGTCAATGGATTGAATTAAAACTTTAAAGTTGCTAACAAACTAGAACTTAATTTTTCTCACCACAAAAAAGAGATGATAATGATGTCATGTGATAGAGGGGTCAGCTAAAGCTGAGTGCTAATCATTTATAGGTACATTTTTCAAGAGTTCTTTTGACAGTTGTATTCTTTTATGAAAATCATGTAGATAATAAATTATGTTTAATTAAAATTGTTTTTTCTCTCTTCCTTGTGTGTAGTGTGCTTTTAGTTGCTCAGTTGTGTTCAACTCTTTGTGACCCAATGGACTGCAGCCTGCCAGTCTCCTCTGTCCATGGATTCTTCAGATAAGAATACTGGAGTGGGTTGTCATTCCCTTCTCCAGGGGAACGTCCCCAACAAAGGATTGAACCCAGATCTCCTCCACTGCAGGTAGATTCTTTACCATCTGAGCCACTGAGAAAGTCTGTCTCTTTACCTTACATTATTTAAATTACATCAATGTTTTTTTCTAAAACAAAATGCTATAACATAAATATCTCCATGACTAATCCTGCTTTCTAAAGCTGACCTCTGATAAAAGTATAAAGGCAGTTATCCAGATGCTCTGTCGTGTTTAACTAGCAAAGCATAAACTGTAGAATGATATATTCTTAATCCCTTTTGTGAAAAGATATATATATATTTATATATATAGATGACATATGCATAATTTCTATTAAGTCATAATAAATGCTTTAAAATTTGATCTTTTACTATACAAAAATTATAACTGGAACACACACACACACACACATATATATATTTATAGGCTTCACTAGCAACTCATATGGTAAAGAATCCGCGAGTATTGTATTGCAGGAGACCTGGTTCAATCCCTGGATCGGGAAGATCTCTTGGAGAAAGGAATGGCTACCCACTCCAGTTATTCTTGCCTGAAGAATTCGATGAGCAAAGGAGCCTAGTGGGCTACAGTCCTTGGGATAGCAAAAATGTCGGACACAACTGAGCGACTAACACTAACTCTTCAATAGTTTCACATTATTAGTGGCATTAGAAATATCTACAGGTTCTCCTAACAGGGTTTTTTTTTTGTTTTTTTTTCAGTTAATAATAATATTTAAGGCTTAGCAGAGTTGCCAATGATAGAAATGTACCTAATACTCTACTTAAAGGGGAGGATTTACTTATTTATTTTTTTATTTTTTTTTTGCATTTTCTTCCAGTTTCAGTTTAGTTCAGTTGCTCAGTCGTGACCTACTCTTTGCGACCCCATGAACCGCAGCACACCAGGCCTTCCTGTCCATCACCAACTCCTGGAGCCTACCCAAACCCATGTCCATTGAGTCGGTGATGCCATCCAACCATCTCATTTGTCCTCCCCATGTCCTCCTGCCTTCAATCTGTCACAGCATCAGAGTCTTTGTTGCCAAAGTGATATCTCTGCTTTTTAATATGCTGTCTAGGTTGGTCTAAACTTTCCTTCCAAGGAGTAAGCGTCTTTTATTTTCATGGCTGCAATCATCATCTGCAGTGATTTTGGAGCCCAGGAAAATTGTCAGCCACTGTTTCCACTGTTTCCCCATCTATTTGCCATGTAGTGATGGGGCCAGATGCCATGATGTTAGATTTCTGAATGTTGAGCTTTAAGCCAACTTTTTCACTCTTGTCTTTCACTTTCATCAAGAGGTCCTTTAGTTCCTCTTCACTTTCTGCCATAAGGGTGGTGTCATTTACATATCTGAGGTTATTGATATTTCTCCCAGCAATCTTGATTCCAGCCTGTGCATCTTCCAGCCGAGCGTTTCTCACGATGTACTCTGCATATAAGTTGAATAAGCAGGGTGACAATATACAGCCTTGACGTACTCCTTTTCCTATTTGGAACCAGTCTGTTGGTCCATGTCCAGTCCTAACTGTTGTTCCTGACCTACATACAGGTTTCTCAAGAGGCAGGTCAGGTGGTCTGAATCTCTTTCAGAACTTTCCACAGTTTATTGTGATCCACACAGTCAAAGGCTTTGGCATAGTCAACGAAGCAGAAATAGATGTTTTTCTGGAACTCTCTTGCTTTTTTGATGATCCAGAAGATGTTGGTAATTTGATCTCTGGTTCTGCTGCCTTTTCTAAAACCAGCTTGAACATCTGGAAGTTCATGGTTCACATATTGCTGAAGCCTGGCTTGGAAAAGTCCAGTTTCATTCAGATATAATTGACACACAGACCTGACCAAGTTTAAAGTACACAGCATAATAATTTGACTTACAGAAATCAGGAAATGATGACGACACTTAATGAACATCCATATCTCCAATAGGAACAAAATTAAATTAGAAAAAATATTTTGATAAAATTTTTTAGGATTTGTTCTCTTAATTCTCCTATATGGTAGATAGTAGTGTTAACTCTATTTATCATATTGCTATTACACCCCTTATACTTATTTATCTTACTGTTTTAAGTCTGTACCTTTTGATCGCCTTCACTCAGCTCTTCCTCCCCAATATCCCAGTCACCTCTGGTAACCACAAGTTTGAAATCTTTTTACAAGAGTAATGTTCCATCATATATACTATATATATATATATATATATAATATGTGCATGTGTGCATGCTCAGTCACTTCAGTCATGTTTGACTCTTTGTGACACTATGGACTATTGCCCACAGGCTCCTCTATCAGTGGGGTTCTCCAGGCAAGAATACTGGAGCGGGTTGCCATGCCCTCCTCCAGGGGATCTTCCAAATCTAGGGATAGAACTTGTATCTCCTTTATGGCAGGTGGATTCTTTGCCACTGAGACACTAGGGAAGCCTTATATATAATAGTTATATGTGATATATATATGTGTATATATACATATAATATAATATATAAGCTATATATTACATCTTATTTATGCATTCCTCTGTTGATGGACACTTAAATTGCCTCCATGTCTTGGCAATTATAAACAGTGCTGCTGTGAACGCTGGGGTGCTTGTATCTTTTTGAATTATTATTTGCTTTCTTCAGATATATCCCCAGAATTGGAATTGCTGGATCAAAATAATGTTATATTTGATTTTTTGAGGAATCTCTAGACTGTTTTCTGTAGTATTTCCTTGTCTCAAATTTGTAAGTTCTTTCATATATTTTCCTTTATGAAAATAAAATAAATGCTTCATCCAGTTTTGTAAAACTAAAAACATTTCTACAACATTCATGTATAAATAATTTTCATAATCCATTAGCACTCTCTAAAATTATATTTTCTGCACAGATCAAGCAGAAGAGTTGAAAGAGAAATGCATCAGACTCATGCTTCTGGAAAAAAATGGATTTAGATGTCCTTTACCTATTTCTCCTTCTAATTATAACTAAAATCCTTGGCTGAAATACATAAAGCAGCTATCATAAGACTCTGAAAGTTGGGGAAAAGAAGGTGGCCTGACCAAGCTCTTTGGGGCTTGAAAAATGGCCCAGCAGTGAGTTTCACGAGGTTTTATTTTGCCTCCTGTGTATCCAGGCCTCAGTGCAAGAGAATCCTACTCTCACTAGCCAAACGGATGGGAGAAGTGAGACAAAATCCATCCTACTCCAGGTGAGCACCATGAGAAAAGACACACCCATCCCCATTGTCACTATTTCTGGCCAAGACTATGGGTTGGAGCTCCTACAACACCCGCACTAACACCAGCAGAGGCAGCTGTCCCCTAAGCTGGCTCTGCGCAGACCGTGAGGGTGTGCGTTGTTGACTATTGCCGCACTGCACTAAGTAAAGAGCTGCAAGAGGGGCAGCATGCGGCTCCGGCACAACTAGTGACTGGGTGAGACGGAGGAAGGAGAACTGGAAAGCAGGAGTCTTTAAATCTGTGTATGAAGTCCTGGGCAGAACTTTGAGCAAACCAACTATGAAGCTGACCATAATCAACACAGCACACTGAACTATGTGTGGACTACTGCCCAGGTTTCAGATTGGCTTCTGGGTTGCACCCAAGTGGGACAGACCAGAATAGCACTGCAAAGGCTTTGAAAATGAATTGACATTTGAAACACAGCCCACAAAACTATACACTTTTGTTAGTACTCTTCACTTCAAGACTCTCAATACATTATTTTGATTTTTCCAACATTAAGTTGAATGAAGAAATGTCTGAAGGAAGACTGATATGCAGACATATTTCTTTGTAGAACATATGTATAACTTAAGTGTGAGCAGGGCTTCTTTTTCTATTTAAATTCAAGTATTATTAGAAGTATTTATTTTTTGAAGGACTTTAATACTTGGCAAGATACTTGTATATGCAAAATTAGATCTTTGGTAAGCTCAGGAAACTGTACTTCCAGTATATCACTGAGTATTATTGTATTTTTTTTTTAATTTATTCTTTGGGAATAATTAATATGCATGTGTTTGCCCCATGTTTTTTCTTTACAATATACTAAATTCTTCATTTGATTATATTGCTCCTTGGCAATTACTAGCTTTTCTCTCCAATCCTCTGGAGTATTAATTCTTGCCTGACTCATCAAAATTTACTTTTATCTCAACTTTATTTTCATCTTTTTATTGATGTGGAATTCACATAACATCAGATTAAACATTTCAAAGTGAATAATTCAGTGACATTTAATTTATTCACAATGCAGTACAGCTACTGTTTTAACTAGTTCAAAAACACTTCATCATCCCAAAATAAACCTTTGTACCCATTAAACAATTATTCCCTATTTATGCCTCTTTCTAGACCCTGACAACCATGCATCTGCTTTGTCTCTACTGTGTTGATATATTCTGGATATTTAGTATCAGTGAAATGCAATATGTAACTTTATGCATCTTGACTCTTTCACTTAGCATAATGTTTTCTACCTTCATCTATGTCTTTAGCATGTATCATATTTAATTCCCTTTTTGCTTGAGTAATATTCCATGGTATGTAAATATGCTACAATTTTTCTATTCATTTATCCATTGGTATTTGAGCTGTGTCCATACTGACATTTTGGCTATTGCAAATAGTCCTGCCATAAACGTCAGTGTACAACTATTTGTCTGAGTATCTGTTTTCAATACTTTGGGTTACATAGCTTAGGAGTGGAACTTCCAGTCGTATAGTAATTCTTGTTTTAACTTAAGGACATTCAGAGATCCCCTGGAGGAGGAAATGGCAATACATTCCAGTATTCTTGCCTGGGAAATCCAATGGAGAGAGGAATCTGGCAGGCCATAGTCCATGGAGTTGTAGAGAGTCAGGTACAACTGAGTGACTCAGTACACATATAAGCCACTATATATGATAGCAGCAAACAAAATCATTTTACATCCCCACTAGCATTGCACAAGCACTCCCATTTCTCCAAATAGTTGCCAACACCTGTTATTTTCCATTGTTTTGATTAGTCATCATAGTGGGTGTTTCACCTTAAAATTTTACTTTATAATTTAATCATTTTAGCTCATATTTTACAGAATTCATCTTTCTTGTAGACAAAAAAAAAAACTAGGTACTTGATAAAATCATGTTTCCTATGGTGGCTCTCTTCAAAGAAAGGGTTGATTAGAATCTTCTTCAAAGTCTTTGCTTCTACAGACACTTTGGATTTTTCCAGTCACTTATATATGCTCAAGCACAATATCTCACGGGGAAAAAGTGTCCTTCCCTGTCGACAGCTACTGCAGTTTTTTCCTTGGTGTTACAGTTATTTCTAGAGTCAGTCAATGCACATTATTTAATGAGGAATTTAATGGACTGAGAAAACTGGGGAGAGATTCTATGGTTTTAGGTATTATATGCAAGAGTTTAAACTCTCCTTTGAGTTAATTTTTGGGTGTAGTGTAAGATAGTGAGCCAGTGGTTTTTTTTGTCCTTTTTTGTTTTTTTGCATGCAGCTGTCCAGTTGTCTCAACACCATTTATTAGACTATCTTTCCCCATTGTATATTCTTAGCTCATTTGTCATAAATTAATTGACCAAATGCAGTACTTACTACAGTGCCTAGCACATGTACAAAAATAATATCAGTAGTAGTACAGATTCCAGTAATCACCACAGTCTTATAAAATAAACAGTCTATGGGTAATATTATTTATAATCCAGATTTAAAATACAACACATTGTTTATCCCAATATAGTTCTGTAAAAATTAATATAATGCAAAATCAGATATATAATAAATATCACATATTAACATACATATATGGAATCTAAAAGATGGTATTGATTAACCTATTTGCAGGGCAGCAATGGAGACGCAGATATAGAGAACAGACATATGGACATGGGTGGTGGGGAGGAAGGAGAGAGTGAAAGTGAAGGTCGCTTGGTCGTGTCTGGCTCTTTACGACCCCATGGACTATAAACTCCATGGAATTCTCCAGGCCACAATACTGCAATGGTTAGCCTTTCCTTTCTCCAGGGGATCTTCCCAACCCAGGGACTGAACCCAAGTTTCCCACATTGCAGGCGGATTTTTAACCAGCTGAGCCACAAGGGAAGTCCAAGAATACTGGAGTATGTAGCCTATCCCTTCTCAAGCGGGACTTCCCAACCCAATAATCTAACTGGGATCTCCTGCATTGCAGGCGGATTCTTTACCAACTGAGTTATGAGGGAAGCCCAGGTGAGATGAATGGAGAGATCAGCATGGAGCATACACACTACCATATGCAAAGTAGATAGCCAATGGAAATTTTCTTCATGACTCAGGGAACTTAATCCAGGGCTCTGTAACAACCTAGAGGAGTGGGAAAGGGTGGGAGGTGGGAGGGAGGTTCAAGAATGTGGGGACACATATATCAGTTCAGTTTAGTCGCGCAGTCGTGTCCAACTCTGTGATCCCATGAATCGCAGCGTGCCAACCCTCCCTGTCCATCACCAACTCCCGGAGTTAACTTAAACTCATGCTCATTGAGTCGGTGATGCCATCCAGCCATCCCATCCTCTGTCATCCCCTTCTCCTCCTGCCCCCAGTCCCTCCCAGCATCAGGGTCTTTTCCAATGAGTCAGCTCTTCACACCAGGTGGCCAAAGTACTGGAGTTTCAGCTTCAGCATCAGTCCTTTCAAAGAACACCCAGGACTGATGTCATTTAGGATGGACTGGTTGGATCTCCTTGCAGTCCAAGGGACTCTCAGGAGTCTTCTCCAACACCACAGTTCCAAAGCATCAATTCTTTGGTGCTCAGCCTTCTTCACAGTCCAACTCTCACATCCATACATGACCATTGGGAAAACCATAGCCTTGACCAGACGGACCTTTGTTGGTGAAGTAATGTCTCTGCTTTTTAATATGCTGTATAGGTTGGTCACAACTTTCCTTCCAAGGAGTAAGCGTCTTTTAATTTCATGGCTGCAATCACCATCTGCACTGATTTTGGAGCCATCAAAGAAAAAAAAAAAAGTCTGACACTGTTTCCACTGTCTCCCCATCTATTTCTCATGAGGTGATGGGACCAGATGCCATGATCATAGTTTTCTGAATGTTAAGCTTTAAGCCAACAGTTTTCAATCTCTTCTTTCACTTTCATTGTCATCAAGAGGCCCTTTGGTTCCTCTTCATTTTCTGCCATAAGGGTGGTGTCATCTGCATCTCTGAGGTTATTGATATTTCTCCCAGCAATCTTGATTCCAGTCGGTGCGTCGTCCATCCCAGCGTTTCTCATGATGTACTCTGCATATAAGCTGAATAAGCAGGGTGACAATATACAGCCTTGACGTACTCCTTTTCCCATTTGGAACCAGTATGTTGGTCCATGTCCAGTTCTAACTGTTCTTTCCTGACCTGCATACAGCTTTCTCAAGAGGCAGGTCAGGTGCTCTGGTATTCCCATCTCTTGCAGAATTTTCCACAGTTTATTGTGATCCACACAGTCAAAGGCTTTGGCATAGTCAACGAAGCAGAAATAGATGTTTTTCTGGAACTCTCTTGCTTTTTCAATGATCCAGCGAATCTTGGCAATTTGATCTCTGGTTCCTCTGCTTTTTCTAAAACCTGATTGAACATCTGGAAGTTCATGGTTCACATATTGCTGAAGCCTGGCTTGGAGAATTTTGAGCATTACTTTACTCGCCTGTGAGATGAGTGCAATTGTGCGGTAGTTTGAGCATTCTTTGGGATTGCCTTTCTTTGAGATTGGAATGAAAACTGACTTTTTCCAGTCCTGTGGCCACTGCTGAGTTTTCCAAATTTGCTGGTATACTGAGTGCAGCACTTTCACAGCATCATCTTTCAGGATTTGAAATAGCTCAACTGGAATTCCATCACATCCACTAGCTTTGTTCATAGTGATGCTATCTAAGACCCATTCGACTTCACATTCCAGGATGTCCGGCTATAGGTCAGTGATCACAGCATTGTGATTATCTGGGTCATGAAGATCTTTTTTGTACAGTCCTTCTGTGTATTCTTGCCACCTCTTCTTAATATCTTCTGCTTCTGTTAGGTCCATACCATTTATGTCCTTTATTGAACCCATCTTTGCCTGAAATGTTCCCTTGGTATCTCTAATTTTCTTGAAGAGATCTCTAGTCTTTCCCATTCTGTTGTTTTCCTGTATTTCTTTTCATTGATTTCTGAGGAAGACTTTCTTATCTCTCCTGGCTATCCTTTGGAACTCTGCATTCAAATGGGAATATCCTTCCTTTTCTCCTTTGCTTTTCGCTTCTATTCTTTTCACAGCTATTTGTAAGGCCTCCTCAGACAACCATTTTGCCTTTTTGCATTTCTTTTCCATGGGGATGGTCTTGATCCCTGTCTCCTGTACAATGTCACGGACCTCCGTCCATAGTTCATCAGGCTCTCTGTCAATCAGATCTAGTCCCTTAAATCTATTTCTCACTTCCACTCTATAGTCATAAGGGATTTGATTTAGGTCATACCTGAATGGTCTAGTGGTTTTCCCTACTTTCTTCAATTTAAGTCTGAATTTAGCAATAAGGAGTTCATGATCTGAGCCACAGTCAGCTCCTGGTCTTGTTTTTGCTGACTGTATCTGACTGTATAGAGCTTCTCCATCTTTGGTTGCAAAGAATATAATCAATCTGATTTCAGTGTTGACCACCTGGTGGTGTCCATGTGTAGAGTTTTCTCTTGTGTTGTTGGAAAAGGGTGTTTGCCATGACCAGTGCGTTCTCTTGGCAAAACTCTATTAGCCTTTGCCCTGCTTCATTCCGTACTCCAAGGCCAAATTTGCCTGTTACTCCAGGTGTTTCTTGACTTCCTGCTTTTGCATTCTACTCCCCTATAATGAAAAGGACATCTTTTTGGGGTGTCAGTTCTAAAAGGTCTTGTAGATCTTCATAGAACCATTCAACTTCAGCTTCTTCAGCATTACTGGTTGAGACATAGACTTGGATTACCGTGATATTGAATGGTTTGCCTTGGAAATGAACAGAGATCATTCTGTCTTTTTTGAGATTGCATCCAAGTACTGCATTTCAGACTCTTTTGTTGACCATGATGCCTACCCCATTTCTTCTAAGGGATTCCTGCCCACAGTAGCAGATATAATGGTCATCTGAGTTAAATTCTCCCATTCCAGTCAATTTTAGTTTGCTGATTCCTAGAATGTCGACATTCACTCTTGCCATCTCCTGTCTGGCCACTTCCAATTTGCCTTGATTCATGGACCTAATATTCCAGGTTTCTATGCAATATTGCTCTTTATAGCATCAGACCTTGCTTCTATCACCAGTCACATCCATAACTGGGTATTGTTTTTACTTTGGCTCCATCCCTTCATTCTTTCTGGAGTTATTTCTCCATTGATCTCCAGTAGCATATTGGGCACCTACTGACCTGGGGAATTCCTCTTTCAGTATCCTATCATTTTTCCTCCTCATACTGTTCATTGGGTTCTCAAGGCAAGAATACTGAAGTGGTTTGCCATTCCCTTCTCCAGTGGACCACATTCTGTCAGACCTCTCCACCGCGGACCCTGCAGAAGCGTGCCGGTCTCAACGGACTGTGCAGAAGCGTGGCCATGATGAGCTACCCCTCGCCCAAGGTCAGGGGTAGCGACCCAGAGTGCCAGGCTGCGATAGTGCAGGAGCAGCGGCAGAGAGGAGCTTCCACATGCCCGAGGTCAGAGGGTGGTGTCCTAGAGGAGCAACCCCACCTCCAAGGAGCGGCTGCTGCGGGCGCAGGAGGGCTGAGAGGGGCTATTCCAAGTAGCCCCACGCTCAAGGTCAGGAGGGGCAGCCGCGAGAAGATACCCCTCGTCCAAGGTAAGGAGCAACCGTGAAAAGATACCCCACGTCTGAGTTAAGAGAAACCCAAGTAAGACGGTAGGTGTTGTGAGAGGGCATTAGAGAGCAGACACACTAAAACCATAATCACAGAAAACTAGCCAATCTGATCACAGGACCACAGTCGTGTCTAACTCAATGAAACTAAGCCATGCTATGTGGGGCCACCCAGGATGGTTAAGTCATGGTGGACATATGTATACTACGGCTAATTCATGTTAATGTATTGCAGAAACCAGAGCAATATTGTAAAGCAATTATCCTTCAATTAAAACTAGATAAATTTTAAAAAAATCAGATACATAAATGTGTGTGTTTGTTTATATATTTGCATGCTAGCACAGAGATAGAAGTATGGAGCATTAAATGGCTTTTAGTTTCCACTATTTCCCTGTTGAAACACAACTTGTTATTTCCCCAAGTGCAAATCCATGGAGCTCAGAGCTGAGAATGTTTTTGAAAAGCTGACAGGTAAGGAGACTGTGAGAGTTTTGCAGTTTTGTGGTTTTACAACAGGAACACTTTTGGGAAGAACATCATGAGAGTGTTTGAAATCTGTTAGGAAAGTTGTGTACATGTTGGGAACAAGAATACCAGATTGGTAGTCAGGAGGCCCTGGAATAAATCCAAAATGTGCTACCTTATAAATTGCAAAGTTTGGAAATTATTAGCTTCCTAAGCTCAGATGTTCTTGCTTTGACTTATGGACAAAAATGATTGCTGTACAAAATTGTTGAGCAAATTTAAACTATGGGGCCTTCATAAAGATACACACATTTTTAATAGTCAACAAACAATAACTACATGTTTATATCAAAATAGGTAAGAATGGTTTCCAGGCTCAGTATTTGGATAGCCTACTTTACTTTGATTTGTTATAAACAATACCAGTAATGGACAAGCTTCCTTAAATACCAATATCAGTTATCTATAGTTACATTAAATATCTATGCCCCTATAGCACTGACTTTTTTTTTTCACTTTCTGTAACACTGATCAGTGATTTAGATAACTATTTTGATTACTGATTTAATCCCCCTACACATTATTGGTTTGTTCAGATTTTCTGTTTCTCCATGATATGGTCTTGGTAGGATGTAAAATAATAAAATATTTAGGAATGAAGTTAACTAAAGATCAAATATTTGTACACTGAAAACTTCAAAATTTATAGAAAATATTAAAGATATCATAAATAAACCATAAGACAATCCATGTTCATGAACTGGAAAACAATATTGGTAAATGTACTTACTACTCAAAGGAATCTATAGATTCAATGTTATCTCCATTTAATCTCAACAGTATTTTTTTTTATAGATAAAGAAAACAAACTATAAGGTTTATATGGAACCATGAAAAACCCAGAATAATCAAAGCTATCTTAAGAAAGAAGATTGAAGCCTGAAAGATCAAACTTCTGACTTTAAAATATATTTCAAAGCTACAGTAATTAAAATGGCATTTTTTCTGACATAAAAGCAGACATTTAGACCAATGGAAAAGAAGAGCTGAGAGAGTTAATTCTCAGGTAGGTTGATAAGAAGTCTGAGGAGGAGAAAAAGGACATAGGATTTTTCCCTACATTCCTTATTTTTAGTCACATAAAATGCTTTCTTTTTTCTTTAAGCCCAGAGCTGATGATTATACAACAAAACAACTCATTTTAAACTCTGTACTAAGGACTATACAACAACAATGGATCCTGCTTGAGGACACATTTCTCCCTCTTGAGAACCATCTGACTGATCCTGTTATCTTAAAATGTATATTGTGAGTGTGGGTCTGGTAAAATCTTTCTATTGCTAGTTTTAATCCCATCATTTTAAAATGTAAATTGTGGGAGTGGGTCTGGTAAGACCTTTACAACCTTGAGACATTCTTTTCATTTACTGTAATACCCAAATGAAAAAGTATACAGCTCCCTTGCCAAGACTAGTGAGGGGGCACTCTCCATCCCCTTCTCTGTTCCTTTTCACTGTAATAAACTTCGACCACACAAGAGCCCTAAGCAGTGAAACCTGGTCCCTGATCCTGAGGCTAAACCTTTGTCTTTGGAGATCACAAATCTGACACCGTTAACTGTAAGCTATCATCTTGGGGGCTCGTCCAGGATCTTCAGGACAAGGTAGGTAAAGACACTCAGGGCTCTAGCTGGTAACTTCTTTTACTCTACAGATGCTTCTCCTTTTACTCTACTAACTGTAAGGTGTGTTTGTGTGAATTAAAGTTGCAAGTTTGAGATGTGCTCTCTGCAAAGCAAGTGATGAGCCCAGCTTTGAGGTTTTGTGGTGCCTTGTAATGACTGAAGGCAACCCAAAAGTGGGAGCCTTGTCAGGGGTTTATACCAACCTACCAATGTCAAGAGACACCCAATATCCCTGTGAGCAGAGTGGCCAGAAATGGGTGAAGCATGTGAACTAAATGTTCCTTTTTTGGTCATCTTTTCCTGGTCTCTTTAACCATTCCATAACTGCCTGGGGAGTTAGAATTACTAACCTAATTGTCAGGTCATAGACTTTCAAGGGATTTGTGATTCATGCCATTGCTGTGCACTTCTACTTAGACCCTAAGCTTGGTAGTCACAGGGAACCCAGACTTGATGGAGCACGTTTGGGAATGAAGAAAAACTCTAGCTCTAGAAGCACATTTGGGATCGAGGTAGAACTCTAGCTTCAGCAGTGTCTGTCTTAGCTACTTCCACATTGGGTCAGAGTCCCAAAAGTGAATCCTTGTCATAGCTGTGCCTCCAAACTAAATGGATGGAAACACTGCTGGTGAGCCTGAGGGTTCTAAGAACATAGGTCAGGAATCCCAGTTTGGAAGTACAGTGGGATTCTTTCTTTGGTAGTGCTAGCTCTTATTGGACTAGATAAAGCTCTCCAGTGGCTTACTGATGGGGTGATTATGCACCACTTTTACTCCAGTCAGTACTGTACTCAGGAATGTGCATGGGCACGTGGAAGATTGGTGCTTCCCCTAGTAGTCCTAGCTTGTGAAGCATTCTGGGAAACTACTCTGTTACACCCCAGGGGGCATCAGAGGAAAGGGGAAAATCAAACAAAAGTTTTGGTGGTGAGTAACTAGAAATCAATTTGGGATGTCGTCAGGTCTACCCCTGTGCATCTCCACCCCACCTTGATAGTAGAACGAGTGCGGAAGGGAAAGACTAAGTCCAACCAGGGAAGGAAAGCTTCAGTGGAAAGTCTGTCTCCACCACATCTAGAGCAGGGAGGGACACCTCTGGTGGAAAAAAACAGGGGTACTAAACATCGCTTTTTTTCTCTTACAGATGGTGCTGCTGCAGCTAAGTCGCTTCAGTTGTGTCTGACTCTGTGCGACCCCATAGACGGCAGCCCACCACGCTCCACCGTCCCTGGGATTCTCCAGGCAAGGACACTGGAGTGGGTTGCCATTTCCTTCTCCAATGCATGAAAGTGAAAACTGAAAGTGAAGTCGCTCAGTCGTGTCCAACTCTTCGCGACCCCATGGACTGCAGCCTACCAGGCTCCTCCGTCCATGGGATTTTCCAGGCAAGAGTACTGGAGTGGGGTGCCATTGCCTTCTCTGTCTTACAGATGGGAGCTACTCAAAGTTCCAGACCCACACCCTTGGATTGTGTCCTAAAAAAAACTGGGGTAAGTTTGATTCCCAGAGCTTAAAGTAGACACACCTGACTTTGTTTTGCAAACCTGCATGGCCACAATATCCGTTGGATGGTGGCAAACAATGGCCGCTTAAAGATTCTCTTAATTATGATACTGTTTTACCACTAGGCTGCTGCAGTCCATGGGGTCGGAAAGAGTCGGACACGACTGAGCGACTGAACTGAATTGAACTTTACCACTAGACTGGTTCTGTATAAAACAAGGGAAATGGGTAGCAGTGCCATATGTGTTAGTCTTTTTCTCTCTGCAAGATATGCCAGACTTATGTCCTACAGGCACAGATTTGGATGTAGTCTTCAGCTTCCTCCTGTCTTCTTACTCTGCTCATGTATCTGGGGCTCCCAACTGAGCAAGCTGAGGGTAAAGACATCCTTCAAGAAGAGTTGCTTAATCGCGAGAGAAGTTCAAACAACCACAGTTCCAATGCAGCCTTAACTACATTGGTTTCAATGGGAACTCAGTCAAATTAGAGAAGGCTCTGACAACCAAAACTAAGGGTAAAATGCAAGATAGAGAAGAAGATGAGACAGAGGATGAGATACAGGATGAGGATGAGGAAAAAAAAACAGGTTTCTCTAATCTATTCCTGGAAAGTATGCAAGGGTAACTAGAGAGGCTGAGGAACAGCCACACAAGTTACTGCCTCTTCAGGAGGCCCCCACTGGGAAAAATAACCCATCCATAAAAATCCTAAAGCTCTTTTCTTACCCAGAGGTACAAGAGATAAAGAGAGATCTGACAGATTATCTAGAGGATCCAGAAGCCTTTACAAGACTAACTTTATGAGCTTACTTTGAGTGATGCCATGTATGTCTTTGGACAGCTGCTGACTCCTAACTCAAGAACTCGAGTTTTGGGGAAGCTACTACTTTTGGAGATGAATGGCTTGAATGTGAGGCAAGGAGAAAGCAGGAGCACAGAATAGCTCTCCTCCCTACTGGGAGCCGAGCAGTCCCCAAAACAGAGCCAGACTAAGATTATCACAAAGAGGACTGGAGACAATAGCAGACCCACTTTGTCAATTACATTATTGAAGGACTTAAAAGAGCTCAGACTAAGCGTCTAAATTATGATAAGTTGGCTGACAGAACAAGGAAAGAAGGAAGTCCCTGGCAGATTCTAAAAAGACTTCAAGAAGGCCTTCGAAACTTCATTAATATTTCTCCTGAGAGTGCAGAGGGAGAGAAAATCTTAAAAGATAAATTCCTCACACAGTCAGCCCCAGATATCGATCGTAAGTTACAAAAACAGTCATTTGGACCGAACCAGCCTTTAGAAAAACTGCTGCAGCTGACTCAGACAGTATATTACAGTAGAGAATATGAAGAGAAACAAAAACAGAAAAGAACCAAAGAAAAGGCCCAGGCCCTGGTGATGGCAGTGAAAACTGTTATGAATCAGCCTGAGAGAAAAATGCCCAGAGGGACCCAGGTGAAAAGGGATGGACTTGCAATTACTGTGAAAAGGAGGGGCATCTCAAGCAAGGTTGTTCTCAGATATTTGAGCAACCCCCAGCTCCCTCTCCAGTCTATAAAGTACCACATGGGAGGAGAGACTGCTCTCAACGGCATACGCCCCAGGGGTTGGACTCTCAGGATAATCAGGACTGAAGGTGCCTGGGGGTCCCCACACAAGCTCCCATCCTAACAACACCGGAGGAACACAGTATTAATAACTGTGGGAGGCCAATCAGTCGATTTTCTTTTGAACACTGGGGAAACTTTCTCTGTACTCACTGAAGCCCCTGTTCCACTTTCCTCCTCGTCCTCTACTGTAATGGAACTGTCTGGATGAGCCAAAAAGGTATTATTACAGTCATCCTTTAAGCAGCAACTGGGACTCTGCTGTTCTCGCACTAGTTTCTGATTGTGCCTGAGTCTCCCTCACCCCCTTCTGGGGAGTGATATACTGAGCAAGGTCCAGGCCTCTGTTTTAATGAATATGGAGCCTGCTTTTTCTCTCCCATTAACTGAACAAAATGTAAATCCTAGAGTGTGGGCTGATGGAAAACTGTGAGTTGAGCACAAAATGTTATTCCTGTCATTATTAAGCTTAAAGACCCTAACCCATTTCCACATCAAAAGCAGTATCCACTAAAGCCCAATGTTAAGAAAGGTTAAAAACTCATCATTGGAAATTTAAAGAAACAGGGGCTATTAATTCCCTATAACAGTCCAGGCAACAGTCCTATTTTGGGTGTAAAAAAGTCAAATAATAAATGAAGACTAGTTCAAGACTTACAAATAATAAATGAGGCTGTGGTTCCTTTACACCCTGTGGTGCCTAATCCTTATACTTTATTGTCTGAAATTCCTGAACAAGCCAAATATTTTTCAGTTACTGACTTGAAGGCTGCTTTCTTTACTATACCATTGTTGGAGGAAAGCCAATTTTCATTCGCCTTTGAAGATCCTACCCACCAAGCTTCTCAGTTAACCTGGACAGTTTTTCCTCAAGGGTTTTGTGATCACCCTCACTTATTTGGGCAGAGCCTATCACAGGACCTACAAAACTTGAATAGCCCCAAGGCAGTGGTGCTATAAAACGTAGAAGATATTCTGCTCTGTGCTGAAACAGAGGAAACTTGCTCACAAACCTCAGAAGATTTCTCAAACTTTCTCACCAGACGTGGTTATAAGGCATCAAGGGAAAAGGCTCAGCTCTGTCAACAATTTGTTTAATATCTGAGCCTAATCATATCAGAAGGGAAGGGTCATAGGCCCCAAGAGAATTAAACCTATACTAAATCATCCCCTAACTATGACTTTGAGACAAGTGAAAGGATTCTTGGGTATCACAAGTTACTGCCTCATTTGGATTATGGGGAACTTGCCCAGCCTTTATCTAAATGTATAACTGAGACTCAGCAGGCCAAAACCCACAAGCTGGTTTGGTCCCCAGAGACTCAAAAGGCTTTTCAGTCTCTTCAAACTGCTCTTCTGCACGCTCCTGCCTTAAGCCTGCCCGTGGGACCAGAGTTTAATCTGTTTGTTACCAAAAGGGAAGGTATGGCCTTGGGAGTGATGACACAACCCCAAAGCCCTCACCAGCAACCTTTAGCTTACCTAAATAGAGAATTAGATGTAGTTGCCCAGGGGCTGGCCACACTGTTTAAGAGTAACTGCTGCTATTGCTTTGTTAGTGCCTGAAGCTCTAAGTTTACTAATGGGCAAAATCTTCCTGTACTGACTTCTCATAATGTGAGTGGAATCTTAAAGTTAAAGGATGACAGACAGTGGGCTTCTTAAATATTAGTCATTGTGTTAGAAGGATCAATAACTAAGCTCTAAGTTTGTGGAAACTAAATCCTGACACTTTCCTTCTTGAAATGGAAGATAAAACACCCGATTGAAACTGTTCCCAATTTCTAACTCTACACACGCAGCTTGGGAGGATTTAATGGCTACTCCATTAGACAATTCTGACATGGATATGTTTACAGATGGCAGTTCTTTTGTTAGGAATGGGAAGCAGGAAGCAGGTTACACTATGGTTATATCTGAACAGGTTTTAGAGGCAAAGTCTCTTCCCCCCAGTACAAGTGCCCAGTTGGCTGAGCTTGTTGCTTTGACTCAAGCCTTAGAGTTAAGCAAGTAAATATCTACACTGATTCTAAGTATGCTTCTTTGACTTCATATGCTCATGTTGTAATATATCTGAACAGATTTTAGGAAGTCTCTTCTCCCTGGTACAAGTGACCAGTTGGCTGAGCTTGTTGTTTTGACCCAAGCCCTAGAAATAAGCAAAGGGCAGCAAGTAAATATCTACACTGATTCTACAAATGCTTATTTGACTTTACATGTTCATGTTGCAATATGGAATGAAAGCCAATTTAAAACAGCAAAAGGGGAACCTATTAAACATTTCAAAGAGATTGAGAGACCTTTAACTGATGTATATTGTCCTAAAGAAGTAGTTGTTATGCATTTCAAAGGGCATAGTAGGGAG
Organism: Cervus canadensis; assembly: GCF_019320065.1. Taxonomy (NCBI): domain Eukaryota; kingdom Metazoa; phylum Chordata; class Mammalia; order Artiodactyla; family Cervidae; genus Cervus; species Cervus canadensis. Next base: position 70,102,406 of record NC_057398.1, read on the forward strand.
GGGAGTAAAGTGGCCAAGGGAAATCAGTTGGCCAACTTCCAAGCCAGAAAAGTGGCACTTTACAAATCCCCTGTCCTATAAACACATCTAGTCTGGATAGGTCCTGCTGGACAGGAAAAACCACAATATACTGAGCAAGAATTAGGAAGATATGAGAAAAGAGGAGCAAAAATTACTGATAAAGGATGCTTATAGTCTGAGAATGGACGATTAACAATTCCCGAAAATGGTCAAAGGAAATTCTTAAGGGGTTACACCAGAGTTTTCATTTATGTGTTAAGAGCACTTACAGATGGCTTCTGACCTATTTAAGAGTAAAAATGTAATGAAAACTTTAAAGCTCATTATCAAGAGATGTGAGGTTTGTCTGAAAAATAATCCAAAGACTGAAAAGGTAGCAAAAACTGGGTTACAATGAAGTGGAAAGTATCCTTCAGAGAATTGGGAAATTGATTTTACTCATATACCAAAATCAAACTGATTTTCTTACTTACAGGTTTTCGTAGACTCATTTACTTACTGAATGGATTGAGGCTTTTCTCTGCTGTAGTGAACAGGCTCAGAAAGTTATAAAAATTTTAATCCATGAAATTACTCCCAGGTTTGGGCTACCTCAGAGCCTCCAGAGCGACAATGGCTCCTCCTTTAAAGCTGTTGTAACTCAAGGGGTGTCAAAAGCTTTAGGAATAGAATATCACCTGGGGCTCCCAATCTTCAGGAAAGTTAGAAAAGGCTAAAGACATTTATTAAGAGACATCTATATGTCAAGAGACTCAGGAAAATTGGCTTAAAGTTCTACCCATAGCTTTAATGAGGGCTCAAACTGCCCCTAAAAAGGAGGGACTGTCCTCTGAATGTATCTGTGTAAGACCCTTCTTACACCCAGACACTGTAATAGACCCTGAAGCCTTGGGATTAACTAACTATGTGACTCAGGTTTCAGCCCTTCAACAGACACTAGGAGAACTTCTGGGTGTGACTACTCACCCAGCCTCTGAGTCAAACAAACTGCTGTTTGAGCCAGGAATCGAGGTCCTAATAAAGACACTGGAATCTGGGGGGCAATCACTCAAGCCCCAATGGGAAGGCCATTACCAGGTTACTTTTTCTTCTCCCACAGCTGTCAAGCTGCCAGGAATTGATTCCTGGGTGCACAACACTTGAGTTAAAAAGTGGCACCCTGACTGAAACTAAACAAAGTCATTTTATGTCTTTATCCTCTGTACTTTCACCTTTTACTTTTCAGATGGGCTTGATAATCTATGTGGGCCTGCTTCTGCTGATTCCAAAAGTCTTGAGTCTGCCTTCCTGTTCTGAGCTCATTCATATGCTGCATTCCACAATTGGTCTAATTGCTGAGTCTGTGGAGCACTCCCCTCTTCATCAGTTGAAGGCTTCCCATGGTTGGGTTTTCAACTTCTAGGAAAAGACCTTCTTCATTTCTGTGAATACCTTCAGCAACAACAGCCACATATGATGCCTCTTTTTAATCTGATGACATCTAGCAATCCTAAAATGGACTGGTGTAACACTTTGTACCTTAGCTATGGACATAACGTGACTTTCAACTTTGATTATACATGATCTTAGTTTAATGACTATTTTGCTGCACTTAAGAAGGTAAATCCATCTAGATCTGGTGATTTTCTTCCTGATGTTTATCAAATATGGGATGAGGTCATATAGCTAACTCTTGAAAAGGGACACCTACTATCTAATGCTCCCATATGCTGGGAACAATAGAGCCACCCTCAGAAGTTAGCCGACAACTTAATTACAATGCTAGGAAACAATTGGGATTTATCCTCAAGAAATAGTGTGACTGAGGGATTCAATCACAGTTCCTTTGCCTATCCAGGCACTGACTGAATCCCTCAGTCACACTGGCTTGCTCCAAATGGGACCTACTGGATATGTGGCTCTTACCTATGGGTGTGGCTTCCCCTGGCTGGATAGGAAGATATACCCTATGTCTAGCTTTTACTCATGGCTTCATATTTTCAGAGCTTCCAGAGAAGCCTGCTAATCTTTCACACCTTAAAACTAGTTGGGCAAGGTCTATATTTCACTGGTATGATTATCTGGCCGCAATATTTGTTCCCTCTCTGAGAACCAGAGATGTTATGCTATGAGTTGAATAATTTTACTCAACAAGCTTTACAAGATTCGCAAAAAGCTATTTCAGCCCTTAGTGCTGAACAAATACAAATTAGAAAGTTGGTTTTACAAATCAGATTGCCCTTAGATATTCTAACGGCTGCACAAGGAAGAATTTGTGCCATTATTCATACCCAATGTTGTACATATATACCAGATATGAGCACTAATGTTACTCACTTTACTAAACACATGAACATGATAATTGAGGCTATGGATACTCCTGAAATCTCAGTCACCTCACTTTGGGAAACGTTAACTAGCTCCCCATGGTGGAAAACTATCATAATAATTCTAATTGTTCTGTTTTTACTGTTTTCTCCCTGTATCTGTAACTGTGTAACTGGATTCATTTCTAACCATCTGAAAGTTTTTAAGTTACAAATGGTTGTCCAAGCTCCTACGAGTGCCACAGCCTCTGCCAACTATTACTTGGGGTCCCTATATCAGAGACCCTCACTATGAGGGTTAGAGAATATGTTGCCTCAAAAATTTAGGGACAATGCCCCATCCAAGCACGAAGGAGTTATGAAATGAAAATGATGCCCCTTTCCTTTGGCAACATAATTCTCCTAAAAGTAAAGGGGAGAATGAGAGAGTTAATTCTTAGGTAGGTTGATAAGAAGTCTGGGGACCCAAGGAGGAGAAAGGGGTCTGGGACTCTCAAGGAGAAGATAGGGGACTGGGGTTCTCAAGGAGGAAAAAAGGACAAATACTTATTTTCTACATTCCTTAGTTTTAGTCACATAAAGTCCAGAGCTGATGATTACACACACACACACACAAACTCAGCTTAAACTCTATACTAAGGATCATGTAACAGCAATGTATCCGGCTTCAGGACATGTTTCTCCTTCTTGAGAACCTTCTGACTGATCCTGTCATCTTAAAATGTATATTGTGAGAGTGAGTCTGGTAAGATCTTTCTATTGTTATTTCTAATCCCATCATTTTAAAATGTTTGTTATGGGAGTGGGTCTGGTAAGACCTTTACAACCTTGAGGCATTCTTTTGATTTACTGATAACCAACTGAAAAAGTATACAGTTCCCTTGCTGAGACTAGTGAGGGGGCACTCTCCATCCCCTTCTCTGTTCCTTTTCACTGTAATAAAACTTCAGCCACACAAGAGCCCTGAGCAGTCAAGTCTGGTCCCTGATCCTGAAGCTAAATCTTCGTCTTCAGAGATCACGAATCCGACACTGTTCACCATAAGCCATCAGAGCTGACACAGAAATATGCCCACACATATACATTCAAGTGATCTTTGACAAGGCATCAAGAACATACCCTGTCAAAGGTATGGGGGAGGACAATTTCTTAAAAAAAAAAGTGTTGGGAAAGCTGGATATTTATATGTAAAAGATTAAATTTGGATGGTTAGCTTAAACTATACACAAAAATCAACTCAAAATGTATTACAGACTTCAATGCAAGTTGCAAAACTCCGAGAAGAAAAATCACAGGGAAGGTTTCTTGACATTAGTCTCAGCAATTATTTCTTGGAAATGACATCAAAAACACAGGCAAGAAATATTAAAATAGGCAAGTAGGACTATATCAAACCAAAAAACTTTTGCACAACATATGGAACAAGAAACACAATGAAAAGGCAATCTACAAAACAGGAGAAAATATTTGCAAATCATGTATTTGATAAGAGTCTAATATCCCTAATATGTAAGAAATTTCTACAACTCAAGAGTAAAGGAAAAATAGTATTTGAATACACATTTGTCCAAAAACAACATACAAATGTCCCCAAATGCATGAAAATGTGTTCAACATCACTACTTATCAGAGAAATGCAAATCAAAACCACAATGAGGCATCAATACACATCAATTTGGGGAGGACTAATATTTTCATTATAGAAAATATTTCTATGAATATCATTTCACTGGTTATGTTTTCTTAATGCTGTTAAATGAATTTTTGTAATTTTCTCCATAAAGATATTACTACCTATTGTTACATTCATCCCTAGGTATGTTATATATTTGTATTTGTATTGAAACTATATTTGTATTAACTATAATAAATGTCTTTTTAAAAGTCATGTTTGTAAATATTTGCAGTCAGTGAGTAGATAATTACTTTTATATTTTGCTCCTAATATAAACCTACCTAGTAATTCCTTTTTTTCCTAAGAAAACTTTTTTTTTTACTGTCCTATAGTTTTTTTTTAATTAATTTATTTTAAATGGAGTATATTTATTTTACAATATTGTATGGTTTTTGCCATACATCAACATGAATTTTCATGGGTATCCTATGTATATTGATTGGTTTTTATATTATGTCTCCTATACATGAGTTCGTTTTTGTACTTTCAGTCCTTATATCTCCATTCTAGTGTGTGCATGATATGTCACTTCAGTCGTGTCTGACTATTTGCGGCCCTATGCACTGTAGCAGCCAGGCTCCTCTGTCCTTGGGATTTTCCAGGCAAGAATACTGGAGTGGGTTGTCAATCCTTTCTCCAGTGGATCTTCCCAACCCAGGGATCAAACCCATATCTTTCATGTCTCCTGTACTCAGTCGTCTTTATAGTCCATATCTCACATTCGTACATTACTACTGGAAAAACCATAGCTTTGACTATAACGACCTTTGTCAACAAAGGAATGTCTCTGCATTTTTAATATGCTAGGATTGGCATTGCCTTTCTTCCAAGGAGGAAGCATCTTTTAATTTCATGGCTGCAGTCACCATCCACAGTGATTTTGGAGCCCCCCAAAATAAAGTTTCCATTGTTTTCCATCTACTTTCCATGAAATGATGGGACTGGATGCCATCCATGATCTATTTTTTTTTTCAATGTTTTCTTTTAAGCCAGCTTTTTCCCTCTTCTCTTTCACCTTCATCAAGAGGCTCTTTTTAGTTCCTCTTCACTTTATGCCATCAGGGTGATATCATCTGCTTATCTTAGGTTATTGATATTTCCCCCCGAAATCGTGATTTTAGCTTGATCTACATTCAGCCCATTTCCAGTGATGAAACAGAATTTGATAGTCATAGCAAACACACTCTTCCAGCAACACAAGAGCTAACTCTACACATGAACTTCACCAGATGGTCAACACTGAAATCAGATGATTATATTCTTTGCAGCTGAAAATGGAGAAGCTCTGTAACATCAGCAAAAGCAAGACCGGAGATGACTGTGGCTCAGATCATGAATGTGAGATTGCAAAATTCAGACTTAAATTGAAGAACATAGGGAAAACCACTAGACCATTCAGGTATGACCTTAATCAAACCCTTTATGATAATGCAGTGGAAGTAACAAATAGATTCAAGGGATTAGATCCGATAGACAGAGTACCTGAACAACTATGGATGTAGGTTCTTAACATTATATACAGGAGATGGTGATCAAAACCGACCCAAGAATAATAAATAAAAAAGAGCAAAATAGTTGCCTGAAGAGACCTTACAAATAGCAGAGAGAAGAAAAGAGGCTAAAGCCAAAGGAGAAAAGTAAAGATATACCCATCTGAATGCAGAGTTCCAGAGAATGCAAGGTGATATAAGAAAGTATGTTTAAGTGATCAATGCATAGACAGAGGAAAACAAAAGAAGGGAAAGACTAGACACATCCTTAAGAAAATCAGAGATACCAAGGGAAGAGTTCATGCAAACATAGGCACAATAAAGGACAGTAACGGGATGGATCTAATAGAAGTGGAAGATATCAAGAAGAGGACAAAAAGATACAGAAGAAGTAAACAAAAAATATCTTAATAACCTGGATAATCATGACGGTGTGATCACTCACATAGAGCCAGACATCCTGGAAAGCAAAGTCAAGTGGGCCTCAGGAAGCATCACTACAAACAAAGCAAGTGGAGCTGATGGAGTTCCATCTGAGCTAACTTAAATCCTAAAAGATGCTGCTAATGTGCTGCACTCAACATGACAACAAATTTGGAAAATTCAGCAGTGGTGACAGGACTGGAAAAGATCAGCTTTTTTCGAATACCAAAGAATGTTCAAACTACTGCACAATTGCACTCATTTCACAGGCTAACAAAGCAGAGCTCAAAATCCTTAAAGCTAGGCTTCAACAGTACATGAGCCGAGAACTTCCAGATGTTCAAGCTGGATTTAGAAAAGGCAGAGGAGCCAGTGATCAATTTTCCAAGATCCATTGAGTCATAGAAAAAGCTAGAGAATTCCAGAAAAATATCCACTTTTGATTCATTGACTACACTAAAGCTTTTGACTGTATGGATCACAACAAATGGTGGAAAATTCTTAAAAAGATGGGACTATCAGATGACCTTACCTGCCTCCTGAGAAACCTGTATGCAGCTCAAGTAGTAACAGTTGGAACCGAACATGGAACAATGGACTTATTCCAAGTTGGAAAAGGAATACATCAAAGCTATATATTATCACCCTGCTTATTTAACTTCTATGCACAGTACATCATGGGAAATGCTGGGCTGGATGAAGCACAGCTGGAATCAAGATTGTGGAAAGAAATATCAATAAACTCAGATATGCAGATGACAGCACCCTAATGGCAGAAAGTGAAGAGGAATGAAAAAGCCTCCAGATGAAGGTGAAAGAGGAGTGTAAAAAAGCTGGCTTAAAACTCAACATTCAAAAAACTAACATCATGGCATCTGGTCCCATCACTTCATGGCAAATAGAAGGGAAAAAGTAGAAATAGTGACAGATTTTATTATCTCGGGCTTCAAAATCACTGTTGACGATAACCACAGCCCTGAAATTAAAAGATGCTTGCTCCTTGGGAAAAAAAAACAAAGTATGACCAACCTAGACAGCATATTAAAAAGCAGAGACATTACTTTGCTGACAAGGTCTGTCTAGTCAAAGCTATGGTTTTTCCAGTAGTCATGTATGAAAGTGAAAGTTGGGCCATAAAGAGAGATGAATACCAAAGAACTGATGTTTTTGAACTGTGGTGTTCGACAAGATTCTTAGGAGTCCTTTGGACTGCAAGGAGATCAAAGCAGTCAATCCTAAAGGAAATCAGTCCTGAATATTCATTGGAAGGACTCAATCTGAATCTGAAACTCCAATACTTTGGCCACCTGATGTGAAGCACTGACTTACTGAAAAGACTCTGATGCTGGGAAAGATTGAAGGCAGGAGGAGAAGGGGATGATAGAGGATGAGATGGTTGGATGGCATCACCAACTCAATGAACACGAGTTTGCACAAACCGCAGGAGATAGAGAAGGACAAGGAAGCCTGGCATGCTGCAGTCCATGGGGTTACAAAGAGCTGGATACTACTGAGAGACTGAACAACAAATCAAACAAGGACATGAAACCTAATTTTCCTTTACAGTCTGTAGACTGTCAGACTATTCTTTATAAACTTGAGAGGAAGTCTATTTTGGTAGCAGGGTGATCCAAGGGCAGCAGTACTTAACATTGAGTGAAAATCTTCAATAACATTTATTGTAGAAAATTTTAGTTGAGATTGTTCATTAAAATAAATACTAAAATAATTTTATATTCAAGTAAATCCCCTTTTCAAATATTATGTTTCTGTTATTTCCTTAGAGTATTAAAGTATAAGGACATGGATATACTACATTTTATCTGTAAACTTTAACAGATTTGTGAAAGCACAATATTATAAACACACAAGAGAACCCCAAAGAGCTTTCTTTCTGATGATCACTGATATGTAATTCAACTGCTTGGAAATCTTTACCAGGTTTTTCTAGGCATTTAAAACAAATATATGGGAATATATTTGATTTGCAATTTGTCTTAGTTTCAGGTGTTCAGCAAACTGATTCTGGTGTACATATATCCATTCTTTTTAGAAGATCCTTTTCCCATAAAGATTGTTACAGAGTGTTGAGTAGTGTTCCTTGTGCTATGTCATAGGTTCTTACATTTCTATTATTATCATGTATTATTATATACCTATTATATATATATAGCAGTGTATACATGTCAATCCCAGTCTCCCAATTTATCCCTCCCTGGTTACTCTTTGCTAACCGTAAGCTTATTTTCTATATCTGTGACTCTTTTTCTGTGTTGTAGATAACTTCACTCATATCCTGATGTTCTACATCTATACACTTTTCTTCTTTTAGTTTTTCATTATATTTCCTTTAATTTCTTAAATGAGAACACTCAACATACCTCATGACCACAGCCTACTCTACTTACTTCATATCATGACTGCTCCCCTTGCTCCTCACACTCCAGACTTGGTGGATATTTTTTCTCAGGTCTTGAATGTGTCAAATTCTTTTCTGCTTTATAGCTTTTAAATAAGTAGTGCTCTCTGCCTGGAATTCTCTTTCCATAAAACTAATATTATTTCTTTCTAGACAGCCTTCAGTTTTTGCATTAAATACATTTTTTTTTAGAGAAAGCCATCTTTGATCTAGCAATCACCCATATTTTCATGAATTTTCCTGTATCATATTAAGAACGATGTTTTTAAATATTTACTTTTGTGATTATTCGTGTAAATTCTGTCTCTTGCATTAGATTTTAAATTTTAAGAGGGAAATCTGAACTTAACTTTCCTCACTGTTGAATTCTTAGACCTAGTACTGTGGCTGTCAGATGGGAAAAATAATTTTTTCTAAATGTGACGCATAGAAGAATCTGTGAATGAGTGCATGGATTAGTGAAGAAGAGAGAGTTCCTAATGACTCCCAGTATTCTGATCTTACTACCTCATCAGTTTTATGCCTACCTGAAACTTCATTATCTATCTATCATATTCGTGCTCAAATACAGGTGAAAAAAATACTTGTGAAACAAACATAACTTTGTTTTGATGGGAGTGAGGTTGATCAAAACTTCAGCAGTTTCTATTTTTCAATCATTCTTATTCTGAAATTTTTTTCTGACTAAGAAATAAGAAGCAATCTACATTGTCCAGAGCAATGTTAAATTTAAGTCATACTTTACTGAGTTTTATAAATCTTAAATTTATAACATATGCCTTACTTACTTAAAATGTACTATGCTCATTTATACATTAGTATAAATATAATACTAATATAAATAATATTATACCATTATAAACGCATTGGACAATTCAGGTTTTGTAATTTTGAAGGTGCAAGTATTATTACAAATAAATGGGTGACGATACAGACAATAGCTGCTTTCATAAGAAAAAGATTGCAAACTTTATTTAAATGAAGTACAGCATTATATGCATCAACAGCTTTTAAAAACAATAACGCTGTGCTAATCAAAGTGACCTTCAATAAGAAAACATAAATGTCTCAACATTTGTGCAGAAAATGGAGCACAGTCCTTTAAGAAACTGAATAAAAGTTTTGGAGTTTGGATAAAATAATTTGGGTAGAAATTTAGGCAGAAAAGATCTCAAACACAATTTCCTCAAAATGTTATTTAATTAGTAAGTGGTCATACTCTCTAAGAAAAAAGTCTGTGTGGGAATTATGTTACTTTGTTTTTAAAGAAATGCATCAGTCATAAAGTTTTCAACCCACTTCAGGTTGGAAATGCCACAAAATTAAAGTTAAGACCATATAATAGCTTGCAGACTTTAAGTCAGTTCTTATAGGTGACTGAAGAACTTTAGTTAGTTCTTTTAGGTAGGTAGGTAGTTCTTTTAGCAAGAGTTTCAAAGGAAAATAATACAACTTTTTTGGAAAGGAGATACATGTAGCTCCTTTGACTATGACGCTAAACACTCACTAAACAAAAATCAATCCGACTACTGGGCATATACCCTGAGAAAACCACAATTCAAAAAGACACAAGTAGCCCAGTGTTCACTGCAGCAATATTTACAACAGCCAGGATATGGAAGCAACCTATATTTCCATTGACAGATGAATAGATAAACAAGATATGGTACATATACATACAATGGACTATTACTCAGCCATAGAAAGGACTAAACTTGAGTCAGCTGCAGTGAGCTGGAAGAATGGAGAGCCTGTTATACGGAGTGAGGTGAGTCACAAACAGAAAAACAAATATTATATATTAATGAACATAGACGGAATCTTAGAAAAATAGTACAGATGAATCTATTACAGAGAAAAATGGAGATGCAGACGCAGAGAACATACTTGTGAACCCAGCAGGAGATGGAGAGTGTAGAACAAATTGAGAAATTAGCACTGACCCATACACACTACGGTGAGTAAAATAGATAATGGGCAAGAAGCTGTTCTACAGCACAGGGGGCCCAGCCTGATGCTCTGTGAGAGCCTACAGGGGTGGGGTGGGGCGGGCTCAGGAGGGAGAGGAGATATATGTATACACACACACACACACACACACACACATATATATATATACATATATATCTCAGTTCAGTTGCTCAGTCATGTCTGGCTCTGCGACCCCACAGACTGCAGCATGCCAGGCTTCCCTGTCCACCACCAATTTCCATACCCTATTCAAACCCATGTCCATCGTGCCTGTTATGCCATCCAACCATCTCATTTTCTGTCGTCCCCTTCTCCTCCCGCCTTCATTCTTTCCCAGCATCAGGGTATTTTCAAATGTGTCGGTTCTTCACATCAGGTGGCCAAAGTATTGGAGCTTCAGTTTCAGCATCAGTCCTCCCAATGAATATTCAGGACTGATTTCCTTTAGGATGGACTGGCTGGATCTCCTTGCAGTCCAACTGACTCTCAAGAGTCTTCTACCAATACCACAGTTCAAAAACATCAATTCTTTGGCACTCAGGTTTCTTTATAGTTCAACCCTCACATCCATATATGACTATATGACTACTGGAAAAACCATAACCTTGACTAGACGGACCTTTGTTGGCAAAGTAATGTTTCTGCTTTTTAATATGCTGTCTAGGTTGGTCATAACTTTTCTTCCAATAAGTAAGCGTTTTTAATTTTCATGGCTGCAGTTACCATCTGCAGTGCTTTTGGAGTTCCCCCACCCCCACCCCAAGATAAATTCTCTTACTGTTTCCACTTTTTCCCCATCTATTTGCCATGAACTGATGGGACCAGATGCCATGATCTTAGTTTTTTGAATGCTGAGTTTTAAGCCAACTTTTTCACTCTCCTCTTTCACTTTCATCAAGAGGCTCTTTGGTTCTTCTTTGCTTTCTGCAATAAGGGTGGGGTCATCTGCGTATCTGACGTTATTGATATTTCTCCTAGCAATCTTGATTGCAGCTTATGCTTCATCCAACCTGGCATTCTGCATGATGTATGCTGCATATAACTTAAATAAGCAGGGTGACAATATACAGCCTTGATGTACTCCTTTCCTGATTTGGAACCAGTCTGTTGTTCCATGTCCAGTTCTAACTGTTGCTTCTTGACCTGCATACAGATTTCTCAGGAGGAGGTCAGGTGGCCTGATATTACCGTCTCTTAAGAATTTTGCACAGTTTGTTGTGATCCACACAGCCAAAGGCTTTGGCATAATCAATAGAGCAAAAGTTTTTCTGGGGCTCTTGCTTTTTTGATGATCCAGAGGATGTTGGCAATTTGATCTCTGGTTCCTCCGCCTTTTCTAAATCCAGCTTGAACATCTGGAAGTTCACAGATCATGCACTGTTGAAACCTGGCTTGGGGAATTTTGTGCTTTATTTTGCTAGCATGTGAGACAACTGCAATTGTGCAGCAGTTTGAGCATCCTTTGGCATTGCCTTTCTTTGGGATTGGAATGAAAACTGACTTTTCCAGTTCTGTGGACAGTGCTGAGTTTTATAAATTTGCCAGCATATTGAAAGCAGCACTTTCACAGCATCATCTTTCAGGATTTGAAATAGCTCAACTGAAATTTCATCAGCTCCACTAGCTTTGTTCATAGTGATGCTTCCTAAGGCCCACTTGACTTCGCATTCCAGGCTGTCTGGCTCTAGCCCAGTGATCACACCATCATGGTTATCTGGGTCATGAAGATCTTTTTTGTACAGCTCTTCTGTGTATTCTTGCCACCTCCTTAATATTTTCTGCTTCTTGTTAGGTTCATACCATTTCTGTGCCCATCTTTGCATGAAATGTTCCCTTGGTATCTCTAATTTTCTTTAAGAGATCTCTAGTCTTTCCCATTCTATTGTTTTCCTGTATTTCTTTTCATTGATCTCTGAGGAAAGCTTTCTTCTCTCTCCTTGCTATTCTTTGGAACTCTGCATTCAAATGGGTATATCTTTCCTTTTCTCCTTGGGCTTTAGCTTCTCTTCTTTTCTCATCTATTTGTAAGACCTTCTCAGTCAACCATTTTGTCTTTTTGCAGTTCTTTTTCTTGGAGATGATCTTGATCACTGCTTCCTGCACAGTGTCATGAGCCTCCATCCATAGTGTTCAGGCACTCTGTCTATCAGATCTAACCCCTTGAACTTATTTGTCACTTCTACTGTATAATCATTACAGATTTGATTTAGGTCATACCTGAATGGTATGACCTAAATCATTTACCCTACTTTCTTCAATTTAAGTCTGAATTTGGCAATAAAGAGTTCATGATTTGAGTCATAGTCACCTCCCGATCTTGTTTTTGCTGACTGTATAGAGCTTCTCCATCTTTGCCTCAAAGAATAAAATCAGTCTGATTTCGGTGTTGACCATCTGGTGATGTCCATATGTAGAGTCTTGTGTTGTTGGGAGAGGGTGTTTGCTATAACCATTGCTTTCTCTGGGCAAAACTCTTTTAACCTTTGACCTGCTTAGTTGGTTTTGCCAAGAGTACAACACACACATATATATAATTATGACTGATTTGTTTTGTTGTATGGCAGAGACCAGCACAGCATTTTAAAGCAATTATTCTCCAGTTTAAAAAAAAAAAGAAAGAAAGAAAAAGTTAATAGAACTTAACTTCTTGATGTTTTCCTAATTGTCCAGATGGGATCATATGCCCTTTTGTGTGTTTCACACACCTTATCCCTACCTCATCCTAGCCCTATCACAGCCCTATGACTACATCCCCTTTCTACTTTTTCTCACATAATAAGCTCAGTATGTCTCGAATACCTCTTTATCCCCAGGCACGCAGTCAGCCATCAATAAATATTTGTCAACTGAACACATGGATGAGCTTTTGGCTGGACATGTTAGAATATCCTAAAGAATTTTTCATTAAGTTTTGAGTCATGCAAAGTTTCAGCAAATCACTACAGGAATAACCTGCTGTTTCTTCTGACATATCTCCATTTGTTTGTTTATTAACCTGACAAATTTTATTAATCATTAAAGACACCTCCAATAGACCTACCCCAGTGCTCCCAAATGTATTCTGTTCCTCATGTACCTTCGCAAAACATTTTCTTCAAAATGGAATCCATAAATGTCTTACTGTGTACTCAACAGGAAGCTAGAAACCCAGGATGAAAGTCTGACAATCTTTCCACTGTAGGAACTTAGTGCCCTATAGTTGTGCTATTATGATATTGTATTTATGTGCATTATATATATATATTTTTTCCCAATGAAGATGAGCAGCTCCAGAATCATATTCTTCATCTTTGGGGTCCTATGTATTATGTTCCTTTCTGTGTATGTTTTCACCATGTTATAGGGCATGAATAGACTCCTAAGTGATTTCTCTTCCTCAATGAAGATATTTTTATTCAGTATCAAAACAATTTTAATCATAGTAACAATGTATCTATATAAAATAAGTTGGTAAAACTGATTTTAGCAGTTAAATATATGAGTCAGGATTCTATACAAAATAGTCTTTGTAGGAATTAAATTATGGAGGTATGTTGAATTTTGTCTAGGATTCTTAAGTGGAAGCAAACAAGAACCTGAGTAACCTTATGGAGTGAGAAAGTGGTCTTAATGGATTTAATTGACTTACACTAGAAGAAATGAAAATTAAGGCATCATTCTTGTCTGAACTGAATTATTTGCAGTTTGAACTGCAGTCTTTATGGCCAGAAAGTCTTAGAGCAGATGGCAAATTTATATACCTTTTGCCCCTATGGAGAAGAAAGAAGGAGAAAATATAGTGCAGGAACTGTGTTTCATGAATAAACACAGAATGCACGGAGCTGGAACCATTTCTAAATGGTGTATAAAACTTACCATCATTTACCCTAAAACCATAAAAACAACATATATTTTTATGCTTTGACAAAATTTTCCATAAACAAGTAAAAGGAAATTGTTCTCTGAAATACTATCAATGGTTTTATCAGAATAACTGGAATAAGGAAACTGTGTATACTTTTTTTTCCTAACTAATTTTAAATATATAAGCATGTATATATATAGACATACATATATATATATGTCTATATATATATATATGCATTCTGTACATAAGCATGAAATATATTTTCCTGAGCTATTATTTCACCACATCCAAAATGAGAACTATGTTTTGAAAGTGTAATACATGCCAAGAAATTTGCTAAAACCCATGTATATGTATATAATGACTCATTAAATTTTAAGTGAGTATTTTTTGGAGTACAGTTGATTCACAGTGTTACGAGTTTCTGCTCTACAGCAGAGTGACTCAGTTACACATATGCACAGACCTATTCTTTCTCAGAGTCTTTTCCTGCCGGGAGCCATTATGGGAGAGCCCGCCCATGACGAGGTCATGAAGAAAATACCGGACAGGCAAGGCCGTCCGGGACCCCATCCATGACGAGGTCATGAGGAAAAAACCTGACAGGCAAGGCCGTCCAGGATATAAGGGACCCTCCAGGTTGGCTTCGGCCTCTACCCCACCCTGTATCCTCCCCCCTTTTCCGCTGCTGTTCTTGTTTGCCCTGTTGCAGATTCTTGTGTTGCCTGCCAAGAGTTCTCCTGCTCCTCTTTCATTGAATGAGGACCAACTTAAAACCCTAATTAATAAATCTCCTGGACACTGGTACCCTATGAAGGGGCCAGGAATGAAGGAAATGCTTCAATTCTAACCCTTTTGCCGGCATTCTGGCTTGTTTGATAAATGTGTGCTCTCATTGCAAAAAATGTTCATGATTGTTCTAAACATCCTAAGTACAGTACGCTAACAAAAGAAACTATTAAGCATAGGCCCCTTCGCGGGGTGAGAAAATCTCCACAAATATAATCTCCACAAATGTGCCTAGTAGAAAATACTTTAGATAGAGATTAGCTGGCGACTTCTTGCAGGTAGTTAGCTTTTAGACTAAGAGCCTGTTCTGTGCCATATCTGCTGTTTTTGCAATCCTTTGCATTTCTGTTCTGTAAAAATGTAATCCTATCTAGTTCCCTTAGAGATTGACGCCTAATAGAAAGAAAATAGATTAACCACAAAAAAGACAGGGTCGGTTACTGAAGTTGCTTAAAGTTATACCAGGTGCAAGCCATAAATTGTGAACAGGCCTGAAAGCCAAAAGATATTATACATAGCAATTAACCATAAAAAAGGCCCTAATAGGCCACAGAGCCCTTTGCGGGGTGAGGAAGCCCTATTAGAGAATACAAAAAATATTGTTTTAAAAGTGGTTATTGGATCAACGTTTGATTGATGTTAATGTGCTGAGGTTGTGCAGTGGAAACTATTGTTAATATAGTTGGAGATCTAGAAAAATAAGAGTTTAGCCCTAGTGTAAAAACAATAAGATAATTGTTAATTTTAACCAGGAGTGCTAAACAGGGGCTGCCTCACCAGAGCCACAGAGTCTTTGTGTGTTAAACTTTTTAGATAAATTTGGCTGAGAACTTCTGCAAAAAGAATGACCTTTGTGTTAACAGGATTGTATTTCTACTATGTTACAACCTGCAGTACCATGAGACTGCCACTTTTCTGTTTTCTGCTAAGCTCAAGGCCAGAAGATAATGTACCAAAAAATCTATGGGAAAAGACTCTCATAAACAAAAATATACAGAGAACAGCTGGTTTCGTGAAGGACAAGCTGATGTAATGTTAAACTTAGTCTGTATGCTTATCTCCCCCTTAGAAATGTACCAGCTTAGGGTATAAAGGCTACGGTGAAAAATAAAGCAACTGCAGACTCTGCTGCACACTCCGGTTTGGTCTCTTTCTTTCTGTTTTTTCTCTCATTCGCCAACACCGTTCATCCTGAGGGTTCCCCTGGATCCTGCTGGGGCTGGACCCCAACATTTTCCCACATAGGTTACAACAGAATATTGACTGGAGGTCTCTGTGCTATATAACAGATCCTGGTTGGTTATCTACTTTTTATACAGTAGTATGTAAATGTTAATCCCAATATCTTTATTCCCCACTCACTTTTCCCTTTAGGTAACCATAAATTTGTTTTCTAAATCTGTGAGTCTGTTCCTGCTTTATAAATTAGTTCATTTGTATCATTTTTTTAGATTCTACATATAAGTGATATCATATGATTATCTGACTTTGTCTGACTTACTTCATTTAGTATGATAATCTTTAGGTCCATCCATGTTGCTGCAAATGGCATAATTTCATCTTTTTTCTTAATGGAATTTTGTTCTTATAACAAATTTATTTCATTAAAATTTTAGACATTTCTAATGTAATATAAGTATTTTAAACTATATTTTTCTCCATGTATTACTGTTTTCATTTTAATTCCATTATAATTTTATTTGAATTATTTAGATATTGGAAATATCACAGCTGTTGCACTGACTTTACCTGAGCACATAACTGAGACAGGTATTACATATGAATGGAGCAAGTCACATGCACTCTTTCCACAGGAATACTGACCAACAGCCCCTTCACTCATTGCAAGCTACATTTAGATTTGCTTGCTAAATGTGAAAGTTAGAGCTGCCTAATCTCTCTGTTAGTTAATATTAAAGCAACTTAGAATTCCAGTAAGGTGACAAAAGACCCTTATTCTAATTAAAGAAATAGTTGAGGGAAGAAATTCAATTCCCACTAATTAACTTTTAAAATGCTCTATCTGGCCAGTTTGTATGGTTTCCCATCTTCTAGAATGGGGGTTGCCCAACCTCCAGGATCTAATGCTTGATGATCTGAGGTGGAGCTGATACAATAATAGAAATAAAGTGCACAATAAATGTAATATGCTTGAATCATTTTGAAGCCAGCCCCCTACCCCCTGGTCTGTGAAAAAAATGTCTTCCATGAAACAGGTCTCTGGTGCCATAAAGGTTGGGGACGACTGCCCTAGGAAATATTTGTTCTTGGAGGTTAACAGTAGACTATTCAGAAATAGTATACTGTTAGACTATTTTGATTTTTCCAAGTGTTTTAATTGTATTTATATAGTGAAGACTTACAGGATGGGCAACAAACCAAGGTGAATGGGCATAGAATCACAAATAAAATTAACAGTTAGTGGCCAGTAGCAACGGTTACTATACTAAGTCTTATGATCTAACTCCTTATTGATACTAGAAATACCAGAACCCATAGATGAGAGCCTATGACTGAAATCCGCAGGTCTTCTCAGTGAACATGTTTTGGGGTTTCAAACAGGAAATCCACCCGAAGCAGCTACTAAGATCTAATTAAAGATAATGTCTTTCTTGCTCATACTGCACTTTTATCAAAGTCATCCCTAAGGAACACAATGACTTTTGGACTTGGAACTCTGACCTAGTCTTAAGTGGTGTCAGAGAGACCATCAAAAAGACAGTGAACCTTGTAACAAAGTTCGGTCAAGAAGTAGAGTGACTCAGGTATACTCCCCAGGGAAGAAGCTAAGGAGAACTTACTTATCCATCCATAGCATAAAACACAGAGGCCTTATGAGACCACCCTACAGTATCAGCAGTGTAGCATAAAGTACTCGGTCTCTCCCAGCCAAGGCAAGGCAAGCTGTCTGGTTTACCAATGGGAGAGCCTGGAAGGAGTGCTGTGCTGCTATTTGGAAACCAGCAAACATATGCTTTCAGTACAATAAAACCTTAATGGGAAAGGCAGGGCAAGATGCTTTCTAACTGTGGTGCTAGAGAAACTCTTGAGAGTCCCTTGGACAATAAGGAGATCAAACCAGTCAAACCTAAAGGAAATCAATCTTGAATTACTCATTAGAAGGACTGATGCTGAAGATGACACTTCAATACTTTGGCCACATGATGCAAAGAGCTGACTCACTGGAAAAGATGTGACTCATGGGAAAAGACCCTGATGCTGGGACAGACTGAGGGCAGAAGGAGAAGGGGACAACCTTCTCCTTTTGAGTATGAGATGGTTAGATGACATCAATGACTCAATGGACTCGAACTTGAGCAACCTCCAGAGATAGTGGAGGACAGAGAACCTGGCATACTGCAGTCCATGGTGGTAGCAAATATTCAGGCTTGACTCAGTAACTGAACAACAATGAAGGTGCAAGGTGACAACTGAATAATTATCAGTGAAATAGGAGGTCTCATCCTTTAGAAAATATTTAGATATTTATAGTCTCAGTCTTTAGCCAATAGCTTTGCTGTACAGTTACATAAATCAGCTCTGTGTGATTGGAGTAAAGGTTATCCCTAAATTGATCTGTTATGAAAAAAATATCCTGCTTGGCACACTCAGTTACAGTTAAAAAATCAACACAATATGTTAGATTCAGTTATGGACGTATTTGGGGGAATTTAGAAGTATTCAAGTGGACCACACATATGTCCACCAAAAGGTAACAAGGAAGAGGAGAAGAAAAAAGAGAGATGCTGCTGGTAACTGCAAGCTCAGTGGGGACTAGAATCCTCTTTCTATAGCCAGCTTCCTATATTGATAAGACGAACAAGTATTTGAGTTTTCAGGCGATCCATCGTAGGGCCATAAAGCTGCACATTCCCCTTGTACTGACCAAATGACCAGTGTAACAAAGAACTGCACCCAATGACAATGAGAAATAAATCCTATGAAGGTGGCTGTGGGTAAAATTCTCTAGGGACAAATGCTGGAATAGAGCTGGTAAGTGAATTACATCTGACCTCTTACCAGTAGACTAAGGACACTATAAGCTGGTGTAATACTTATTCTACTCTAGGGTCATTTGTTCAGCAACAGAAGTAACCTACATTTGAAGCTCTGGAAAAGTGACTTCTCTAGCCATTAAGCTCCTCCTTGAAATATTTCTTCTGATTAAAATGTACACAATATACATTAAAGAAGTAATTAGAAGGGAATTTCTGGGTGCTTTGAAAGCACTCTTATACAAGTTAGGGCATAATCATTATCAAGTAATTGAATACATTCAAAAAAGTCGGTATTTTCCCTTATGAATACCTTGAAGTGTAAATCGCTTGGATGAGACAAAAGGAAAAATAAGGTCCTTTTTTTTTCTTTTTTCCAATGAAAGTGATGTTCATCTCTTGGTTATGTATCTTAATGGGGAGGAGCAGCAGTGTGAAACATCCAGGATGCCTGATAATCATAAAGTCACAATGCTTGCAAAAAAAATTAGATGCTATCTATTTGAGTAGCTTCACCTTCTTGGTAATATTTTGCTTCAGTGCACGTTATGATGAGTTTACATTCTCTGTGTACACACCATCTATGTGACAAGGGAACATATCCAGGAAGGTGCAGTACGGTTAGCAGTAGCCTACCAATAGGTAATACACAGAGCAGACAACATGCTTCCTTAACACACAACTGGCACTAAATCTACATGAATCTGCTGATGTGACTGCAGGCCAGGCAAGAATGTTATCTTTATTACTATCAGGTACATGTATCTTCTCTTAACCACATTTAACAGAATCTAAAGCAACTTACCTCTGAAAGCATACTGCAAAATTTTGTTTATTGCTCAAACAGAAATAAAACTTATCTAAGGAAAAGTATCAGGCCAGACATAAAGAGTTTACTGAACTAGGTCATTTAGTTTTCTCTAAGTTTTCTGATTTAGGGAAAAAAGAAAGCAATTTTAGCTAAATTTGGTTGTGACAATGTCCTGCTTTCATTTCTGAAATTAAAAATAATGACTATTTTAGAAAAATTTTAAATGCTAAATTGTTGAAGAAAAATCACAAAAATTCACAGTAACCCCATCAACAGAGAATAGGGTTATTAGTGAAGTCTTATGAAACTATTTTCTTTTATAACAAATTTGGTCTTACTGAGCATTTGGTTTTCTAATTTGTTTTCTTATATGTCATACTCTTTGAACATAGTTTTAATGCTATCATATTATATACCAAAATAAGAAGTTTGCTTGCACATTTCTAAAGAACAAGCAAATATTGTCTAGTAGTTATGAGTTTGAGTTGTAAAAGCAAAATGCCCAGGTTTAAATTCTACTTTTATATCTTCCTGTTATTCATTAATAATTTGTTTCCCAGTTTTGACTTTTCTATGTAAATTATTAAAAAGTTAATAATATATTTCTTTATTATCTGGGGACTATTTATATTTAATTAAATACAAGAGTAGAAGGTAAAATCAAAAAAAGTAGTTAAAATGGAGAGACATATTCAGTATGGCCCATTAGGAAGCTGAATGGACTCAAAACTAATGTCCTGGTTTTCATTAAAAGAGGAAATTATTTGAATTATAATTTTAAAGGATCATCTTGAAAGAGATGGTAGGGAGGCAAAGGCAAAAACAGGAAAACCACTAGGAAACTGTCACAATTCTAGACACAGTGGAGACTCGCTGTGGAGGCAGAGATGCTGAGTGGTGACTAAGATAGAAATGTATATATATTTGTAAGTAGAACTGACAGAATTTGCCCGGAAATTATAGTGGTGTTGCAAGGGAGAACAAAGAGGAAGTTGAAAACAATTCCAACACTGTTGTTGTGAGCTACTGGAGAAGATACTGTTTGCATTTACTATACTGGAAGAAAGAAAGAGGAAAAAGCAATTTTGGCAGAGACAGATGAGTGTTCTGGACAGATAAGTTCTAGAAGCTTTTCATCTAGGTGGAATTGTGTTGGAGGCAGGTGGACCTTTCACTTTAGAAGACGTCTGAGTAGGAGATATAAATAAGACAGCCGTTACAACAGACAGGTTTTAAATATGAAATCATCAAGCATGGGCGTATAGGGAGATAAGAGTTATGAGTGCTTAAAGCATCTACAGGAAAAGAAGAGTTTTCTAAAAGGCAAGCATTTTGTTGTTCAGTTGCTCAGTCATGTCTGACTCTTTGCAACCCCATAGACTGCAACACTCCAGGCTTCCCTGTCCTTCACTATCTCCTGGAGTTTGCTCAAATTCATGTCCATTGAGTCAATGATGCCATCCAATCATCTCATCCTCTGTTGTCCCCTTCTCCTCCTGCCTTCAGTCTTTCCCAGCATCAGGGTCTTTTCCAATCAGTCAGCTCTACCAGTAAGGTGGTCAAAGAATTGGAGCTTCGACTTCAGAGTCAGTTCTTCCAATGAATATTCAGGATTGATTTCTTTTAGGATTGACTGGTTTGATCTTCTTACAGTCCAAGGGACTCTCAAGAGTCTTCTCCAACACCACAGTTCAAAAACATCAATTTTTCAGTACTCAGTTTTCTTCACAGTCCAACTCTCACACTCATACACGACTACTGGAGAAACCATAGCTTTGACTGTATGGACCTTTGTTGGCAAAGTAATGTCTCCGCTTTTTAATACGCTGTCAAGGTTTGTTATAGCTTTTCTTCGAAGGATCATGAGTCTTTTAATTTTATGGGTGCAGCTACCATCTGCAGTGATTTTGGAGCCAAAGTAAACAAAGTCTGTTACTATTTCCAATTTTTTCTCATCTATCTGCCATGAAGTGATGGGAACAGAGTATTTCAATGAACAGGGGTGACTCAGCTATGATGATGGCGGCAGACAAGACAAATAAATTTAGGACTGGGAACGATCATTGGATTTAACAACAGGGAAGTAGTTTATGACTTTTTTTTTGGTATAGTGAAACCAAAGTCTATTTTAAAAGAATTTAAGAGAGAATGAAGAGGAGAAATGAGGAAAGAATTTAGAGACAGAAAGCAGAAGGTTATGGGGCAGAGCAGTGGCGTGGTGCCTGGAGGATGATGCCAGGAGTGTTAATAAGATGAGAGAAATTATGCCATTCTTATTGTGCACGATTCTAACAGATCATTCATACTAGAGAGAAAAATTTAATGCCACACAACATAAATAGAAAGCCTGGAGCCATGTTTATGAGTGTGAGAGCTGACATCTGGAGCAGATGTGAAAAACTTTGTCTTTGATCAAAATATAATCAGTTTATACACAGTAATAGAAACAGGAGAAGCATGTAGGGGCCCAGATCATAGTGTCGGGGAGATGGTCGAAAGAGCTTGGAGAAATTTTTTTTGGATTGTCTACATTTTCTGTTGAGGATGAAGCTAGATGAAAAGCTATCAGATTCAAAGAAAGAGCAGAAATGACAAAATAATAATCCAGGAGATTGGGAGAGTAAGTTGGGAACATGGCAGGATTTCCCAGTAAGGTTAAGATGATGTTTGAGGCTACTGGTCATGAATTTGACCCAATTTAATGTGGCTTTCCTCCAGGAGAAGTAGATATGATGAGGCTTGGGCTTTTAAGTGAGAGAGAAGGATGAGAAGTGAGGGTAAATGTTAGGTCAGTAACTATAACAGCAAACCCTGGCTTCTTAAGTGATTAAGTGAAAAGTGAGAGCCAAAGTGAATTGTGGTTAAGACTGGTGGATTGTCGGTTCAGTTAATTTGAGTTGTGATTATTCTTTTCTTCAGGCACACTTTTCTTTTTAAATATTGTATAAATGTCAGACTTAGTAGTGTCACTATTCACAAACAATATCCTATGGGAACTAGATATGCAAGGAGAAAAGGGGGAAAAAAAAGCAGGTAATTT
Source organism: Cervus canadensis (assembly GCF_019320065.1). Taxonomy (NCBI): domain Eukaryota; kingdom Metazoa; phylum Chordata; class Mammalia; order Artiodactyla; family Cervidae; genus Cervus; species Cervus canadensis. The sequence continues at coordinate 70,125,193 of NC_057398.1, forward strand.
TGTATAAGTCAGACTAAATGCTTTTTTTTTTTAATTTTATTTTATCACAGCAATGCAACTACAAAGGGTGCTGTTTCCCAGCAGGGATTGTGACTGTCTTTAATATGCTATCCCATAACTCTGTAATGTCAGTTGATTATTAAAAATGGAACATGCATTTGTATCAGAGACTCTCATGGTCATGAATCAAATGCCTTATTTTTATTATTGTATCTATTATCTATCTACTCACCTATTCATCTGTTTTTGCTGCACAATGAATCCTGAGAATAGAGGTACATACATAGATAACGGGTTTGGAAGCAAAATTTCCAGCTCCTAGGGCCGCCTTCTCTGATTCAGCCCCTTTCTCTCAGCTTACAGTCCCCTGCTCCATCTTCACAAAGCACAGCCTTCAGTCTCTATGAATGACTCTATAATTATATCATGCCCACCCTGCTAGTCTAAGGTACCAGTAATAGTATCTCCTTCTCAAGAGACTTGACTACATCTGCAAAGTCCCTTTTGTCATGCAAGGTAACATATTCACAGGTTCTCAGGTTTTGAATGTGGACATATTTATGGTGAGGACATTATTCTATTTACTCTAGCAGTTCACTCTCACCTGATGTGTACTACTTCCCAAATCCAAAGAGATTCAATTATCATTGCACCTCATGTTCCTTTGTGAAAAAAATATAAGTATCAATATATAAACTCATTTTTCATTTTGAAGGAGTATCTTATTATATCACCAACATCAGAATTCTTAAAAGTGTTTACCAATGAGAAAGTCCCTAGTTTTCATGGGCAGGTACATTTCTTTACAAGGCACCTCTCAAAATTGCATTTCATGATCAACATTCCCAATCAGCATGATTCAGTGCAGGAGGTCGATAAAATAGATCAGTGTAATATACCAAGGATGGTGATACAATCAAAGTTGCTTTGGACTAGATTGTAACCAAAGACTGAGGTTTTCAAAGCACTGAGATAAGACACTGATGTGTATCACTGCAAGTGCTGCTGAAAGGGAACCACTTCAGGACAACTTGCTAATTAGTAAGGGGGAAAAAGAGCAAACTCAATGGGGAAAAGGTATGGGAATTTATTGCAGTCCACTAACGCATACCCACACCTATTACCAAAGTCCCAATACTTGACAATAAGAACCTTAACATTCATACAAAAGCCATGGAAAGATTATGAATTCAATGTGTGTTATAATTTTATATCCTGTAAATCAAATTATAGATTTGGATTACATCAACCCTTTGATAAAAAGTTAGATAAGTGTCTCATGGCAATTATGGAATTTCTCTAGTTTTCCAACCAGGTTGTAAACTAAGAAAAGAAAAGCATGAGCTTGTTATTGTCTTTGGGTAAGTGCTCTTGTATATAATGAGAAATGTTAGCCCACCCAGAAGTTCTTGCAGTCATTTCCACAGTATTTTACTGCAGGAGCTATTGCTTTCCTAAATCCTTGCTTTTAACAGACACTTTATTGCAGGTAAATGTAGATAATCATTTAACAACTATTTTTTATAACATGTCATGGATTATCAATATACATTCCTGAGCTGATGAAGGGATCGTTATTATCTTCAAATATGAACAGACCAGATATCCTTCTCAGATTACATTGTAAAATATTTTCACAAGGACCACTTCAAGTACAAATAACAGTCAAAAGACTCTAACAGAAAAACATCAGTCACTCTAGATATTTCAGGCTGGAGGGGATTTAATACAGAGAATTAGGGACAAACAAAACTGTTGGAAGAGCTACATCCTTCAAGAAGCCTAAAAGTGCTATAATCACAGGGAGCTTTCATCAATAATCTCAGCTGCTGCAGCCCTGAAGCCAGTGACTCACAGAACTCATTATATTTCTGTAATTTTCTAAACCCCAAGAATCTGGTCAGTGTTGCCAGTGGAGCAATAATGGTTCCTGCTTCTTTCCCTTTCCAATCTTACATTTCTTTGGCAGATGTTCAGTTAGACTTATCAAAATAAAAGACTAGAAGGAGGCTGTATTTAATTCTGACAGATAAGCACAGATGTTGAAACTGCACCAGCTACGTGAGGAATAATGTAGGCAAGAGGAACTGTTAGTAAGAGACAAGTAAGTAAGTAAGTAAGGTAAGATGTTAGTAAGAGAGAAAGAGGTAGATGTGTAAGGAGTATAGCTTTAATCCAGTAAACTGGATTGAGCTTTTTAAAAACAATTTTTTTTTTTCTTAAAGCTTGTGCTATCATCTCTCTGGGCTTCCCAGGTGTCACGAGTGGTAAAGAATCCACCTGCTAATGCAGGAGACACAAGAGACATGGATTTGATCCCTGAGTCAGGAGATCCCCTGGAATAGGAAACGACAACCCACTCCAGGATTCTTACCTGGAAAATCCCACAGACAGAGGAGCCCAGTGGACTACAGTCCATGGGGTTGGAGAGTCGGACACAACTGAGCACACACACATATATCATCTCTCTTCATGTGAAATACTGTTTGTTATTTTTCTCTCTATCACGAACACATTTGCTGAGTTTCTGAAAAACCAGTAAGTTCTCACTTGTCATATTTGTTCTGATAGAGCTTCATTTACATGTGATTTAATTATATCTTGAATGTTCAAACCCCAAGTATTCTAAAGAAACTTCTGCTAAAATTATATCTACTTAGAGAATTTTTAAACATAAAACTAACAGCCATTTTCTTTCTTGTACTGTTATGCTGTTTTTCTACCCTTTTAAAGCAATTAGGTATTTCCTATTTTTTAAATAAAAATCATGAATTTTTGTAATTCATATAATGAATTAGTAATATAATTTTTAGTATATTTCTATATTTGTTAGCATGCATGTCACATGATATAGCTTAATTTTTGGAGAGCCATATCATATAGTTATTATTACTGTGGGTTTTGGGGTGAAAATGCCCAGAAGTGAATGACAGCTCCCACTGGCACTGCTCATGAGCTCTTGTTCGAATGGTTGTCTGTTCTGTTTTCTCACATATAAATTGAAAATACTATCAGTACTTATAGAACTCGCTACGACATTAAAATATTAATAGTTCATAGTACCAAGTATGTAGTAAGATCAAAGCTATCAGCTGTCATACTAACTGTCCTTAAGTGAAAGTGCTAATTGCTCAGTGTGTCTGACTCTCTGGGACCCCACGGACTGTAGCCAGGCTCCTCCATCCATGGGATTTCCCAGGCAAGAATACTGGAGGGGTAGCCACTTCCTTCTCCAGGGAATCTTCCTAACCTAGAGATCCAACCCAGGTCTCTTGCATTGCAGGCAGATTCTTTACCATCTGAGTCAACAGGGAAGCCTCAATAACTGTTCATAACAGCAAACTATTAACAGGTTTTCTTTGCTCTTACCTGTAGAGGCAGGGTTTTAAGATCTGCCTTCAATCCTTTAGGAAGAGAAAATAACTTTTGCCTTTTTTTTTTTCCTGTTCCTCGAGAGTTCACACTTTTTCTTTTCATTTGTTTCCTTTTAAGGCTAATCTTAGAGTTGAATGACTTGTGAGACAAGGAAGTCACACACTATACCTACTGTCACCCATGTCCAGCCATGGCCTTGGCCTCCAGAAATGAACAGGTGAACTGCAAAGTGTCTTATGCCAACAAGGCCAAGGATCTCCTAAGCTAATCGATGATCCTAGAACTACATAGCTTTAAAAATTCCTTTTCAGAAAACTATAGAAGATGGGGAACAAAACACAAAAGTCATGGGGAAAAAACACAAAAAAACAAATACACAATAGCTTCGCTTTAAGTGTATACAGACTATATCTTGATCTTCACATATATGAACTGTAAAATAGATGTGAACATATATTTTTTTTCATTTATTAGTTGGAGGCTAATTACTTTACAATATTGTAGTGGTTTTTGTCATACATTGACATGTGAACATATATTTTAAAAAATTACTATTTATTTGGCTGCATCAGGTCATGGTTGTGGCATACGAGTTCTTCAATGCATTACACAGGATCTCTCTTGAGGCACACAGGCTTTCTAGTTGGGGCTCACAGGCTTAGTTGCTTTGCAGCATGTGGGATCTTAGTTCCCCGGCCAGGGATCAAACTCATAGCCTCTTCATTGGAAGGCAGATTCTTAACCACTGGGGCCACAAGTGAAGTCCTGATGTGAACATATTAATAATACACTTGCCTACACCTGTGTTCTCTTCTTTGCCAATTTTAGTAACATTATATCCATGTTTATTAGGATTTTCTTTCTATTCTAATATTAAACTGTGAAAGTATATCTCCTTCCATACATTCAGTAACTCATAAAGTAACTAAATTAATTCAGACAGGTACCTATTGAGGGGGACGCATTTTACTCATTTTTTGGCATATGAAAGTAATTCTATGGGCATATGACGTTATTCTAGCTTAAGGACGCAAGGGAAAAAAGGTCAATGACTCTTTACCATGCTAACTGCTACCACATTGGGCAATTTGAAACATGACGGGCCTGGAAGAAACTTAGGAGTATGGCACGAACATGGGAAAGAAAAGGATAGCAAGGAAATACTAGATCAGGAAGCAAAAGCTTAGCCTTAGACAGCAGAGGCTTAAGGAAAAAATAGAGTAAAACCTAAATTGGGGGGGCGGGGGGAAGAGATCTCAGTAAAAGAGAAGTGCCCGATCAATCTCCTGCTCACTCTCCCAATGAACCACATAGTTGGGCTCACCTTCACCTTGCCTGGTTGATATCAACTCTGTCAATTTTTCCATTAAAGTCTAACATGAGTACTGTCAATAATGGACTATCTGCTTACTATGTGTACCACCTGTGTACCTGTTTAATGCTTGAAATTGAGGGCTTCCTTAATGGGGCATAAGTACTGAATGTCTCCAAGGGTTGTCACAGATCTAAGATTTAAAAGATTCCCATGCACAAACAAAGGAACTTAAGCAGTTGATTGCTTAGTCACAACAGGTAACAGCACAAGTATTGCCCCCATCAGAGACCCTCATGATTGCTCTCATAATTTGATGGTTCTTGTTTTATATTAATTTACTCAGTTAAGTTCAGTCACTCAGTCATGTCCAACTCTTTGCTACCTGATGGACTGCAGCACGCCAGGCCTCTCTGTCCATCACCAACTCCTGGAGCTTGCTCAAACTCTTGCCCATTGAGTCGCTGATGCCATCCAACCATCTCGTCCTCTCTTGTCCCCTTCTTCTCCTGCCTTCAATCTTCCAGCATCAGGGTCTTTTCCAATGAGTCAAGTTTTTGCATCAGGTGGCCAAAGTATTGGAGTTTCAGCTTCAGCATCAGTCCTTCCAATGAATATTTAGGACTGATTTCCTTGAAGATTGACTGGTTTGATCTGCTTGCAGTCCAAGGGATTCTCAAGAGTCTTCTCCAACACCACAGTTCAAAAGCATCAATTCTTTCTCAGCTTTCTTTATGGTCCAACTCTCACATCCATACATGACTACTGGAAAAACCACAGCTTTGACTAGATGGATTTATTCAGACCAGGACTTTAAGACTCTGGACTATCCCTGGAGTCCCTATCATGTAAATGTCTGAAGGCAGGTATGACATTATGCCAATGTCAGATGATTATGAAGTCCCTCAGATCTAATTCTCACAAGACAAGGTTCTCTGGCTTCCTTTGACTGGCTTTCTCTATTAATCAATGGGATATGTAATTTAAATTTTTTTTTTTGGCTACACCCCACAGCATGTGTGATCTTAGTCCCCTGAGCAGGGATCAAACCCATGTCTTGTGCAGTGGAAGCATAAAGTCCTAACAACTGAACTACCAGGGAAGTCCCTTTCTTTCTCATTTACTAGTTCATTAAATATGCTGTAGCATGAGTTATCTTTCCAGTTACCCATTTGCTCTGTTCTAAATGAACTGAGTGTGCTGAAGTACACTCGCTTCTTGACATTCTTTTGAAAAAGGTATTTTGTCTCATTTTAAAATGTCTTGCAAAATTTCATAAATACCCTCATTAGTGCTCTCATGATTTGATGGTCTTTGTTTTGTATTAATTTACTCAATAAATATTTATTCAATTCATATTACATACTTAATAAGATGTGATCCTGCCCTTAAGACTCACATTGTCACTGAATGAATGCAGTTCTCAGGGGAAGGGTATGGACACATAAAGAAGAAAAGAATGGTTTCTTCCTATTTGGTTGGGAAGGAGAGGGAGGGAAGGCTCAGGTGGTGATGTTTATGTTCATCTTCAAAAACGAGTATGTGCTCGCCCAGCAAATGAGGCATAAAAGATGAGGCGTAAGAAGCAGTGTGAACAAAGGCATGGAGAAGGGAATGTTTCATGAAACAACAGTGTTTGTTCTGTTCAGATAAGCACCAGAAGGTTTTCGTAAATCACATAAGGAAATAACTAAGAAAAGGGCCTGTGCCTCATATGAGATTCTAGAGAAAGGAGACAGGAGGGATGCTAAAGGGGCTGAAGCTGATTATAAAGTCTGTAAGGAGTTATTAAAAATAGTAAGCAGAGTGGATAATATGATCAGATGAAATTTTAATGTGTGGGGTAAGAATATATAACAGAAAATTCATAAAAAACATATATTTATGGGGTTTTGGTACTTTAAATCTGTGGGAAAAGAAAACTGTTTAAGAAGGCTGAATAGTCTAGGGTCATTCTGCTAGGGTTAGGATCCTGATTCTACCAATTAACATATATATGAATTGTGCAAAATCAATAACCATTTGGTGCCTTACTTGTCCCTTCATCTGTATGCTGTGCTTAATCCTTAAATCAACCCCAAGAAAGTGGAATTATATTGAAAGCTTCTGGCACAATTAAGGGTTGTCCAATACTAGTGATTGCTATGATAATCACATACTGGCTATCCATTTAAAAATATTTAGATTAATATTTCACACCATTCATAAGAATGTATTTCAGGTGGATCAAAAACTTTTTTTTAATTATGGAAGTATTAGGACAAAAAACTTATAGACATAAGTTTATAACTTTTGGACAAAGAAAGTCTTTAAATAATTATGCAGGAAACATCAAATAAAAATGTGTAAGTTTGAGAATACTACAATTAAGGATTTCTGTGCAAGATATCCCGTGCTGTAAATGAAGACAAACGACAGACCAGATTTTCCAATACATGTAAGAAGTGGTGGCAAGGTTGTGGGGAGGTAGGTATTTATGTACAGCTCACAGGAGGACAAATAGGTGTAGTCCTTTTTGACAGCAGTGTGGCAGGACTCCTTAAAATAAAAACGAGAGACAAATTCTGTGAACCCATTTCTATTTCTTGGTTATTTATAGGCATCACACAGGTAACTTACTTTAAAATATCTCAGCGTAAAAAGTGATATAAATGTGTAAAGAAGCATTCACACCTATGCTTAAGGAAGTATAGAGAAGGATGTTCAAAGCACTGTTGTTGGTTAAGAGAAAATAAATTTTAACTGCCTAATTGTCCACCAATGGGGTTTTAACTAGACTATGTCTAACCTATGGAATATTATGAACATTTTAAGAGAATGATATAGAGCTAGATTATCTATATAAGAATAAAACTCCATGACATATTGTAAAAAGAAACAAAAATTTTAAAACAGGTAGAGTGTGAGATCTGTTTTAAATCAGAGAAGCATATAACCTTATTTACATAGGAATATGCATATATTAATGCATAGAAGGAGGTTTGAAAACAGTGTCTTCCCTTTCCACCCTTGTCTGGCTTTTATTTGCTTTAATTGTAAAACCAAGCCTAATCCTTACTAATACAGGATATATGGTTTTCTTAACCCACAAGGAGAAGAAGTGGAAAAAGAGAAATCCAATTTTTTTTAAAGCACAATTTTAAAAATATTTTAAATTGCATCATCAGAAATCTTGGAGATCTCAATATTTCAATATTTCACCATATGTACACTTAGAATAAATTAAAAGAAACAAATTAAGGGGATAGAAGAAGAAATAATGGTACATATAAAATAAGATAGTAGGAATAAATTCAAACACAAGTTAAACTTCATTTTTAAAAGACAAATCCTAATATTTGATATTTTGAAAGCCACCTGGTTCCATGGCATTTATAAGACACCTTTAAAATAGAATGATATCACAAGATTCAATAATACCACTCAAAATAAAAAACATATGTCCACAAGACTTCACAAACACAAGTATTTATATTATCTTTCTTCATAACAGACAAAAACTGGAAACAAATGATTAAACTGAGCAATGAAGCCAGAAACAAAAGAATATACACTAGATGATTTACCAGAAAATTTTAATCCATGTGATACAAAACAGTCAACAATCAACCAGATGGGGATGAGGTGGGTGTGATCTGAGGCAATTTGGATGAGAGATGAAAATGTTCTCTGTTTTGATTGTCCCGGTGGTTACTTGATATATTGATTTTTCAAAACTCCTTGAGGTATACACAAAATCAATGTTTTTGTATCCAAATTTAAATTAGTAAATAAAGAGATGAGAAAAGGAAAAATATATAGAAGTACAGAAAAGAAGTACTTACTTTATTTTTTGGAGGCTAAGTGCAGGCTTTTCTCTGTGGAGGAATCAGAGCATGTTTATTTTTTATTTATATTTTTTAAGTGGGATCTTAAGGAATAGCAAGGCTGAATGAAAGAGAAGAAGAAAGAAGCATGTTTCAAACAGAGGAAGCCGTAAGCTAGATTCATGGGACAGATGGCAAAATCCGAGGTTCATTTGAGGAACTGGGAGGAGTTCAACTGGACCAGAGAGAAAGGTGTAACAGAAGAATCAAGTGAGGTTAACGGTCCTGAGCTTTGCATAAGTGAGACTGTCTTTACTTTGCCCTTGAACATGAATGTCATTTTGTTCATAGAATTCTTGTCTCATGTTCGTTTTCCTCATAATATTATGCAGGTTTGCTAATTACCATTTTGAAGGCAGTGTTGCTAAAATGTCTAAGGTTGCCTGGTGCTTTTTCCTCTGCAGGTAAACAAACTTTGCTCCTTTGTTGAATATGGTGCCTATTTTTATCTTGTTTCATTAATATTATTTTCCTTGATAGTCAATGAGTCTGAAGAACCCACTATTCATGTTATCACTGATGATTCCTTTACCGCAAATTGTCTCCTTTTGGAAATCTTACCACCAGTACATTGGAACTCCCACACATTCCCCATGTTTCATCTTTTCTAATGACGGTATAGTCTGCATTTCCACTTCTAATGACTTTTGAGGGAAAGTTTGTTATGCCTTTTCTTCTCCCTTAATTTGATCTTGGTCATATTAATAATTTAGTGTTTTTACTCCTTTATTATTGTTTTAAATTCAGAAATCGTTTTCCAGTCTTTCCCTTTTCATTACTATCAGAGCTTATTCCATAAGCACAATGTCCTCTGAAATGTTATAAAGGAATTAATGTAAATTTGTATTTATGTTTTGTATCACTCAGGAGTCTTCAGAGCAAGGGAAACAGCAGGAATAACTAATTAGAGAAATAAAGAAAAAGATGGAAAGAGGGAGAGAGAAAGGAATTTTAAGATAGTGGTTCACGCAACTGTCGTCGTTGTAGTGGTTGCTAAGTCATGTCCGAGTTTCTCATAACCACATGGACCGTAGCCCGCCAGGTTCCTCTGTCCATGGAATTTTTCAGGCAAAAATACTGGTTTCCTTTCCAGGTCATATAACTGTGGAGGCAGGTAAATATGAAATCTATGTGTCAGGCTTATACCTGGAGACGCGAGCTAGATTTCTATGTCACAGTCTTATCCCTAATCTTTTCCCCATCTCTGTTTTTGATGGGAATCTTTTAAATCAACTGATTGTATATATTACTCACATCTACAGAGCACCTTCACAGCAGCAACTAGAGGAGTGTTTGACCAAATACCTAGGACCATAGTCTAGCCAACATGACACACAAAACTGACCAACATTATAATTTATACCAATTACTGTCATATTGATATAAAACATTATAGTTACTTATGATATGAGAAGTCTTCTGGGTTTGTGTGCTATTCTACTTTTTACCAAACCATGAGTTCTGATTCTTCCATGCAGGTTCCTTTGGATGACACATACCATCTTTTCATTTGCCCACATGTTTGCTTGTTTTTTTTTTTTCTTAATTAATACAAAATTTCTGTGAATGCTTGTCCAGATTTTGAGGTTGAAATGAATTCTGTCATATCAGACCCCTTTGGGTATTCTATCTCAGTTTTCCATTTTACAATCTCTTATAAGCAGTAAAAAATACTACTACTAATAATAATCCTTTTAAAAGACATATGCTTGTAATAACCTCTTTGTAGTCTCTGTCAGGCCGAAAACTCATTTCCAACTTAAAGTGATAACTTTGAGTAAAAAGTGTTTGGATCCTCATTCAGAACTGCCCCATAAAATTGAAGCCTAAAAGTCACCATCACAATCAATCAAAATGATTGATTTGGTAAGCTAGATAAAAGCAATTTTGGAACTTTGTTAAAATAGTTAAAAATAAACTATCATTGACATCTTTTGTAAATGTAAAGAAGTGGCCAGTGGTTATTAATAAAACAAAGAGTGCCATCTACTGACTACAGAATTCTCTGGTGAAAGCTGCCTTCAACATCAACGTAATACCACACAACTTCCCAGTGTGATAGTGCTATCATCATTCATTTGATATTCTGAATTTTCCAAGAATTTTTGCTCATTTTAAAAGCTCACATTTAAATCTCTAGTTCTGCTAACTGAAGTGAAATTTACATGTGCTTGAATCAAATGACTGCCACTTTACAAAATCACTGTCATCAAGAAGCAATTTTTTTAAAGTGCCCCTCTGTGCTCAGAACTATGCAATATAAAAGAAATATGACTATATTCCCCTCACACAAGACTCAGCAACAGTGGTGGAGACTGCAGAAATGTAAGAATAATTAGACTCCATTTCTCCCAATGAAACCCTCCTGAGATAATTAAGGAAATGAAAGCACTGATGTAATTTCCTGATAAAGGAGACACTGAAGCATATTTCACACGGAGGATTAGAGTTAGCACCTATCACTTTTTAATTCAGATATGATTTTATAGAGGAAGTAACATTTAGAGTTTTGAAGACAATCAAAACAAGACAGTAATTGGAGGAGAGTATCATGTACTGCATTTAAATTGCTGTTGTTGTTGCTTAGTTGCTCAGTTGTGTCCTGCTCTTTGCAACCCCGTGGACTGTAGCCCACCAGACTCCTCTGTCCATGGGATTTTGCAGGCAAGAATACTGTAGTGGGTTGCCATTTCCTTCTCCAGGGGATCTTTCTGACCCAGGGATGAAACCCACGTCTCCTGCTTGGCAGGCGGATTCTAAATAGGAGTCATTATTTTAAAAGTGCAGAGATGGTTGGATGGCATCACTGACTCAATGGACCTGAGTTTGAGCAAACTTCGGGAGACAGTGAAGGACAGAAGCCTGGCATGCTGCAGTTCACAAGGTCGCAAAGAGTCAGACACAACTTAGCAACTGAACAACAACAATTTAAAAAGTGTAGAAACAAAGCTTCCTGGTGGGGTTCACTAGAGACATTGTGAACTTTCTCTAAAGTAGAGCAGGGATAGGAGGGCTGTGCTTCCAGGGCAGGATTATGGTGTTTAAAGGAATAAATCACTCCAGAAACAGAAACATAGAGTCAAGAAGGTTCATCTCCAGGAGACACTTTTCAGTCTCACCACTGGCTTCAGGATCCCAGGTGGGACTAGGTGAATACATGATCCTACACCTTACACCCCTTTATATGTTAACAGATCAGACGCCATGACAAGAAACAAGACTGGGACTTCCCTGGTGGTCCAGGGCTTCATCTTCCAATGCAGGGGTGAGGGTTCGATTCCTGGTCAGGCAGCTAGGATCCCACATGCTTTGTGGCCAAAAAACAAACACATAAAACAGAAGCAATACTGCAACAAATTCAATAAATTCTTAAAAATAAAGAAACTAGTCATGTTCCTACAAAAGTGCAAAATGCTAATAATCTCTTCTGTCAACTCTGACATCCTGGGCTCTCCCCCTGATGAAGGCTTCTCCTGACACTGCTAGGCTTTCTCAACAAGAGAGTAATCCTGTGAAAGTCTATAATAAAAACAGAATTAGCAGTACATTCCAACTTCACTTCTTTGTTCACTCATTTCATAGAGTACTTCAAAGCAGAATGGATTTGCATAACACATTCATCTGTATAATAATGTTTTGTCCCAGTTAGAATTTTTTTGTTGTTAAATAAATGAAACAACAGCACATGCTTCCAGTCCCAGGGCCCACTGGAAGGACGTACAGTATATAGGGTGTAGGCTCCAGGATGTAACCCTCAAACCCAAGGTCAACAAACTCTAGTAAAATCTTACATTCTTCAGTGGATGAAGAAGATAAAACCATAGGAGTTTACAAGAAGAAAGTAGATTAAATTCATAGCTATAGGTTATCTCTTGAAAAAAGACATATATTTCATATGCATTTTGTGATGAGGACAGAACTGGTGAGAAACTGATAAAAATTAATTGTAATTTGGGATCTTATAAAGCAAAACCTTCTCTCTCCATCAACTGGACTTTTACCAAAACACTGCTTACCCTCCCTGTAAGGTAGACATGCCATGTGGACAATTAAAACATAAGATTGCTAGAAAGATTACAGGATGACAATATCCATCTTAATACCAGTAGGGCTTCAGGTCAGTTGGAACAGAGTGGTCCCAATAAATTTTATAGGTAAAATTTAGAACTAATTTTATCCCTTTAAAAATTGTAATGATACTCTAATTCCCTAATCATTCATGGTCAGCCAAGTAACAGCCCACACATAAATTAGGTCATAAACTCTGGCACACATATATATTACCTTATGCGGAAAAAGTGGTTTCAAGAAGTGATTAATTTAAGGAGCTTAAAAGGGACATTGTCTCGAATTATCTGAGTAGGTCCTAAACACAATCTCAAGTGTCCTTATAAGTGGGAAGCAGTTGATACACACAAAGAAGGCAACATGAAAACAGAGATTTGAAGAGGCTGGTCTTGAAAATTTGAAGATGCTGACTTTGAAGGCTGAAGTGATTTGGCCACAAACCAAGGAATGGGCTTCCCTGGTGAGTCAGATGGTAAAGAATCTGCCTGCAATGCAGGAGACCCAGGTTCAATCCCTGGGTCAGGAAGATCCCCTGGAGAAGGGAATAGCAGCCCACTCCAACATTCTTGCCTGGGAAATCCCATGGACAGAGGCGTTGGTGGGCTACAGTCCATGGGTGGCAAAGAGTCAGACATGACTGAGTGACTAACACTTTCACTTCTTTCAAGGAATAGTAGAGCCACCAGAAGCTGGGAGAGGCTAACACCTTGATTGGAGTCCAGCAATATTGATTCATATGTGGGGGCTGAGAAACAGTGAGAGAATACATTTCTGTTGTTCTAAGCCTCCAATTTTGTAGTAATCTGCAATAACAGCCATGGGAAACCAACATATTCCAGGTGACTTTGTCTTTCTATAATCCATGTTTCATAATATAGGATATCATTTAAATATCTTTGGCATTATTCAGTTCAGTTCATTTCAGTCGCTCAGTTGTGTCAGACTCTTTGCAACCCCATGAATCGCAGCACACCAGGCCTCCCTGTCCATCACCAACTCCCAGAGTTTACTCAAACTCATGTCCATCGTGTTGGTGATGCCATCCAGCCATCTCATCCTCTGTTGTTCCCTTCTCCTCCTGCCCCCAATCCCTCCCAGCATCAGGGTCTTTTCCAATGAGTCAACTCTTCGCATGATGTGGCCGAAGTATTATTAGCGCCATGCTAAATCTTTCACAGAAAGTGTCTCCAATCCTTCTCTTTTTCCAGAAATCATACTGCTCCTTGCCTGCTCTCTGCTCCAGCCATACTTCATGCCTTAACACACAAAGAGTATTTGAGAGTGGGCTGTGGTGGTTTCCTCTGATTAGAGTGCTTCTACTCAGACATCCCAACAATGAACTATCTTAACCTTCAAATCTCAGATCAAATTTGCCTTCTCACTGGATCTACTTCCCAACTAGCCTATTCCACACTGCAGTCTCCTTCCCTAACCAGTAATTGTATCTGTTCTCTATTATTTTAATCTCACTTTAATCTCTAAAATACTGAATGAATTATGTAATTGTTGTTTATATCTTCCTTCTGCTTCCTTGAGGATGTAAGCTTTCTATGGTGAAAGATTTTCTCTGTTTCACTAATGTATTCCCAAAGCATAGAATAATATCCAATATCAATCATATATCAGGCACACAATAATTTTTTTTTCTTGACTGAATAAAGTTAAAGGAATGCATTTAAAAGTTTATCAAAGTAAGTTAAAGAGGTTGCAATCCTACCAAAATGAATTTTAACTGAGTACAACATGACACATCCAATCTTGTGTTTTTGTCATTTTGATGTGTGTTCTACGCTAGTTAAGGGCTCAAAGGTCATTAACAGGGCCACAGACTGGCAACTATTCTTCTGGTTATCAGGAAGGCTGATAATTCTCTATGTACATAAATCTTCAGTGGAGCTCCACTTAAAACTATCCCATGGGTAAGGGAAAAAATGGCAGGGAATGAGTTTCAGCAATAAATTTGGATCTTAAACCTACCACAGAACCTATCAGATAATTCCCTAATAAGCAGAAACTCACACCAAATGGGGGTAAAGAATGTCTGAACATTTTCCAAGTAAACTGGATAAGAAATGATAGAGGCAAATTCCCTTTGCAGACTACTTATTTAAAATCTCCCTGATCTAATAAGAAGGAAAATCAAGAGGAATTTCCTATTTCCTTAGGGAGAAGGGCTGAAATGCTGAAAGGGTAAATCATTTTACATTTTTAAAAATTTATTTTATTGAGGTTTAGTTGATTTATAAGGTTAGGTTCATTTCTGCTGTAGAGCAAAGTGATTCAGTTATTCATATATAAACAATTTTTCATATTCTTTTTCATTATGCTTTATCATTGGATATTGAATACACTTTCCTGTGCTACACAGTAGGACCTTGTTGTTTTTTCATTCTTTTTATATTTGCATATGCTAACCCCAACCCTGCCCCCATCCTCCCCTTAGCAACCATCAGTCTGTTCTCTGTGTATCTGTGAATCTGTTTTGGTTTCATCAATAAATTCATTTGTGTCATATTTTAGATTCCACATATAAATGGTATCATATGACATTTAAACAATAGATAAAAAACAATTTGCACTATGTTATAAACTTGTGAAGCCTTAAGAAGTTCAGCCTGGGGAGCCTGGGGAGGACCTGGGGAGGACCATGCTCTGAAGAGAAGTGTGGGACCAACACTAACAACCTTCAGGAGAGCAAAAGTCAATGCAGATTCTGAGACTGTGAAACTTCAGTGATTGTCAAGTGGTAGATAAGCAACCCAGGGTACATGGCAGCGAAAGAGAATGTCCTAACTAGTTGAATATTGACGCCAGACAAAATGAAGTTTTCAGTACCATTAGCTAATATCCTTTCTTCCTTGATTGCCTTTTCCAGGGTTATTGAAAACTAAACTTTACAAGTGTTTGGGTTTGGCAATCTGGGGCACATTTTTTCCTTTTGTTCTTTAGATAAGCATGTCTACAATAAACAGATCCAATTAAAGAAAATTTGTGTTCTGCTTTTTTAAAATAGTGACATATTTATTCAAATTAGAATTAACACTGTTAACAGGTTTTGAATATAATTTTAAGAAGAGGTGAGAAATTTATCACCCATTTTATTTTGAAAAGGTGTTTTAACTTACATATTTAGAATTTAATGATTAAAAAAGATACTCTCGGGGAAAGTTATAGATCATAGAATCCCAGAAGTAATAAATCACAGAACACTGGGAGTAAAAGAGGGAGGAAAAAGACTTAAAATATGAGAAGACTTTAGTCCCAACTAATCTAAGTAATGTAAATATCCAAACAGGGGGAAAAAAAATGAAATTTGGAGATAAGTCTGTTCTCAGTGAATTTGAGGTTCTTGATAACTCACTGCTGAAAGAATTCATTTGAGAGACCAAGTGATAGATAAGAAGTAGATTAATTTAGAGAGAAACACTCCACAGAGTCTGGGCCACCTCAGGAGGTGAGACAGCCCTGAAATACAGTGTGGTTAGTTTTTTGGGAGGATTACTCCAATTGTTTCAGGGGAGGGGTGGGGATTTCCAGGAACTGGGCCACCAACCACTTTTTGACCTTTTATGGTTGGCCTCAGAACTGTCAAGTTACGGGAAGGTGTGTCACTTAGCTTATGCTAATATATTACAATGAACGTATGGAAGGCTCAAAGTTTGCTGGAAGTTGACTCCTCTGCCATCTTGGATATATTTGGTTGTAATCAGATAATATTGTGTCTTCAGCCTATATCATTATTTCAAAGGTTGTGCTCTGCTCCCTTCCCTCCTGTTTCAATAAATATCCAATATCCAACTAATTATATAACAGTAGGTGGTCTGTGGTATCATCATTATAGATATGTCTATTTGAAACAAATTATTTTAGGTACGATTGAACAGAACTGACTCAATGGGCATGGATTTGAGCAAACTCCAGGAGATAGCAGAAGACAGAAGAACCTGGTATGCTATAGCCCATTGGGTCTCAAAGGGTTAGACATGAATCAGAGACTGAACAATATCAACACAGGATATTAACTCCACAAAGCATAATTATCAGATCACTGGTACAATCTAGAATTTGGGTAGGAAAACAAATAATTCAGATAAAATGTTAATAAATCAAATTGTTTATGCATTTGCTTTTAAAACTAAAGGATGGTAAGATCCTATGCTAAACTGCATTCATTCAGGAGTGCAGTCATTGAGGGCAGGTGAAGTCAGTTGTGTCTGACTCTTTGTGACCTCATGGACTGTAGCCTGTGAGGCTCTTCTGTCTATGGAATTTTCTGGGCAAGAATACTAGAGCGGGTTGCCATTTCCTTCTCGAGGGAATCTTCCCAACCCAGGGATCAAATCTGTCTCCTGCACTGTAGACAGATTCTTTACTGCTGAGCCACTTGGGAAGCCCAGATGGTCACTGAGTGAGGCCCCATAAATATAAATATGAGTGAAAACAATCTCTGTCCTAAGTTGCTCCAGGTCAGGAAGAACAAAGGTACATAGACTGACTAACATCAGAATATAATTCAAATTAAGACAATCATGTTGGGACTTCCTTGGAGGGGAAGACTGGTGGCATCAGTTGTGGTATAGTTACAGCTTCTGGAAGACTAACTGGAGAGATGGTCTTACTGAAAAAAAGAATGCAATTGAGTAATGAGATTTAAAAGTCAATAAAGGTTAAGAGAAAGTATTTCTCTCAAAAATGAGTGTTGCAAAGTTTCTACTGTTAGTCAAACCGTCAGTTCAGTCACTCAGTCGTGTCCAACTCTTTGCGACTCCATGAACTGCAGCACGCCAGGCCTTCCTGTCCATCACCAACTCCCGGAGTCCACCCAAACCCGTGTCCATTGAGTCGGTGATGCCATCCAACAATCTTAAGACAATGCAAATTTTATCTTATGTGCTAAGAAAAGCCATTGTCTCTGGCTGAACATTGCTGTATAATGCAGATCAAATCAATTAGGATTTTTTAAATCACATTAAGCCAAAAAGCCATAAAAGAATATGAGATGAAAATTCATAAGCCTGTTGTGTTAGTTAAAGGAAATATGCTGAGAAGACTTATACTTGCACTAAGAAGTTGACAGCAATGAAAAGCTATCTAATAGAAGACTTCTTTCTCAATCTCAGTTTTCCCTAATGAAAAATTGTGATATATATGTATTTGCCTATGTATGTATTTTCACAAATGAAACGACTTCTAATCAAGGACTTATTGGTTGCTACTTATTCTGAATCCTTTTAAGAGTGGTTCTGATTTTATTTTTTTAATTTAAAAAAATTTTAGCTTTTTAAAAGAAATCCAACAATGAAGTTTTTAAAAATTCAATAATGAAAATTAGTTCATAATTTAAAAACTCTAGAAGAAAAACTGTGAGTAGTTTTCTTGTTGTCTAGCCGCTTCAGTTGTGTTGGACTCCTTTGCAACTCCATGGACTAAAGTCTGATGGGCTCCTCTGTCCATGGGATTTCCAGGCAAGAATACTGGAGTGGGTAGTCATTTCCTTCTCCAGGGGATCTTCCTGACCCAGGGATTGAACCCATGTCTTCTGCACTGGCAGGCATATTCTTTACCACTGACCCACCAACCTAAATTGAAATGAGATGAAGGTCCTAAAAATTACATAGTCAGAATGAGACTATGAAAAATGAAAAATAATAGTATATTCCACCAACTCTAATTTGTAAGCCTTAAAATAAAGTATCCCTGTATCTGATCTGCAATTTCACTGGTATTTTTGATCAACATTAAAAAATTACTAAGGATTTTCATAGGTTTGCTCTCATACTTAATCCCCCAATAGAATTTTATCCACCATAATTGATTACTTAATGCATCTTCCTAAAAAGAGGAACTTGAGTAATGCCATCTCACTATTACTCACCTCAAAATCTCTTTAGAGCCCAGGGAGCTACAAGGAAATATTTAATGATAGAAAAAAAGAATAACAGGAAGAAAGAAGGAAGGGAAGGAGGAAGGAAAAGAGGGGGGATAAAAAGAGGAAAAAGTCTTAAGACTGAGGAAGTTAAAGTCTTACATAATATGGTGTAGAGGAAATTTCAATAAATGAGGAAAAGCACCAAAAGCCAAACTTCATAGTTCACATTTTAATGAAGGAATAACCTTGACTATATACATTATTCTAGATATACATATATTTTTTCTGTAGGTTGGTATTTTTATATTTTCACTGTATTTTCACATTTTTATTTTTTAAACATAATTTTAGGTGCAGTAGTTAATTTTCTTATTTATGTCACTGCACAGAAAGACAAATATTCATAATGTTAGGGTACAAATGGTTATACATTATAGAAATGAATTAATAACTGGGAAGACCCCCAGGAGAAGGGCATGGCAACCCACTCCAATATTCTTGCCTGGAGAATCCTATGAACAGAGGAGCCTGGCGGGCTACAATTCATAGGGTCACAAAGAGTAAGACATGACTAAAGTGACGTAGCATACATGCATGATGAGAAGAGTAATCATATTTCTGAAATGAGGTTAGAAGCTGCAAAATGAGAATTAGTTTCTAAATCATTCACTAATTAAATAAACAGATTTTTCCACACATCATAATTTCAACCCCAACTAATAAAATGTGTAGGAAGTAAAAATGAAAATTAGCATTCCAATGGTAGGCATAAAAGAAACTGAATCAGTTCAAACCAAGAGCAAACTACCAGTATTTTCAAAATCATAAAATATATTGTCTTTATACTGTAATTCACAGATTATCTAAATTATAGCTATATTTATTCCATTGTTCCCATCCTAAGATCCTTTTGGCAGTTTACTTTACTGGAGATATCATCTACATCTTTAAATATATGTTTTAAATACAATTTATACAGTCATCCAGGAATAGGAATAGCAGTTGCAAACCTATTATTAACACTAAATATGTTTTAATGTGGTCCATTACCAGAGCAAGTGTGCCATGTGTCACACTGTGAGTTATTAATATAATAATAAAACCTTCTCTCCTTATTTCACTCTTCAGGGCAATTATTCTCACAAAGTTGCTTTTATCTGTTGAAATAAGCTGAAAATATTAGATAAAAAATAAACTAATTCAAGCAAAATGGCAAACACATTTATTAATTATAAGCAAAACTGAAAGTTGTTCTCTATCATACTAAGACATATCAGGCAAGACTGAATTTCACTTATGTGAGAAGACTGTGTAATTGTAGAGAAATAATTTATATGTGTATTTGTGTAAAGATGTAATTTTATTCATCAGACTTATAAGAAGTGCTGTGTTGCTGGGAGCATGAGTTCAATAAACTGCTATGATAAACAGCTAGGTGAGAAGTACATTATCAAGGGCCTACTCAAGAAAAAAGAAAAAAAAAAAAAACCTATATTAAAATGTTACATAAAACAAAAAGAGAAATATCTTTCTCCAAAAAGTGAAGGGAGGAAACTGTAGGAGGGAGCACCCAAATTACTGATACTGAATTTTTCATTGATTTTGAGACAAATTCAAGACAGACTGAACTTGATTTAAGAAAATACAGAAATATAATATTTCTAGAACCTAGAAAGTCATGAACCTGACCATGTTTGTTATATTTACATAATAAACTTAATTTAGGTGATTCATAGCTTCTTTTTGTTAATTATAAAAATGGTAAATGCCATAGTCTCTTCTATTTATTGCTTACTTATTCATCAATTTATATTCATCCTCCCAAGAACTTTTTAAAAAATTAAGTATGCTATAAAAACACTGCTTAACATTTAAATATAAACAAACTTTACTAAAATATGTCTATGGAAACATCAGAAGACAAATACTGTACTTAAATTATCTCATAATACCACTGAGAAATATTACAAAGAAAAAGACTTCAAGTTCATTGACAATCTTCCCATTTAAAAGTAGGGTCTATTGTTACCATCTTTCTAAATTCCATATATATGCGTTAGTATACTGTATTGGTCTATATGAAAAACAGAAAAAGAGACACAGATGTACAGAACAGACTTTTGGACTCTGTGGGAGAAGGCGAGGGTGGGATGTTTTGAGAGAACAGCATCAAAACATGTATATTATCAAGGGTGAAACAGATCACCAGCCCAGGTTGGATGCATGAGACAAGTGCTTGGGCCTGGTGCACTGGGAAGACCCAGAGGGATGGGGTGGGGAAGGAGGTGGAAGGGGGGATCAGGATGGTGAACACATATAAATCCATGGCTGATTCATGTCAATGTTTGGCAAAAACCACTACAATATTGTGAAGTAATTAGCCTCCAACTAATAAAAATAAATGGGAAAAAATAAAAAATAAATAAAAGTAGGGTTTATACCCATCCCTTTTATTCTGACTGCTTCAGTCTATAGCACACAGAGGAATGGTAAGAAGCTATGTGACTTGCAAAGTTAGGTCGTAACAAGCCAGTCATCTTCCACAAGCTTCTCCTTGAACACTTGATTTTTGGAAGCCCCCTACTTGCACACTCCTACTGAGAACCCAGATGACATGCTCTGAGACACACAAGCTACATGGAGAGTTCACAGGTAGATACTCAGATCAATACATCCAGCCCAGCAAGTCCAACAGCCCAGCCCAGAGACTTGTGATTAAGAAGCTATCTTGGAAGTCTTTCCAGCTGAGGACCCAGATACTGTGCAGCAGAAAAGATGCATCCTCATTATGTCATAGCCTGATCCTGACAGAACCCATGAGCAAAGTAATTGATTCTTCTTTAAACCTTCACTCTGGGACAGCATATATTAATAACATAGCACATTTACTATGAAGGATAGGAATAAAAGAAATTAAACTAGTTTAAACCAAGAACAGGCTACAAACATTTGCAAAATTACACACACACACAGACATATATGGAGGCTTCTATATTGCAATCCATTAATTTTCCAAATATAGCCATATTTAATCCCCTGTTCCCATATTCTTCAATCAGGTTAACCCAGAGAGAAAGAGTACACTGTATTCAACAGTGTCTAAATTTTTATTAATGTAAGGCTTGATTCATTTTCAATTTTTTACAGTTAAATTTACCTCTTTTTGTAAACCTTAAAATTTCTTTATAAGAGAAGTAAATAAAGTGTCTTATAAAGGGCATTTAAGCTAGTTATTTAATAGTCTAAGCTTCATTCAATGAATATTTAAGAGCCCACTAAAAGCATTCCGTAACAAGTTAGAAATAAAATAAATATAAAATTATGATGGTTATGAATGTGGAAGTGACGTCCAACTGACCTCCAACTCTGGGAACGTGGAAAAGCTCAGCATCTAGGTGACTAGACTAACAGAGGGGCATGGAAATAAAAGCTACAAGTTCAATTTAGAGATAGCAAATTAAGCAGCCCTATGAAGTTGAAGAAAAGACAGCGTTTAGGGGCTTTTTTGGTGTGACATGTTTCCAACATTATTTACATTGCACCACATATAGTAATTCAATGAGCCTATCAGCTGTACCGCCTATCAGCTATCAAACATATACAAAAAGGATAATTTTATTACTCCTAATAATTTGTAAAGGAAAAACAGAAAAATGAGAATGATGTGACTTGTAAAACTTACATTATAATGGCTCAGAAGCAATGTTTTGCCTTTATTTTTTCTTTCACATTTAAGATAAATAGGCTATACTAAAAATCCATTTTAAGAATCACTATAAGATCATTCCTCTATGCAAAAAATACATTGAGTCATTGTAATATGATAACTTGATAGGAGAATGAATTGTATACATTAACATAACTAATATATCTGAATTCATAAGATTTTAACATATAGCCAAGAAAAACTCAGAATAGATTCACAGAATAGGCTACTTTAAATATTTAAGACAATAACAAAAGCTTTATGGATCACTGTTATTTATTATTAAATAACTTATTAAAATATGTAATATTTTCATCCCTTCTCTTTTCTCCAAATCATTTTTCCTTAGAATAGATAATCTGAATAAACCATGGCTTACATTGTCCAATATTTATGCAGGGGCTAAATCCAAAATTGGCAGGGTTAAAAGCAAATGTATGACCATATTATAAATGTATATAAGCAGAGCAGTGCTTAGCTACACACAGTACATCCAACAAAAAGTATCATGATCATTCTCTACGGGTATCTCCTTCATACCCTCTCTCTCTCTCTCAAAGTCACTCAGTCATGTCTGACTCCTTGCGAACCCATGGACTGTAGACTACCAGGCTCCTCTGTCCATGGAATTCTCCAGGCAAGAATCCTGGAATGGGTTGCCATGCCCTTCTCCAGGGGATTTTCCCGACCTGGGGATCACACCTGGGTCTCCTGCACTCCAGGCAGATTCATTACCATCTCAGCCAACAGAGGAGTCCATACCCTGCCACCCATCAATTCCACTATGTCACTAGATTTAAAAAAATCACACTCTTAAGTCCTGCATTTAAGCTGCTTTCTCTCTGCCAAGCTATTGTATCATGCAATCCCCTGAAAATATTCTAAATTTTCCTATAAAAAGATATTCTGGACTTTGTAATAAAGTAAAAATCACAAGAAAAAGAAAAATTTTTATAGTAGATTGCTTATTTTTTGAAGAAAAGCAGTATTCTATAAGGCTCCAAACACTAGTGACGACACCCTCAATGATTTGACATTACTTGATTCCAAGAATTCAAGTAGGGGATTGATTGCATGAGTATAGGTTATTGAAAGTCAGTGGGAGGCTATTCACTAACCTTGGTGGGAGAAAATTAACTTGCAGAAATGTTGTCAGATTGAATGTGTTTCTGTAGCACTATAGAATAATCTCTATAGTGTTTTATAATTCTAGAAATTTTATATAATTTTATAATTGAATAAAACAGGATAATTAGATAAAAAATGTCAGGTGACTTCTTATGAAGGGTGGGTATTTTCATATCAATGTAAAAAAACATTGCTAGACATTTAGATTCACTCATCAGAGAACATACTGCCATTTACATGGACCTATACTCTCTACAGCTTCTAGGAAAGCCTCCAAATTTAAAGGCAAAGATAAAAATGAGTAAAAATGTAACATCCTTCAAACTCATGATTTATATTCTCACTGTGTCTTGAAACAAATTGAAATCATTATTTGCACACCTAAAGCAAATAATAACAATAATAATCTGTTCCTTAGATTTTATCAAATCTCAACAATTTAAATCCAGTCTGATATGATTTATATCCAAGTGATATGACTTCATTACTGGAAACACACAATTCTGAGTGAACATACAGAGCTACTTGTAATTGATCTATCAAGATTTAATATTCCTGATGTTTGAATAATGACTTCCTTTGGAGAATTTATAAAGTTTGCACCTTTTTTTCCCATTGTTTCTTTCATCAATCACAGAACTACAAATAATTGGATGTCTTTTTGAGGACAGAGGCAATGGGATAAAGCATAACTGTTAATAATTTAAAAACTTTTTCATTTTAAAAATTAAATTACATTTTAAGCAAAGTATTAAAATTTCCTAGTTTGAAACTCAATTTCGAAGTATCTGTGTTATATCTCTCAATTGAGTATATATAAGAAATCATAATAACAATTCAATTTAGCACAAATGGCAGCATTTGAAAACATCCAGCCAGTCTCTTATTAGATTTTAATGATGTTGAATTATTATGTAACAAATATTTTTGTATTTTTTGTTTCCAAGATGCAGTTGAAAAATTGTGTTTTTACATAAATATGCTGAAAAAAAAACTGACTTCAATTAAATCATAAATATCTGCTGACAGAATTTATGTAAACAGATTAAGAATAAAAAAGAAACTCAACAATTTTCAAAAGAATATTTACTTTTACAGACTAAACTTGTATTAGTCCACTTTACTGAGAAGGTAGCTAAAATCTTTTCCATGTACAGTCATTTGTAAAATCATTTTAATGTTTGCTTTACAACCTTAAATCTCTGTAGTCCAAATTCAGAATAACATTTAAATATAATTAGTTCAGCTTGTATTGCTAATGAGCTACCATATGAAAAGTGGGAAAATAAACTGTAGATTTATTTATCTACAATTGACCCTGGTTGTATTAAGTAAATGGATGTTTAAATATATGATTCTTAAGACATTGTGCTATTTTGAAGATTTCCCTCATTAAAACTTCTGCTTATGCATTTATATGACTTTAATTTACTTAATATATTGGTCCCTAAAAATTAAACAATTCATATTACTGTAATGAGCAACATGTCACTAAAATATTATCTTTGGTTATATTTGGCTACAGAGACAGCTCATTGTTGAATTCAGTGAAAATAATTTCTCTACACCCTAAAATTTATCTGATAGTAATGACTGATTTTCTATTCATTCAACATCTAATAAACAAGCCAAAAAATTATAGTATTTATTATTTATGCACACAATAAATGCAGGTTACTTATCAAGGTAAAATTCACATAACTTAAAATTAGCCATTTTAAAGCATATCGCTCATTGGCATTTGGTACAATGTTATTCAAACACTATTGATTTTCACTACCTTTATACATACACATACATATTGCATTCATATACTGCTAAAAGCTAACTTAATTCAGAAAGATTTTAAAAATCTTTCAATTTTTATGATTCCACTCAATTTGTCACATGGGTATATGTTGCCTTAAGTTGTCTCTGTTCAATTAATGGGTGGGTGTCTCACTTTCTTAATCAGGTTGCAAAACACTTCAAGGCAAAATAAAAATGGGTTGGATTTTTCTGTATTCACATAAAGCAAAGTTTTTCATAGTGGTAGGGTGATCCTCTGGAATGTATCTAGATGCTCCTAGGGGTCAGCATCTGGCCCTTAGTGGAACACTGCTAAAAATCAAACTTTTGCAGGATCACTTAATTCTTACATTTTAAATCAAATGCCAACTTGAACACAGATACTGGGTAGCAGTGTTCTTTAATATTGTCATCTCCCAGGAGATCTGAAGGTACAGGTGTGCAATACATTAGACAGTGGCTAAATTAAAAAGAAGTGTAGAATTTCACTACTTTACTTTGTAATTTTTTTGGAGTAAAGACATTTCAAAGCCCATAAGAAATAATTGTCATTGTTGTTTAGTTGCAGTCATGCCCGACTCTGCAAACCCATGGACTGCAGACCACCAGGCTCCTCTTCCCATGGGATTTCCCAGGCAAGAACATTGGAATGGGTTGCCATTTCCTTCTTCAGGGGATCTTCCTAACCCAGGAATTGAATCTGCATCTCCTGCACCGGTAGGTGAATTCTTTACAGATAAACATCATGCAGATGTTAACATCTTATACCAACTAGCAGAAAGGTTAAGTCCCCAGTGCACTGGAGCCTACCTTGCTGAACTAGAGTCTTAACTTAGTCTTGATAGTTATATGGCCTCTAAGAAACTCTTGAACCTTCAAAAAATTCAGTAAAATGGGAAAAATTGCAAAATTCATACACCATAGGCTCATTGTGAGAACTGAGTGAATCTATTTAAAACTGAGAAAGGTTACATTACAAATCCTAGAAGCTCAGTTTGTTGGAAGGCAGACCTGAATTTTGTTAATCTTGCCACAACTATACAGAAATGCATAAGATATTCTCTTAAAAATGAAAAAGGAGGGTTCAAGGAATTTGGTTTGAAGTTCAAATGAGCTAAGGGGAACAATTACAGTCTATCTATAACTAAGAAAATTGTTTAAAAAGTTTAAGATAAATATCCCAGAGATAAATCAGAGTAACAAAATAAGAAACAACTCAAAATTAGGTCTAGATTCAAACACAAAGTACTAGGAAAAAAATCACCAGCAATTTGAGGATTTAGATATATTATAAAAAATTAGGGCAAACACTTTTTTCTACTCTACTCTTAAAATTTGACATACCCTTTTTAAGATCAAAAATACTATAATTTTACAGATCAGGTTTAATAGATTTACATTAATTAGAGACACTATGACAATACTTAACAACATTCTAGAAAATTGCTGCATTAAACTATCTTCTCATTTATTTATAGGACATGCCTCCCATGTGACCCTAGCAAGGATCTCAGGGGATAAAAGGAAGAGAGATGGTTCTTTTTTTCCTCATTGTCACATTATTTCACCTTCCTTTGGGAGAAGATGTTGATGCAGTTTTTGAAAACGAAGGTCCAGGTCCTATATTACATTAATGAAATAAACACCATTTAAAAATGGAAAGACTCCGAGCAGGAACAAGATGGCGAAGGAGTAGGTGGACATGGAGTACATCTCTCTCCCTGGATATATCAGAATACATCTTCAGAAACAGAGAAGTGCTTGCAGAACACCAGCTGAGAGTGGGCAGGAGTATCCGACCACTGGAAAAGAATATATAGAACCATGCAAAAGTCAGTAGGATGAAGGAACTAAGGGGAGTGTTAGTAGGACTGGACCTGCGCTCAGCAGGTGGGGGAACTGAAGCAGGGGTCCGATCCCCACATCAGAGCAATTGGCTGGGTCAGAGGAGAAACATTTGAGGCTGAGAGTGAAGCAGCTGCTCTGTGGCAGCCTAAACGGAATGAGAATCAGACAGTCCTTGCCGCAGCCATACATACCTCAGACAGGGATGAAGGTCCCCTAGAAGGTGTAGTGGCTGGGAGCTAGAGCACAGGAATTGTGGAGCAATCCCAGGGCAAGAGCTACTGTTGACTGCAGAGAGAGACAGACTGAAGGGACGTGAGGGAGGATACTGTGGTGGGAAACGCCTGTGGAGGAAAGCCAGGCAGCCCTGGAAGCAAAGTGATACCTCTGAGTATCACCTTGGGGTGGAGCCATCACTGTATGTCTCTCTCCCCGCCCCCTCAGCATTGGTAGCTGAACAATAGAGAGGCTGGTCCAGCAAGCACCTGACATGCTGGATGAGTAGAACCCCACCCAGCGGGCCGTTTAAGTGCCTGATATGCCAGGACAATCCAGTACAACCCCACCCAGGTGCCCCATTAAGTGCCTGACACACCAAACAACAGAGTAGGACCCCAGCCAGGGGCCTCCTTATGTGTCTGATGTGACGAACAGCAGAGAAGGACCCCAGGAAAAGTAGTCCTCTCAGCGCATGAAAAGGCAGAACAATGGAGAAAGTCTAGCTAAAGAGGTCTTCTGATCACCAGCTGACAGAGGCTTGGAAAAAAGCCTGATGGGGCCGTAACTCCTGTGGCTGAGGCAGTCTGTGTCCCTGCACTTTGGCACTTCCAAGGTCCCCGCGACCCAAGCAGCTGTGCCCCCTTCACGCTCAACCCTCGCTGGGGCAGAGCTGCCACAGGCAAAAAAAGTCTTGTGTCTAAGTATGCTGGGTCGCTTCGGTCATATCCAACTCTTTGAGACACTGTGGACTATGGCCTAGTCCATAGCCTTGACTATGACAGGCTTCCCTGTCAGTGGGGTTCTCCAGGCAAGAATACTGGAGTGGGTTGCCATATCCTTCTAGAGCTCTATACTTCCTCTGTCCTAGCCGCCAACTTAACCTAAGTACCAGGCGCTGCTATGGCCCCAGCATCTGAGCGTATGCACCACCTCCACACCTAGCCATCACTGGGTCAGTCAGAAGTCCTCCAGGGCAGCCTCAGGAGAAAGCCCTAGTGGACGACCCACACGCAGAGGTGGAGATAAAACCACAATGGAAACCCAGGGGCAGTGTGGCTAAGGAAGAGGACCCAAAACCTTCCCACCAGCTGTATAAGCTGCAGATTAAATCCACATGATCAACTAGGCAGACACTGTGTCTATGGAATACATAAAAGGACATTGAGAGCTCCCGCAAAAGAAAGCAGACTAGTTATGGTAGCTGTGGACACTGGAGGTGAGAATACACAGGAGTAGGACCAGATTAGAGTGAGCAGCCTCCAAGAAGGTCCAGAGACCAGTGCAGTGTTGGAGGGCATCTTAGGGAGGCAAGAAAGACTGTGGGGGAAAGGACGCTGACAGCAGAGACTCAAGAAAAACATTCACTATTCTTGTATTTTGACTTGTTCTGTAGTTTCTTATGGACTTTTTTTTTTCTTTTCTTTGTTCTTTCCTTTTCCCCCCAACTCTGCTGTAGCTGTCAATTTTACTAGCACTATGAAATCGAATTAAACTTTCCATATTTTTTTAATCACACTTTTCATTGCTGTTATAAACCTCTGCCCTACATTGGACTTTTGTAATTCTGTGGAATTTTCCTTTATTTTTATCTTTTTTTTTAATTTTAAATTATTTAAACTTATTATTTTTTCTACATTTATTCCTTTGTTATTTTTCTTACTATTCTTTCCCCCTTGCAGTTAATCTTTAATATATATAGATCTTTTTTTATATACCTATATCTAACTTTGCATTTCTATTCTTTCTTTCCTTTATTTTTCTCACCATATTTGTTAGCTTTGTTTTCATTGCTTAATTCCTTAGTTGCCAACTTGCTTTTAGTTCTGTTTTCCAGTTTGTACTTTAGTTACTTTTGTTCTTAACCAGTGGATATCATTTATGGCTTCCTTTGCTCACTGAGTTCAATCTATTGTACTTTATATTTGTTGGACTGTTTTGATTTTGCTTATGGGTATATATGTATATGTGTATATTATGTTACTTTAATTATTATTTGACTGATTTTGTAATTGCCATTCATCTGGGTTTTGTCTTTCAGTTCAGTTCAGTTGCTCAGTCGTGTCCGACTCTTTGCGAATCCATGAACCGCAGCATGCCAGGCCTCACTGTCCATCATCAACTCCCGCAGTTTACCCAAACTCATGTCCATCGAGTTGGTGATGCCATCAAACCATCTCATCCTCTGTCATCCCCTTCTCCTCCTGCCCTCAATCCCTCCTAGCATCAGGGTCTTTTCAAATGAGTCAGTTCTTCGCATCAGGTGGCCAAAGTATTGAAGTTTCAGCTTCAAAATCAGTCCTTCCAATGAACACCCAAGACTGATCTCCTTCAGGACGGACTGGCTGGACCTCCTTGCAGTCCAAGGGACTCTCAAGAGTCTTCTCCAACACCACAGTTCAAAAGCATCAATTCTTCAGTGCTCAACTTTCTTTATAGTCCAACTCTCACATCCATGCATGACTACTGGAAAAACGATAACCTTCTCTAGACGGACCTTTGTTGGCAAAGTAATCTATCTGCTTTTTAATATGCTGCCTAGGTTGTTCATAACTTTCCTTCCAAGGAGTAAGCATTTTTTTAATTTCATGGCTGCAGTCACCATCTATAGTGATTTTGGAGCCCAAAAATATAAAGTCTATCACTGCTTCCCCATCTATTTGCCATGAAGTGATGGGACTGAATGCCATAATCTTAGTTTTCTGAATGTTGAGCTTTAAGTCAATTTTTCACTCTCCTCCTTCACTGTCATCAAGAGTCTCTTTAGTTCTTCTTTGCTTTCTGCCATATGGGTGGTGTCATCTGCATATCTGAGGTTATTGATATTTCTTCTGGCAATCGTGATCCCAGCTTGTGCTTCATCCAGTCCAGCCTTTCTCATGATGTACTCTGCATATAAGTTAAATAAGCAGGGTGACAATATACAGCCTTCACGCCCTCCTTTTCCTATTTGGAACCAGTCTGTTGTTTTCAGTTTCTCATTTTGGGGCATTTGTTTCAATCCCACTTAATGCAATAACAAACCACCTGTGGAATCTCTGATGTTGGCCAGAGATCAAGCCCTGAACCTTTTGAGTGGGAGCTCTGACCCCAAGACCCCAGACTACAGAGAACTCCTAACCCTAGGGAGTATCAAATAGAACTACCACAAAGGCAACCACTCGTATACAAGACCTGGCATCACCCAACTGCCAGTAGCACCCCGTGCAGGATGCATCATCCAAACAAGACAAAAATACAAACCCAATCAGCAGCAGACAGGATTACCACCTCACTCAGCCTTGCCCATCAGAGGAAAAACAAACAAAAAACAAAACAAACAAACAAACAAAAAAATAACCTCACCTCCCTCCACCAGGACGCAAGCACAAATCTCACCCTACACAAAGCTTACACAAACCACTAGACCAAACAGAAACAAAAAAGGGCAGAAACAAAAAAGAAGAAAGAATTCAACCCCGATGGCTGGGAAGAGAAGACAGCAAACCCAATAAGTTAAAAAAAAAATAATGAAAAGGCAGAGAAATACTGCACAAAAGAAAGAATAAACTAGAAACACAGCAGTCCAAATAAACAAAGAGGAAACAGGCAAATACCTGAAAAAGAATTCAGATAATGATAGAAAAGATGATCAAAATCCTTGAAAACAGAATGGAGAAAATGCAAGAATCAATTAACAAACACCTAGAAGAATTAAAGAATAAACATACAGAGACAAAAAACACAATTATTGAAATTAAACATACTCTAGAAGATCTGAAGCAGAAGAATGGATCAGTGAGCTGGAAGATAAAATGGTAGAAATAACTGCTGCAGGGATGAATAAAGTAAAAAGAATGAAAAGAACTGAGGACAGTCTCAGACACCTCTGGGACAATATAAAACACACCAACATTTGAAGAGATTATAGTTGAAAATTTCCCCAACATGGAAAAGGAAACAGTTAATTAAGTCCAAGAAGCACAGAGAGTCCTATATAAGATAAACCCAAGGAGAAATACACCAAGACACATACTAATCAAACTAACAGAGATTAAACACAAAGAAAGAATACTAAAAGCAGTAAGGGGAAAGCAACAAGTAAAACACAAGGGAAACCCCATATGCTTAACAGCTGATCTTTCAGCAGAAACTTTGAAGTCCAGGAGGGAATGGTAGGATATATTTAAAGTACTGAAAGGGTAAATCACAACTAAGATTACTTTACCTGGAAAGGATCTCATTCAAAATTGATGGAGAAGTCAAAAGCTTTATAGAGAAGCAAAACTTACAAGAATTCAGTACCACCAAAACAGCTTTACAACAAATGTTAAAGGATGTACCTTAGCTGGTAAAGAATCCGCCTGCAATATGGGAGACCTGGGTTCGATCCCTGGTTTAGGAAGATCACTTGGAGAAGGGACAGGCCAACCATTGCAGTATTCTGACTTGGAGAATTTCATGGACTGTATAGTCCACAGGGTCGCAAAGAGTTGGACACGACTGGCCTACTTTCACTTTTATAGTCAGGAAATATAACAGAAAAAAATATCTTCAAAAGCAAACCCAAATTAAGAAAATGGCAATAGGAACATATATATCAATAATTGCTTTACATGTACATGGATTAAATGCTCCAACCAAAAGACAGACTGGCTGAATGCATACAAAAACAAGACACATATATTAGTGCTGTCTATAAGAAAGCAAATTCAGACCTGAAGACTTATATACAGACTGAAAGTAAGAGGACAGAAAAATATATTCCATGCAAATGGAAATCAAAAGAAAGCTGGAGTAGCAATCCTCATATCAGACAAAATAGACCTTAATATAAGATTACAAGAGATAAGGAAGGATACTACATAATGATCAAAGGATCAATCCAAGAGTAAGACATAACAACTGTAAATATCTATGCACCCAACATAAGAGCATTTCAATAAATAAGACAAACACTAACACACATAAAAGGAGAAATTGTCAGAAACACAATAATAGTAGGACACTTTAACACCACACTAATCATCAAAACAGCAAATAGGTAAGGAAACACGAGTCTTAAATGATACATTATGTGAGAACAATCACACTGATATCTTCAAGACATTCCATCCAAATGCAAAGGAATACACATTTTTCTCAAGCATACATGAAACATTCTCCAGAATAGACACATCATGGGTCACAAATCAAACCTCAGTAAAATTAAAAATACTTGAAATCGTATCAAGCACTTTTTTCTTACCACAGTTCTATGAGACTAGAAATCAATTACAAGAAAAAAAAATACAGGAAAATTAAACACTATGTTTCTAAACAACGAGCAGGTTACTGAAGAAATCAAAAGGGGAATAAAATTCCTAGAGAAGATGGTAGAGGAATAGGACAGGGAGACCACTTTCTCCCCCACAAATTCATTGAAAGAATATTTGAACGCTGTGCAAATTCCACAAAACAACTTCTGAATGCTGGCAGAGGACATCAGGCACCCAGAAAGGCAGCCCATTGTCTTTGAAATGAGGTAGCACAAAATACAAAACATAGAGAGAGACAAAAGAGGTAGGGACAGAGATCTGTCTCAGGAAGTGAGTCTTAAAAAAGAGAGGTTTCCTAACACCAGGAAACCCTCTCTCTGGCGGGTCTGTGTCGAGACTTGGAATCTCAGAGGGCAACGTAACCAGGAGGAAAAATAAATAAATAAATAAATAAAACCCACAGATTACACGCCTAACGGCAACTCCCAGCAGAGAAGCAGCCCAGACGCTCCCATCCGCCAATAGCAAGTGGGGACTGGGCAAGGAGGCACCGACTGCATTGCTTAGGGTAAGGACCGGGCCTGAATGCCCCGAGGGTAATCTGAGGGAACTAACTTGAGATAGCAACCCAGACTGTGGGATAGCTATCCCAGGAAAAGCCCTAACCTAAACACTGCCAGGCCTGTTCACAGAACAAAGGACTGAGCAGAGCTGGCTGGCTGCGGACCGGCCCATCCCCCACTGGAGACAGGCAGGCGAGGGCAGCCAGAGCCGGAAGGGGGCAATCATGGCCCCAGAGAGGCATCCTCTACCAAACTGCAAGCAGGCTTCATTGCTAACCAAGACTCCTTGGGATTCTGGATGGTCAACATCTGCCAGGAGGGTTGCAGCCAGAGGTCAGCTCCCCAGAAGAGACACATGGCACACCTGAGAAGGCGTGCCCGCTGTACACCCAGAAAATGGCGAGGCTGACAGGGGAGGCGATAAGACACAGCCTTCAACTGGGGGCGACTGCACGCACTAAGCACCTGGTCACCTGAGCTGTTCAGACCCGGGAAGGGCACAAAAAGCAGGCCCAGCCAAGTCTGTGCCTTTGTGGAATACCCGAGAACCTGAACCAAGCGGCTTAGACGTGGGAGGAGCACACAACCCAGGGCCCGCCTCAGACGGTTCCCGGCAGAGCAACCTAGAGCCTGAGCAGTGTAGACTGGGAAAGCACACACGCCGTGAGCGGGGGCAAACAGCATGGTTCAGACACTGCAAGCACTCCCCACACACGCCAGTGATATTTTTTTGCAGTGTTCCTCCCTCCCCACAGCACAACTGAACAAGTGAGCCTAAAAAAGTGACCACCATCACTCCCTTGTGTCAGGGCAGAAATTGGCCACTGAAGAGACCAGCAAACAGAAGAAGCTAAAATAAACAAACGGAACCCCTTTGGAAGTGACAGGCGCAATAGATTAAAATCCTCTAGTTAGCACCAACTACATAGGAAGGGGCCTATAGATCTTGAGAAGTATAAGCCAGAACAAGGAACTATCTTACAATGAACTGACCCCCACTGTCCACAACAGCTCCAGAGAAAGTCCTAGATATATTTTCACTATTATCATTTTTTTATTTTTTTAAAGTCCTCTATTACTCCTTTAATTTTCATTTTTATGACCTACTATTACCTTGCCAAAAAAAAATACTATTTTTAAAGCAAATTTCAAATACATATATATTTTATAATTTTTGTGACTTTGTGTTTTTAATATTGTATTTTTGAGAATTTAACCTCTACTCTAGATTTCTAATCTTTGCTTTTTGGTAGTTGTTATCAACTTTGGACCATTAAGAACACAATCTTCAGTACCATTTTTACTTGGGAGCGAGATTAGTGGCTTGATTGCTCTCTCCCCCTTTTGATTCTCCTTTTTCTCCACCACGTTGCCTCTATCTCCTCCCTCCCCCTTCTCTTCTTTACCCAAGTCTGCGAATCTCTTTGTGTGTTCCAGGCTGTGGAGAACACTTAGGGAACTGATCACTGATTGAATCTGTCTCTCCCCTTTTGATTCCCCCTTTTATCCTCATGGCCACCTCTGTCTCCTACCTCCTCTTCTCTTCTCTGTGTAACTCTGTGAACATCTCTGGGGGACCCAGACTGTGAAGAGCACATAGGGAAGTGATTACTGGCAAGCTTGCTTCTCCCCTTTAGATTTCCCCTGTTTTCCTCCTGGACACCTCTATCTCCTTCCTCCCTCTCCTCTTCTCCACGTAACTCTGTGTACCTCTCTGAGTGCCCCTCACTGTGGAGAAACTTTTCATCATTAACCTAAATGTTTTATCATCGGTGCTGTATAGATGGAAAACTCTTGAGGGTACTGTAAGAATAAGGCTGAAAACCAGAGGCAGGAGGCTTAAGTCCAAATCCTGAGAACACCAGAGAACTCCTGAATCCAGGGAACATTAATCGATAGGAGCTCATCAAAAGCCTCCATATCTACATTGAAACCAAGAACCACCCAAGGGCCAACAAGTTCCAGAGCAAGACATACCACGCAAATTCTCCAGCAACACAGGAACATAACCCTAAGCCTCAATATACAGGCTGCCCAAAGTCACACCAAACCCACTGATATCTCAAAACACACTACTGGACACTTCAGTGCACTCCACAGAGAAGAATTCAGCTCCACCCACCAGAACACCGACGCAAGGTTCCCTAACCAGGAAACCTTGACAAGCCACCTGTCCAACCCCACCCACAGAGAGGAACCTCCACAATAAAGAGAAACCACAAACTGCCAGAACACAGAAAGGCCACCCCAAACACAGTGATACAAACAAGATGAAAAGGCAGAGAAATACCCAGAAGGTAAAGGAACAGGATGAATGCCCACCAAACCAAACAAAAGGGGAAGAGACCAAACCAAACAAAAGGGGAAGAGATAGGGAATCTACCTATAAAGAATTTCGAATAATGATAGTGAAAATGATCCAAAATCTTGAAAACAAAATGGAGTTACAGATAAATACCCTGGAGACAAGGATTGAGACGGTGCAAGAAAAGTTTAACAAGGACCTAGAAGAAATAAAAAAGAGTCAATATATAATGACTAATGCAATAAATGAGTTAAAAAACACTCTGGAGGGAACCAGCAGTAGAATAATGGAGGCAGAAGACAGGATAAGTGAGGTAGAAGATAGCATGGTAGAAATAAATGAAACAGAGAGAAAAAAAGAAAAAAGAATTAAAAGAAATAAGGACAACCTCAGAGACCTCTGGAACAATGTAAAACATCCCAACATTTGAATCATAGGAGTCCCAGAAGAAGAAGACAAAAAGAAAGGCCATAAGAAAATACTTGAGGAGATAATAGATGAAAACCTCCCTAAAATGGGGAAGGAAACAGTCACCCAAGTCCAAGAAACCCAGAGAGTCCCAAACAGGATAAACCCAAGGTGAAACACCCCAAGACACATATTAATCAAATTAACAAAGATCAAACCCAAAGGACAGATATTAAAAAGCAGCGAGGGAAAAACAACAAATAACACACAAGGGGATTCCCATAAGGATAACATCTGATCTTTCAATAGAAACTCTTCAGCCCAGAAGGGAAAGGCAGGACATACTTAAAGTGATGAAAGAAAAAAAAAAAAAAAAAAACCTACAGCCCAGATTACTGTACCCAGCAAGGATCTCATTCCAATATGAAGGAGAAATCAAAAGCTTTACAGACAAGCAAAAGCTGAGAGAATTCAGCACCACAAAACCAGCTCTCCAACAAATGATAAAGGAGTTTCCCTAGGTAGGAAACACAGAAAGGGTGTACAAACTCAAACCCAAAACAACAAAGTTAAATGGCAATGGGATCATACTTATCAATAATTACCTTAAATGCAAATGGGTTGAATGCCTAAACCAAAAGACAAAGACTGGCTTAATGGATACAAAAACAAGACCCCTATATATGTTGTCCACAAGAAACCCACCTCGAAACAAGGGGCAGACTACAGACTGAAAGTGAAGGGCTGGAAAAAGATATTCCACACAAATAGAGACCAAAAGAAAGCAGGAGTAGCAATACTCATATCAGATAAAATAGACTTTAAAACAAAGGCTGTGAAAAGAGACAAAGAAAGACACTACATAATGATCAAAGGATTAATCCAAGAAGATATAACAATTATAAATATATATGGACCCATCAAAGAAGAACCACAATATGTAAGACAAATGCTAACAAGTATGAAAGGGGAAATTAACAATAATGCAATAATAGTGGGAGACTTTAATACCCCATTCACACCTATGGATAGATCAACTAAACAGAAAATTAACAAGGAAACACAAACTTTAAATGATACAATAGCCCAGTTAGACCTAATTGATATCTATAGGAAATTTCACCCCAAAACAATGAATTTCACCTTTTTCTCAAGTGCACATGGAACCTTCTCCAGGATAGAGCACATTCTGGGCCATAAATCTAGCTTTGGTAAATTGAAAAAAATTGAAATCATTCCAAGCATCTTTTCTGACCATAATGCTGAAAAATTAGATGTCAATTACAGGAGAAAACCTATTAAAAATTTCAACATATGGAGGCTGAACAACACGCTTCTGAATAACCAACAAATCACAGAAGAAATAAAAAAAGAAATCAAAATATGCATAGAAACAAATGAAAATTAAAACGCAACAACCCAAAACCTATGGGACACTGTAAATGCAGTATTAAGGGGAAGGTTGATAGCAATACAGGGTTACCTCAAAAAACAAGATAAAAGTCAAATAAATAACCTAACTCTACACCTAAAGCAAAGAAAAGGAAGAAATGAAGAACACCAGGATTAGGAGAAGGAAAGAAATCTTAAAAATTTGTGCAGAAATAAATGTAAAAAAAAAAAAAAAAGACCATAGCAAAAATCAACAAAACCAAAAGCTGGTTCTTTGAGAAGATAAATGAAATTGACAAATCATTAGCCAGACTCATCAAGAAACAAAGGGAGAAGAATCAAATCAAAAAAATTAGAAATGAAAATGGAGAGATCACAACAGACAACACTGAAATACAAAGGATTATAAGGGACTATTAATCAGCAACTATATGCCAATAAAATGGACAACTTGGAAGAAATGGATAAATTCTTAGATAAGTACAACTTTCCAAAACTGAACCAGGAAGAAATTGAAAATCTCAACAGACCATTCACAAGCATAGAAATTGAAACTGTAATCAGAAATCTTCCCAAACATATATATTATCATATGTGAAACAAATCGCCAGTCCAGGTTCGATGCATGAGACAGGGTGCTTGGGGCTGGTGCACTGGGATGACCCAGAGTGATGGGATAGGGAGGGAGGTGGGAGGGGGGTTCAGGATGGGGAACACATGTACACCCATGGCAGATTCATGTCAATGTATGGCCAAATCACTACAATATTGTAAAGTAATTAGCCTCTAATTAAAATAAATACATTTATATTAAAAAAATAAAAAGTACAACATTTTGATTTAAAAAGAAAAATTCCTAGAAACAAATGACAATGAAAAGATGACAACTTAAAACCTATGGAATGCAGCCAAAGCAATTCTAAGAGGAAAGTTTAAAGCAATACAATCCTACCTCAAGAAACAAGAAAAACATCAAATACACGATCTAACTTTATACCAAAAACAACTGGAAAAAAAAGAAAAAAAAAAACCTCAGAGTTAGTAGAAGGAAAGAAATCATAAAGTTCAGAGCAATAATAAGTGGAAAAGCAATGAAAGAAACAACAGCAAAGATTAATAAAACTAAAAGCTGGTTCTTTGAGAAGATAAACAAAATTGATAAACCACTAGCCAGACTCATGAAGAAAAACAGAGAGAAGAATCAAATCAACAAAATTGGAAATGAAAAAGGAGAAATTACAACAAACAGTGCAGAAATAGAAAGGAATATAAAAGACTATTATAAACAACTATATGGCAATAAAATGGATAATCTGGAAGAAATAGATTCTCAGAAAAGTTCCATCTTCCAAGATTGAATCAGGAAGAAATAGAAATTGTGAATAACCCAATTATAAGCACTGAAATTGAAGCTGCAATCAAAATTCTCCCAATAAAGCAAAAGCCCAGGAGCATATGGCTTCACAGGAGAATTCTTCCAAACATTTAGAGAAGGACTAATGCCTATCCTTCTAAAACTCTTTCAAACAACTGCAGAGGAAGGAACACTTGCAAACTCATTCTACAAGGCCATCATCACCCTGATACCAAAAACAGACAAAGACAACACAAAAAAGGAAAACTAAGGCCAATATCACTGATGAACATACACGTAAAAATCCTCAACAAAATTTTAGCAAAGAGAATTCAACAACACATTAAAAAGCTCACACACCAAGATCAAGTTGGGTTTATTCCAGGGATGCAAAGATTCTTCTATATACACAAATCAATCTATGTGATATACCATACTAGCAAATTAAAAGATAAAAACCACATGAAAATCTCAATAGATGCAGAAAAACCCTTTCACAAAATTTAGCACTCATTTATGATTAAAACT
The DNA here is from genome assembly GCF_019320065.1 of Cervus canadensis. Classification (NCBI taxonomy): domain Eukaryota; kingdom Metazoa; phylum Chordata; class Mammalia; order Artiodactyla; family Cervidae; genus Cervus; species Cervus canadensis. The sequence continues at coordinate 70,164,153 of NC_057398.1, forward strand.
CTTCAAAAAATGGGCATAGAAGAAACCTACCTCAACATAGTAAAGACCATGTATGATAAATACACAGCAAACATTATTTTCAATGGTGAAAAACTGAAAGCATTCCCCCTAAGATCAGGAACAAGATAAGGGTGTCATTTTTGCCACTATTATTCAACATAGTTTTGGAAGTCCTAGCTTCAGCATTCAGAAAAGAACAAGAAATAAAAATAATCCAGATCAGAAAAGAAGAAATAAACCTCTCACTGGCAGCAGATGACATGATGCTATACATAGAAAGACCTAAAGGTACTATCAGAAAATTATTAGAACTAATCAGTGAATCTAGCAAAGTCACAGGATACAAATCAATACACAGAAATTGCTTGCATTTCTATATACTAACAATGAAATATCAGAAAGAGAAATTAAGGAATCAATGCCATTCACCATGGCAAGAAAAAGAATAAAATATCTAGGGGTAAACTTATCTAAGGAGAAAAAAATAACTGTATAGAGAAAATTATGAGACACTGATGAAAGAAATCAAAGATGACATAAACAGATAGAGAGATATTCGATGTTACTGGGTGGGAAGAACCAATATTGTGGGAATGACTGTACTACCAAAAGCAATACACAGATTCAAAGTGATCCCTATAAAATTACCAATGGCATTTTTCACAGAACTAAAAAAAAAAAAAAAAAAAAAATCACAATTCATATGGAAACACAAAAGACTCCAAATAGCCAAAGCAGTCTTGAAAAAGAAGGAAGCAGGAGGAGTCAACCTTCCTAATTTCAGATTATACTACAAAGCTACATTCATCAAGAGAATATGGTGCTGGCAGAAAAAGAGAAATATACACCAACAGAACTGGATAAAAAGTACAAAAATAAACCCATGAACCTTATTTCTGACAAAGGAGGCAAGAATATACAATGGGGCAAAGACAGCCGCTGTAATAAGTAGTGCTGCGAAAACTGGACAGCTACACATAAAAGGAGGAAATTAAAACACTTCCTAACATCATACCCGTTTGAATTCAGAGTTCCAAAGAATAGCAAGGAGAGATAAGAAAGCCTTCTTCAGTGATCAGTGCAAAGAAACAGAAGATAATAATAGAATGGAAAAGACTAGAGATTTCTTCAAGAAAAATAGACATACCAAGGGAACATTACATGCAAAGATGGGCTCAATAAAGGACATAACAGAAGCAGAAGATATTAAGAAGAGGTGGCAAGACTACACCGAAGAACTGTACAAAAATGATCTTCACGACCCAGATAATCACGATGGTGTGATCACTCACCTAGAGCCAGACATCCTGGAATGTGAAGTCAAGTGGGCCTTAGGAAGCATCACAACGAACAAAGCTAGTGGAGGTGATGGAATTCCAGTTGAGCTATCTCAAATCCTAAAAGATGATGCTATGAAAGTGTTGCACTCAATATGCCAGCAAACATGGAAAACTCAGCGGTGGGCACAGGACTGGAAAAGGTCATGATTTATTCCAATCCCAAAGAAAGGCAATGCCAAAGAATGCTCAAACTGCACAATTGCACTCATTGCACACCCTAGTAAAGTAATGCTCAAAATTCTCCAAGCCAGGCTTCAGCAATATGTGAACTGTGAACTTCCAGATGATCAAGCTGGTTTTAGAAAAGGCAGAAGAACCAGAGATCAAATTGCCAACATCTGCTGTATCATTGAAAAAGCAAGAGAATTCCAGAAAACACACACATACACACACACACAAAACTTCTCTCTCTGTTTTATTGACTATACAAACGCCTTTGACTGTGTGGATCACAATAAACTCTGGAAAATTCTGAAAGAGATGGGAATACCAGACCACCTAACCTGCATCTTGAGAAATCTGTATGCAAGTCAGGAAGCAACAGTTAGAACTGGACACTGGACATGGAAAAACAGACTGGTTTCAAATAGGAAAAGGAGTACGTCAAGGCTGTATATTGTCACCCTGCTTATTTAACTTATATGCAGAGTACTTCATGAGAAATGCTGGGCTGGATGAAGCACAAGCTGGAATCAAGTTTGCCAGGAGAAATATCAAAAACCTCAGATAGGCAGATGACACCACCCTTATGGCAGAAAGCGAAGAAGAACTAAAGAGCCTCTTGATGAAAGTGAAAGAGAAGAGTGAAAGAGTTGAGTTAATGTTGAGTTAAAGCTCAACATTCAGAAAACTAAGATCATGGCATCTAGTCTCATCACTTCATGGCAAACAGATGGGAAAACAGTGGCAGACTTTATTTCTTCGGGCTCCAAAATCACTGCAGATGGTGATTGCAGACATGGAATTAAAAGATGCTTACTCTTTGGAAGGAAAGTTAAGACCAACCTAGACATCATAGTAAAAAGCAGAGACATTACTTTGCCAACAAAGGTCCATATAGTCAAGGCTATGGTTTTTCCAGTAGTCATGTATGGATGTGAGAGTTGGACTATAAAGAAAGCCGAGCGCCAAAGAATTGATGCTTTTGAACTGTGGTGTTGGAGAAGACCCTTGAGAGTCCCTTGGACTGCAAGGAGATCCAACCAGCCCATCTTAAAGATCAGTCCTGAGTGTTCACTGGAAGGACTGATGTTGATGCAGAAACTCCAATACTTTGGTCACCTGATGCGAAGAACTGACTCATTTGAAAAGTCCCTGATGCTGTGAAAGATTGAGGGCAGGAAGGGAATGGGAAGACAGAGAATGAGATGTTTGGATGGCATCACTGACTTGATGGACATGAATTTGGGTAAACTCCGGGAGTTGGTGATGGACAGGGAGGCCTGGTGTCTGTGGTCCATAGGGTCGCAAAGAGTTGGACACAACTGAGCGACTGAACTGAACTGAGCTAACACCATACACAAAGATAAATTCAAAATGGATTAAAGACCTATATGTAAGACCAGAAACTATAGAACTCTTAAGAGGAAAACCAAGGCAGAACACTCAATGACATTAAAAAAAAAAAAAAAAAAAGCAAGATCCTCTATTACCCACCTCCTAAAGTAATGGAAATAAAAACAAAAGTAAGTAAATGGGATATGATTAAACTTAAAAGCTTTTGCACAGCAAAGGAAACTAAAAGCAGGTTAAAGACAACCCTCAGAATGGGAGGAAATAATCGCAAACAACTGACAAGGGATTAATTTCCAAAATATACAAGCAGCTCATACAACTCAATACCAGAAAAACAAATAACACCATCACAAAGTGGGGAAATGATCTAAACAGACATTTCTCCAAAGAAGACACAGATGGCTAACAAACATGAAAAAATATTCAACATTGTTCATTACCAGAGAAACACAAATCAAAACTACAATGAGATATCACCTCACGTTGGTCAGAATGGACATCATCAAAAAGTCTACAAACAATAAATTCTGGAAAGGATGTGGAGAAAAGGGAATGCTCTTGCACTTTTGGTGGGACTGTAAATTGAAACAGCCACTATGGGAGATGGTATGTAGATTCCTTAAAAAAAACGAGGAATAAAACCACCATATGACCCAGCAATCCCACTCCTAGGTGTATACCCAGAGGAAACCACAATTGAAAAAGACACACGTATCCCATTGCTCCTTGCAGCAGTATTTACAACAGCTAGAACATGGAAGCAACCTAGATGTCTACCAACAGATGAATGTATAAAGAAGTTGTAGTACATATACACAGTGGAATAGTACTCAGCCATTAAAAGGAACACATTTTAATCAGTTCTAATGAGGTGGAGGAACCTAGAATCTATTATACAGAGTGAAGTTAAGTCAGAAAGAGAAAAGAAATATCATATACTAACGCATGTATATGGAATATAGAAATATGGTACTGAAGAATTTATTTGCAGGGAATAATGGAGAAACAGGCAGAGAACAGATTTATGGACATGGGGAGAGGGGAGGAGAGGACAAGATGTATGGAGAGAATAACATGGAAACTTATATTACCATGTATAAAATAGTCAATGGGATTTTGCTGTCTGGCTCAGGAAACTCAAACAGGGACTCTGTATCAACCTAGAGGGGTGGGATGGGGAGGGAGAGGGGAGGGAGGTTCAAGAGGGAGGGGACATATGTATACCTATGGCTGATTCATGCTGAGTTTGACAGAAAACAACAAAATTCTGTAAAGCAATTACCCTTCAATTAAAAACTAAATAATTTTTTTTTTAAAAAGTGGAAAGACTCTATTACCAGAAGCATGTACAAGTCATTCACTTGGAGAAAAGCATAATATAAATAGTCAGTTTGCCTTCAGCATTTGTTTAGATCAAATTGGAATGATGTCTTAGAAAACTAAAAATCTTTTAATGCATAGAAATGGCTACAGAGGATCTATTTTTCTTTCCATAAAAACTAAGCTGTATGTTGCCTTGAAGAAAAGAAAATAATGAATTTGGAAAGTGACACTAATATTTTAAATATTGCCAGACTTGGTGATTTGTTTTTTATTTGCTATGTTCTAGTGAAACTTGGAAGAAACTGGAAATGAATACTGATTAGAAATTTAATCAAAGACTAATGAAGGCTTTTTTGCCCTTTATAGACCAATGATATTACATTTTTTCCCCAAAGTTCATGCTTCCTAACAAAAATGAAACTAGGACTGTGATGCAAATTCACAAATGGCCATGGATTTGTAAATGTGCCTAAAATGTGCCAAGAGACTCTGATGTGAACATATTTCAAAATAAGTTTAGATCATATAATAGTTTGCAATACAGAAGATTAACTAGTTGGTAAAAGTCAATGATGTAATTCTAAGATCTAATTAATGAATTTACAATTTTCTGTCTCACCCATGTTCCCACCCTACCTGACATTCAGCCTAGTGGCAGACAGGCAACAGACTAGTCACAATAGTATGTGTACTGACTATGAAAGAAATGTTTTGAAAGTTATAAGGACTATATTCAATGAACACTGAACCAACCCTTGTGGGTTGAGGGCAGGTTTTCTAGAGAAAATGACATTTATGTTACAGCCTTAACATCTAACCTTAAATTTTTCCCCAAGGGAACCAGTCATCATTTGATGCTTTCTAACATATAGTCACATTTAATAAAACAGAACTTTAATATGTCAGAGTCTCAATAAATGTTTGACGACTTATTTTTTTCCAACAAATTTCAACCTATTTTGTGCTATTTTTAAAACTGCTTTTATCAGTGCAACACATCTACACTATTTTAAAAACTATAAAATATTGGCAGCTATATAATGAAAAGTCTACCCCATATCCTAAGAGCAAACTTCAAAAGCAATCATCTCAAACATTTTAACCATTTCTTCACTTCCCTACCTACAAATTCTCAACATTACTTTTATCCTGAGCTCTCTCTTGACTTTTCCATTTTGGACACTATTGTATTCTCTCTATAGAAGATGAAAATTCAGCAATTTTTTCGACACTCCCTTCCCCACATTCACATATAAACAGAACATACTCTCACACACATACTCACAAAAGCATTTTCTTACCTTATTTCCTTACTATGGTTATATCACAATGGCATCACTATTTGTATTATAATGACAATGATAAATCCTGTAGTAAAGTTCCATTTTCCATTATATTATCATTTTCTACCCAGGATGAATAATTGCTTAAATATTTAAATCTGATTACTCATTAAAATGGGGCTTCGCTGGTGGCTCAGTGGATAGTCTGCCTACAGTGCAGGAGACTCAGGTTCAATTCCTGGGTCAGGAAGATCCCCTGGAGAAGGTAATGGCAACCCACTCTAGTATTCTTGCCTGGAGAATCCCACAGACAGAGGAGCCTGGCGGGCTACAGTCTATGGGACGGCAAAAGTCGGACACAACTGAGTGACTAAGCACACAACACAGTTGTTGATATGGGGCTTCGCTGGTGGCTCAGTGGTAAAGAATCCGCCTGCCAATGCAGGAGACATGGGTTCAATCCCTGAGCTGGGAAGATCCCCTGGTGATGGAAATGGCAACTCACTCCAGTATTCTTGCCTGGGAAATCCCATGGAAAGAGGAGCCTGGAAAGCTACAGTCCCTGGTGTTGCAAAAGAGTCAGACATGACTTAGTCACTAAACAACAATTCTGATAAGTATTCATCCAGTATTCATCTTACTATTCATTTTTTTAGCATTTCTCCACTTCTCTTTACCCTTGTAAAATTGGACTCTTTTAACTATTTTACTTTTTTTTTTTCTGAAAATTTAGAATGACATGGAGATAAACATATGTATTCAATTTACCATGTTTAATCAGATATATGCCATTATGTACTTGTATAATCTTTAGGTTAAATACATACATGTTACATACACACATATATACAAACATATGTTTGCGGATGGATTTCGTTATGTAAAATATTTCAATGTTGAGTCAGTCCTAAGTCATTACACTGTTATCTATCACAAATCAGCAACAGCACTGACCTTACATCAACACAATTCATCTGAATGTTAGAGTTTGCCTTTCTTGGCCACTAGCGTTTCCCTGGGCCTTGACTCAATATTGTTTGGTGAATATAGATGCCTGACTAACAAGCTTATGTCCTATCCAGAAGTCTCCAGTCACTGGATTCTGTGGCTTCTACCTTTGTAAGTATTATGGTGTGATTTTTTTTTTTTTTAACAGAATAGAATTGCTATAAACCAATTCAGTAAAGCCTATTGAAAGTCAGAATTTCTCTTGATACTGCAAGTATTTATTGTCTAATTTAGTTTCAACTTATCATTATACTATGGATAGGCAAGATGAATAGGCAAGACGGCAGAGCAGAAGGATATGCACACATATTTACCATCTTGGATACGAAAAATGATGGAGTAGAAGGACGTGCACACATCTTCTTCTGTGAGAACTCCAAAACTGCAACTCACTGATGAACAACCATCAGTAGGAGAATGTTGGATCCCACCAAAAAAAGATATGCCAGGTCCAACGGCAAGGAATAGCCCCAGCAAGAAGGTAGGAGGGGCGAAACTGCATTTAGAATCAAATCCCATACCTGCCAGAGACACTTGGAAGGCTCAAACAAAACCTTGTGTGCACAAGGACCCAGAGACACCACAGAGAGTTAGCCAGACCAGCCTTTGAACATTTGAGTGTCTCCTGTGGAGGCATGGGTCAGCAGGCTTCAACAGTATGTGAATCGAGAACTTCCAGATAGTCAAGCTGGATTTAGAAAAGGCAGAGGGACCAGAGATCAAATTGCCAACACCTTGGGTCACAGAAAAACCAAGAGTTCCAGAAAAATATCTACTTCTGCTTTATTGACTATGCCAAAGCCTTTGACTGTGTGGATCAAAATAAACTCTGAAACATTCTTAAAGAGATGGGAATACCAGAGCACCTTACCTACCTCCTGAGAAATCTGTATGCAGGTCAAGAAGAAACAGAACCAGAGAAGGAACAATGGACTGGTTCCAAATTGAGAAAGGAGTAGGTCAAAGCTGTCATACTGTCACCCTGCTTATTTAACTTCTATGCAGAGTACATCATGTGAAATGCTGGGCTGGAGGAAGCACAAGCTGGAATCAAGATTGCCAGGAGAAATATCAATAACCTTAGATATACAGACTATACTACCCTGATGGCAGAAAGCGAAGAAGAACTAAAAAGCCTCTTGATGAAAGTGAAAGAAGAGAGTGAAAAAGTTGCTTTAAAACTCAACATTCAAAAAACTAAGATCATGGCATTCTGTCCTATCACTTCATGGCAAATAGAAGGGGAAAGAATGGAAACAGTGATTGACTTTATTTTTTCGGGCTCCAAAATTACTGCAGATGGTGCTTGCAGTCAGGAAATTAAAAGATGCTTGCTCCTTGGAAGAAAAGCCATAACCAACCCAGACATCATATATAAAAGCAGAGACATTACTTTCCCAACAAAGGTCCATCTAGTCAAAGCTATGGTTTCTCCAGTAATCATGCATCTATGTGAGAGTTAGACTATAAAGTAAGTTGAGTGCTGAAGAATTGATGCTTTTGAACTGTGGTGTTGGAGAAGACTCTTGAGAGTCCCTTGGACTGCAAGGAGATCAAACCAGTCAATCCTAAAGAAAATCAGTCTGAATATTCATTAGAAGGACTGATGTTGAAGCTGAAACTCTAATACTTTGGCCACCTGATGCTAAGAACTGACTCCTTAGAAAGAACCCTGATGCTGGGAAAGACTGAAGGCAGGAGGAGAAGGGGACAACAGAAGATGAGATGGTTGGATGGCATCCCTGACTCGATGGACCTGAATCTGAGCGAGCTTGGGGAGTTAGTGATGGATAGGGAAGCCTGGCGTGCTGCTTTCCATGGGGTCGCAAAGAGTCGGACATAATTAAACAACTGAAATGAACTTGAACTATTATTATACACCAAGCTTTGTGATCTACCCTGTACTCTACCTTCAAGTCCAAAAGAGTAAGGCTTTAAAAAGAGCTTTGCATTAGCATATTTATACTATCATATATAAAATAATCAATGAGGGCCTATTGTACATCACAGAGCACTATACACAGTATTTTATATTAACTTATAAGGGAAAAGGATCTAAAAAATATAGATATAGATACTGGTAAACTGAGTCACTGCTCTATATACCTGAATCTAGAACAACACAGTAAATCAAGAATACTTCAGTAAAAATAAGAAAATGTAATATGTATTTTCAGGCTTGCTTGGTGGCTCTGATCGTAAAGAATCTGACTGCAACGCAGAAGACAGGTTTGTTCCCTGGGTTGGACGATCCCCTGGTGAAGGGAATGACTATCCACTCCAGTATTCTTGCCTGCAGAATCCATGGACAGAGGAACTTGGCAGGCCCATGGGGTCACAGACAGTCAGACACGAGTAGCAACTAAGCATATAACACAAAACGTATTTTTTTAAAAATAAAACCAAAAATAGCTACTTTATATGATTCATGAAGTCTCATTGCTTTCAGCAGAGTGGGCACAGAATTTGAAACCCTGATTATATATAGCCTCTCTTGTGCTCTCTAGACTTACTGTAATGTTACTTATCAAGTCCGGTCTGACACATCATCCTATATACCTTGAGCCTATTTCTGAAAACTGTGCTGACGATGCTGTCTCTTGTCTTCAGACAGTTTAAGACTAGATTCCAGCTTGCCATCATCTACCAGGTGACCTCACCTGAACTGCTCTGCCAAGGCCAGACCTCACTTCCATCTTCCCCCTGCCTGCCCAGTAAACAGTAACGTCCTCTAAATCTTCCCCATGTGAGTTCATGTGGTGCCTGCTCAGGGCAGACAGTATTTCATCTAGAATAACTGCCATCCTTTCCTTGTTGGGCTTTAGACTTGACATATCACTTCATTTCTTTCATATCCTTATTTGTGTATTTTACACACATGTTTCAAACAGTTCTAGTCATCTCTAGTCAGATTTTGTTTACCTAAGTCTATGATTAGATGTTTGTGGATTACAGTGATATACAGAGGGCATCGTTATGTCTTTCTAGCAAATAAACTACTTTTATAAGAAATTCTACATTTCTGCTGTGAAAAATAAAATTTATATGATTTCTGTTCCTTTTAACTCCAAATTCTAATTTTTCCTGAGGAAACAGCATCAGCTTTTAATATATTCTGAAAGGCAATGCATACATTTTTTGTGTTTCTGAAAGTAAATAGAATATGGGGGAAGCCTGAATGTAACAGAATTCTGCTTCTGCCTTTAACTGGGGGTGTAACCTTATTCAGGTTACATGAGTTTCTACTTTCCCACCTGAAAAACCAAGATTTGCATAGTAACTATCCCTTAGGGATTCTTAACAGATACATATATTAATGTATACAAAGCATGTATAAAATATCCAGTACATAGTATACATTATAGAAGTATTTGTTGTCTTTCTTTGGGGGGAGGGGGCTATCTTTGGAATGAGAGTGATTTTATAAATATGTATAGTTTTTAATTGAATATATAAAACAAATCATTTACCAGTGGAAAGAACCAACCACCCAATCTGTATAACATCAAAGTTTACTTAACTACATCTCTGAAAAATAAAATGGGCTTCCCTCATAACTCAGTCGGTAAAGAATCTGCCTGAAATGCAGGAGACCCAGGTTCAATTCCTGGGTCTGAAAGATCCCCTGGAGAAGAAATGGCAACCTGCTCCAGTATTCTTGCCTGGAAAATCCCATGGACAGAGGAGCCTGGTGGTCTACAGCCCATGGGGTCGCAAGATCGGACACAACTTAGTGACTAAACCACCACCACCTGAGAAATGAAAGGCTTCTTCAGTGGCTCAGTGGTTAAAGAATCTGCTGGCAATGCCCAAGGTATAGGAGATGTGTGTTTGATCTTTAGGTCAGGAAGATTCCCCTGGAGGAGGACATGGCAACCCACTCCAGTATTCTTGTCTGGAGAATCCCATGGATTAAAGAGCCTGGCAGACTACAGTCCATATGGTTGCAATGAGTCAGACATCCCTGAAGTGACTGAGCATGCACGCCTGCACTGACAAATGAACTTCTACCTAACTCTTCAAATATGGCACGGGCATTCAATTTTATACAACTCCCACTAAATTACTGCACAGTTTGATTTTCTGGAAAATTCTCTTATGTTAGATAAATGTGTTTCACTGTAACTTCCTCCATAATTGCTATCAGTATTTAGATATGGGCGGGGGGGCATTCCCATTACCTCCCAGTCATGAATGTCTCAAGCCCAACAGAGTACCTGTCTCTTGACACACTGGCTGCACAGTATCCTTAAGTTAGCTGGATTTGGTAACTCACTGGCAACAAAAAATTCTTGATCAATATAGGGATATTTATCTTTTAATCACCACACTTCATATATTTTTCTTGACCAACCAGAAAAGCCTCTGTTTTAATGTAGCCTCCAATGCATGTTTTACCATTTTAATTCACAGGAAGTTGTGGTCAAAGATCCTGTTCAAATGAAAATTAATTAGCCTCGGGATCTCCCTGGTAATTCAGTAGTTGAGACTTCACTTTTCAATACAGGAGGTGCAGCTTCAATCACTGGTTGGGGAGCTAAGGTCATATACACCTCATGGCCAAAAAAAAAGAAAACCCAGAAAACAAACAGAAGCAATACTGTAACAGACTCAATAAAGACTTAAAAAAAAAAAAAAAAAAGGTCCATACCAAAAAAGTCTTCAAATTAGAAAATATCTGCCCTATTTTCAACCTCCTGTAGTCTGTAAGCCCAAGGAAGCCATCAATGAAGTGACCAACAACAGACATTGCTGTATTTATTTATTTATTTATTTTATTCGTGTCCAACTCTTTTTTTTTTCCCATTTATTTTTATTAGTTGGAGGCTAATTACTTTACAATATTGTAGTGGTTTTTGCCATACATTGACATGAATCAGCCATGGGGGAACATGTGTTCCCCATCCTGATCCTCCCTCCCACCTCCCTCCCCACCCCTCTGGGTCTTCCCATTGCACCAGCCCTGAGCACTTGTCTCATGCATCCAACCTGGGCTGGTGATCTGTTTCACCCTTGATAGTATACTTGTTTCAATGCTATTCTCTCAGAACATCCCACCCTCACCTTCTCCCACAGAATCCAAAAGTCTGTTCTGTACATCTGTGTCTCTTTTTCTGTTTTGCATATAGGGTTCTGAATCAGTAAACCTATGGGTCACTTGAAGTAGAGGAATATCTCAAGAAAAACCATTACACACTGATCACACAAGCAAAAATTCTTTTGGAGAAGATCAAGAACATATTGTGAGGGAAAATGAATAACAATGGTCCTTGAGAATTTAGCCAAAACGGGTCCTTTATTATCTCAAAGAGCACATCCCATTTTATGTCTAATTAGGTCACTCTAAACTATGTTGCTATGAAAAGAAAATCATTAGCAAATATTACCAGAACAGAATGCTTCAATTTAAGGGTATTTAACACCACTCTTCTGAGAGCAAACTTAATTCCTTTTGATTAACTTAGTGACTCCTTCACTGCTAATAATACTGTGGGTTTGTTGTTTTATATTATTGCAGCTCATGACTTTCTTTACTTAGATAAAGATGATTTAAAGGGCTCCAAAGGCTTACAATAGAAAGTCAAGTCACATTTCATTTCGTTGTAAAACTAATGCATTCAAAAACCATGCATTTCTAATTAAAATTGAGAGACAGTAAGTGCAAAAATGGCCACACTCATAATTCCAACTATCATCTACTTTTATTGTCTAAATTGGTTCCATTAAAACTTGGTCATCTCAGGGGATATAAACAAATATCAAGGATTTTTTGCAGTATATATGTTCATTTTTTACAAGGTCATAGATCTGGCTCCATCTCAAAATATTTGGACATTATGTTTGTCAATTTGCAAATGCTGTATGGAAATTCAATAGGCATTTGAGTTTTCCTATTTAAGGGTTTTTAATTTTAAAGCTCTCACTGGGGCTAATTTGAATGCATCTAACTGTGAAAACAATGTTATAACATTATTCTTTCATAGTGAGCCAATTCAGGGGATCCAGGTTTCTGAACTACTGAAAGGTTCTTCAAAAGAGATTTAATGTTTTTGCTTTGTTTCAGAAAAAGCCTCAATATAACACCAAGCACCTCACCTCGATTCAAGTTGAATATCTCTGCTTGATGATTAGGTAAGCCATAACAAATACCACTTCCTATTTCTATGTTTCACCTGCTATTTCTACCATATTTTATTCATTTTTCCTCGGTAAAAATTATTCCCCAGGAGTGAGTGAGTTACAAGATTCTAAAGATAAAAAGAACATTGTCAGTTTAGGAATGATGTAATTATAGAAAAGAGACATTATGTTTGTCAAATCATTGCTTAGAACACATTCATACACTATTATAAAATGTAGGTACTGTAAGCATAATAAAAAGGTAAAACAAGTTTTAACTTCATGAAGTAGCACAAAATAAGATTTGGGCTTAAGGACTCTATTTAAGACACACATTTCATAGCCTGTATTTCACTGGCATTTTGTAGAGATCACCTATCTTTCTCATCTTATTTTATACTATTTGTCTTTTGGATATTTATGAATGTGTTATTACATCTTATGACCATGTCATGCAACCATGTTATTGCTAACACTCGTGAACTGACTGCTGAAATACCAATGAGTATTATTATATAAGACTAAAGCATATGATATTTATTTTTTCTAAGAAGTATTTTGGACTCCTATATCCCCCCCTTAAGCAAAGTTTTTTCTGTATAATAACTACCATTGGTTTCTACCCTGCATATTATATTGTGGTGGTGTTAGCTGCTCAGTCATGTCTGACTCTTTGTGACCCCATGAGCTGCGGCATGCCAGGCTTCCCTGTCCTTCACTATCTCTCAGAGTTTGCTCAAACTCATGCCCACTGAATCAGTGATGCCATCCAACCATCTCATCCTCTGTCAACATTAATGTTATTATATGGCTAATATAATTTTCTGGGTTAGCTATGAGCACGGATCATTTGATTAAGTTAGCATTTTTGAAATGGTATTGGTATTTTTAGATGGCAGACACACTAAAACCATAATCACAGAAAACTAGCCAATCTGATCACAGGACCACAGTTCTGTCTAACTCAATGAAACTAAACCATGCCGTGTGGGGCCACCCAAGACAGTCGGGTCAGGGTGGAGAGGTCTGAAAGAATGTGGTCCACTGGAGAAGGCAAACCATTTCAGTATTCTTGCCTTGAGAACCCCATGAACAGTATGAGAAGGCAAAATGATAGGATACTGAAAGAAGAACTCCCCAGGTCGATAGGTGCCCAATATGCTAATGGAGATCAATGGAGAAATAACTCCAGAAAGAATGAAGGGATGGAGTCAAGGCAAAAACAATACCCAGTTATGGATGTGACTGGTGATAGAAGCAAGGTCCAATGCTGTAAAGAGCAATATTGCATAGAAACCTGGAATGTTAGGTCCATGAATCAAGGCAAATTGAAAGTGGTCAAACAGGAGATGGCAAGATTGAATGTCGACATTCTAGGAATCAGCAAACTAAAATGGACTGGAATGGGTGAATTTAACTCAGATGACCATTACATCAGCTACTGTGGGCAGGAATCCCTTAGAAGAAATGGAGTAGCCATCATGGTCAACAAAAGAGTCTGAAATGCAGTATTTGGATGCAATCTCAAAAACGACAGAATGATCTCTGTTCGTTTCCAAGGCAAACCATTCAATATCATGGTAATCCAAGTCTATGCCCCAACCAGTAACGCTGAAGAAGCTGAAGTTGACAGTTTATGAAGACCTACAAGACCTTTAGAACTAACACCCAAAAAAGATGTCCTTTTCATTATAGGGGACTGGAATGAAAAAGTAGGGAAGTCAAGAAACACCTGGAGTAACAGGCAAATTTGGCCTTGGAGTACAGAATGAAACAGGGCAAAGGCTAACAGAGTTTTGCCAAGAGAACGCACTGGTCATAGCAAACACCCTCTTCCAACAACACAAGAGAAGACTCTACACATGGACATCACAGATGGTCAACACTAAATCAGACTGATTATATTCTTTGCAGCCAAAGATGGAGAAGTTTTATTCAGTCAGCAAAAACAAGACCAGGAGCTGACTGTGGCTCAGATCATGAACTCCTTATTGGCAAATTCAGACTTAAACTGAAGAAAGTAGGGAAAACCACTAGACCATTCAGGTATGACCTAAATCAAATCCCTTATGAATATACAGTGGAAGTGAGAAATAGATTTAAGGGACTATATCTGATAGACAGAGAGCCTGATGAACTATGGACGGAGGTTCGTGACATTGTACAGGAGACAGGGATCAAGACCATCCCCATGGAAAAGAAATGCAAAAAGGCAAAATGGTTGTCTGAGGCAGGCTTACAAATAGCTTTGAGAAGAAGAGAAGTGAAAAGCAAGGGAGAAAAGGAAAGATATTCCCATTTGAATGCAGAATTCCAAAGAATAGCCAGGAGAGATAAGAAAGCCTTCCTCGGATCAATGCCAAGAAATAGAGGAAAACAACAGAATGGGAAGATTAGAGAACTTCTTCAAGGAAAATTAGAGTATCAAGGAACATTTCAGTAAAGATGGGCTCGATAAAGGACAGAAATGGTGATGGACTAACAGAAGCCAGAAGATATTAAGAGGTGGCAAGAATACACAGAAGAACTATACAAAAAGATCTTCTGACCCAGATTAATCACAATGGTGTGATCACTTGACTAGAGCCAGACATCCTGGAATGTGAAGTCAAGTGGGCCTTAGAAAGCATCACTACAACAAAGCTAGTGGATGTGATGGAATTCCAGTTGAGCTATTTCAAATCCTGAAAGATGATGCTGTGAAAGTGCTGCACTCAATATGCCAGCAAATTTGGAGAACTCAGCAGTGGCCACAGGACTGGAAAAGGTCAGTTTTCATTCCAATCTCTAAGAATGGCAATCCCAAAGAATGCTCAAACTACCGCACAATTGCACTCATCTCTCACGCTAGTAAAGTAATGCTCAAAATTCTCCAAGCCAGGCTTCAGCAATACATGAACCGAGAACTTCCAGATGTTCAAGCTGGTTTTAGAAAAGGCAGAGGAACCAGAGATCAAATTGCCAATATCCGCTGGATCATCAAAAAGCAAGAGAGTTCCAGAAAAACATCTATTTCTGCTTTATTGACTACCCAAAGCCTTTGACTGTGTGGATCACAATAAACTGTGGAAAATTCTGAAGAGATGGGAATACCAGACCACCTGACCTGCCTCTTGAGAAATCTGTATGCAGGTCATGAAGCAACAGTTAGAACTGGACATGGAACAACAGACTGGTTCCAAATAGGAAAAGGAGTACGTCAAGGCTGTATGTGGTCTGCTTATTTAACTCATATGCAGAGTATATCATGAGAAACGCTGGGCTGGAAGAAGCACAAGCTGGAATCAAGACTATCAGGAGAAATATCAATAACCTCAGATATGCAGATGACAGCACCCTTATGGCAGAAAGTAAAGAAAAACTAAAGAGTCACTTGATGAAAGTGGAAGAGGAGCGAAAAAGTTGGCTTAAAGCTCAACATTCAGAAAACTAGTATCATGGCATCTGGTCCCATCATTTCAAGGCAAATAGATGGGGAAACAGTGGAAACAATGGCAGATTTTATTTTTCTGGGCTCTAAAATCACTGCAGATGGTGATTGCAGCCATGAAATTAAAAGATGCTTACTCCTTGGAATGGCAACCCACTCCAGTAGTCTTGCCTAGAGAATCCTGTGGATGGAGGAGCCTGGTGGGCTGCCGTCTGTGGGGTCACACAGTCGGACACGACTGAAGCGACTTAGCAGACTCCTTGGA
Organism: Cervus canadensis; assembly: GCF_019320065.1. Lineage (NCBI taxonomy): Eukaryota > Metazoa > Chordata > Mammalia > Artiodactyla > Cervidae > Cervus > Cervus canadensis. The sequence goes on from NC_057398.1 coordinate 70,180,437, forward strand.
AGTAAAGTTATGACCAACATAGACAGCATATTAAAAAGCAAAGACATTACTTTGCTAACAAAGTTCCATCTAGTCAAGGCTATGGTTTTTCCAGTTGTCATGTATGGATGTGAGAGGTGGACTATAAAGAAAGCTGAGCGCCAAAGAATTGATGCTTTTGAACTGCGGTGTTGGAGAAGACTCTTGAGAGTCCCTTGGACTGCAAGGAGATCCAACCATTCAATTGTAAAGGGAATCAGTCCTGAATATTCATTGGAAGAACCGATGATGAAACTGAAACGCCAATACTTCGGCCACCTGATGTGAAGAGTTGATTCATTTGAAAAGACCCCGATGCTGGGAAAGACTGAAGTCAGGAGGAGAAGGGAATGACAGAGGATGCGATGGTTGCGTGGCATCACAGACTCAATGGACATGAGTCTGAGTAAGCTCCAGGAGTCAGTGATGTACAGGGAGGCCTGACGTGCATGGGGTCGCAAAGAGTTGCACACGACTGAGTGACTGAATGGAACTGATGTGTAATATCCTGAAGTAGCAAACAACTCTAATGGCCATCAACACTAATATGAATAAATGAATGGGATTACTAATAAATAACTACATTCAAAAGAACAAAAACAAGACTTCAAAAATGTAAATTTGAACAAAAACCAGCATAATAGAATGATTTTTTATTATTTGATTTATACAAATTTCAGGAACATATAATATAGTGGGCTAAAGGTCAGAGCAGCCTTTACTTTTATAAAATAAATGAAAAGCTCATAAATTGAAGGGGGCATGAGAATTTCTTCTAACTTTCTGGAAATACTTTGTTGAACTGGTGGTACTTACATGGTTGTGTTCATGGGTGTGTACTGAAAGTTTACTTAACTGTACGCTCATGATTCATGTACTCCTGTAGGTAAATTAAATTTCAATTATATATATATGGTTTTTTTCCATTTATTTTTATTAGTTGGAGGCTAATTACTTTACAATATTGTAGTGGTTTTTGCCATACACTGACATGAATCAATCATGGATTTACATGTGTTCCTTATCCTGATCCCCCCTCCCACCTCCCTCCCTATCCCATCCCTCTGGATCATCCCAGTACACCAGCCCTGAGCACATGTCTCATGCATCCAACCTGGACTGGCGATCTGTTTCACACTTGATAATATACATGTTTCGATGCTGTTCTCTCAGATCATCCCACCCTCGCCTTCTCCCATAGAGTCCAAAGTCTGTTCTATACATCCGTGTCTCTTTTTCTGTCTTGCATATAGGGTTATCATTAACATCTTTCTAAATTCCATATATATGTGTTAGTGTGCTAGATTGGTGTTTATCTTTCTGGCTTACTTCACTCTGTATAATGGGCTCCAGTTTTATCCATCTCATTAGAACTGATTCATATGAATTCTTTTTAATGGCTGAGTAATATTCCATTGTGTATATGTACCACAGCTTTCTTATCCATTATCTGCTTTTGGGCATCTAGGTTGCTTCCATGTCCTGGCTATTATAAACAGTGCTGCGATAAACATTGGGGTACATGTGTCTCTATCACATCTGGTTTCCTCGGTGTATATGCCGAGGAGTGGGATTTCTGGGTCATATGGCAGTTCTATTTCCAGGTTTTTAAGGAATCTCCACAGTGTTCTCCATAGTGGCTGTACTAGTGTGCATTGCCATCGACAGGGTAAGAGGGTTCCCTTTTCTCCACAACCTCTCCAGCATTTATTGCCTGTAGACTTTTGGATAGCAGCCATTCTAACTGGCATGTAATGGTACCTCACTGTGGTTTTGATTTGCATTTCTCTGATAATGAGTGATATTGAGCATATTTTCATGTGTTTGTTAGCCATCTGTATGTCTTCTTTGGAGAAATGTATGTTTAGATCTTTGGCCCATTTTTTTACTGGGTCATTTATTTTTGTGGAATTGAGCTGTAGGAGTTGCTTATATATTTTTGAGATTAATCCTTTGTCTGTTTCTTCATTTGCTATCATTTTCTCCCATTCTGAAGGCTATCTTTTCACCTTGCTTATAGTTTCCTTTGTTGTGCAAAAGCTTTTAAGTTTAATTAGGTCCCATTTGTTTATTTTTGCTTTTATTTCCAATATTCTGGGAGGTAGGTCCATAGTTTCGGTAGTTTTGGCCACAGCAATCAGAGCAGAAAAAGAAATAAAAGGGATCCAGACAGGAATAGAAGAAGTGAAACTCTCACTGTTTGCAGATGACATGATCCTCTACATAGAAAACCCTAAAGACTCTACCAGAAAATTACTAGAGCTAATCAATGAATATAGTAAAGTTGCAGGATTATAAAATTAACACACAGAAATCCCTTGCATTCCTATACACTAACAATGAGAAAACAGAAAGAGAAATTAAGGAAACAATACCACTCACCACTGCAACAAAAAGAATGAAATACTTAGGAGTATATCCACCTAAAGAAACAAAAGACCTATACATAGAAAACTATAAAACACTGATGAAAGAAATCAAAGGGGACACAAACAGATGGAGAAATATATTGTGTTCATGGATTGGAAGAATCAATATTGTGAAAATGAGTATACTACCCAATCTATAGATTCAATGCAATCCCTATCAAGCTACCAACGGTATTCTTCACAGAACTAGAACAAAGAATTTCACAATTTGTATGGAAATCCAAAAAGCTCGAATAGCCAAAGCAATCTTGAGAAAGAAGAATGGAACTGGAGGAATCAATCTGCCTGACTTCAGGCTCTACTACCAAGTCACAGTCATCAAGACAGTATGGTACTGGCACAAAGACAGAAATATAGATCAATGGAACAAAATAGAAAGCCCAGAGATAAATCCATGTACCTATGGACACCTTATCTTCAACAAAGGAAGCAAGAATATACAATTGAAAAAAGACAACCTCTTTAACAAGTGGTGCTGGGAAAACTGGTCAACCACTTGTAAAAGAATGAAACTAGAACACTTTCTAACACCATACACAAAAATAAACTCAAAATGGATTAAAGATCTAAATGTAAGACCAGAAACTATAAAACTCCTAGAGGAGAACATAGGCAAAACACTCTCTGACATAAATCACAGCAATTATATATTTTAAAATTATGAATGCTGTTTATGTAGATGGTTTTAAGAATATGTCTTAGGTTTTTGAAGAGTAATCTTACAAAAGTCCAACTTTTTAAGAACAATTTTTTCTAGCTTCTTAAACTGTTTTGTGTCCTGGAATATGAGAATGATCACAATTTTTCATTTTATGTATAATTCATTCAAAATTACTACATTCAATGTAAGTGAAGAAGAAGTGCAAAACATCATTTTATATGTGAAACACCATTGGGTGACTAGCCCTATATGCATCTTATATCACATAATCATATTTTATATTTTGGGATGGATATAGAAGAGCTCAAACAGACAACAAAAATGCTTTCACAGTGAATACCTGACTGACTGTAGCCGTTAATCTATTCCACAGTGTAGTTTCGAATGTCATATTAAGTTGTAAGTTATTATTCCTATAAAACTGTAAGCTGCTACAACACCAAAACTACTGGTGAATAACTGATCAGGATACAATAATTTATTTACAAACTTAAGAATATTTTCTGTGCTTTCATGCCTGCTGATACAGCACATTCAATCTTAGCAAACTGTCTTGTAAAACATCTTCTAAGGTTCTGAAATAAATTCTAAATATCATTGGAAATAAAGCAGCAAAATAGGAACAGAGCCAGTAAGTTTCCTTTAAAAAAGAAACGTCAGGTTTCACGTTAGAAAAATAAAAGTTCTAGCTAAATGGCAACTCACAGCAGTCATTATCATATAACTCTGGATGCAATATGGAAATGCAGGCTAAAATATTCCTGGTCACTGAGTAATGCCATAGGCCTTGTATGAGAAGCAGCAGGAAAGCAAGAGGATGAGCCTGAGGTCACAGTCTGTCACTCACCAGATGTGTTGCCGTGAGACCATTTAGCTTCTCAATCTAAAAAAAAGAAAGAATAATTTTGAACTCCAAGGTGTTTGATAAGCATGCTTTAAAATTGTTGCTTTCTTTCTCTAAGGCACTTCCAGAAGCAGACAGAAAACTATGTGACTTGATTAAAGATCTCTAATGATTTTTGAAATGTCTTTACATTTTATTAACTGATAGATTAAAATATAGTTATGTGTCTGATTCTTGAAATGCTCTATTTTTGTTTCTGGCTACCCTAATTATAAGTATTATTCTGTGCAAATAATACATGTTCCATGCAAATGACACATTTATTTACTTCCCCAGTTTCTTATTATTACTTTGATTTAAGCATATCTTGTCTGAATATATCCCCCTGCATAAATGATAATTTTATTATCAAATTGTAGCTCCAATTATAAGTGGTATTAAATTTATTCATCCATAGACTTCTTTTGCTACAAGTACATTAATCAGTATAATAAATGCAAAACTGTAAATATGCAAGAGAAAAATGAGAGGAAGATGCTTGAGTAATTATATTATACAGTATTAACTATTTCATACTTTTTTATATTAACCAAGAATAACAATTAATGGAAAACCTTCTGGGAGAAAATATGATTTTCTGTAGCAAGCTACAGATGCTTGCTCCTTGGAAGAAAAGGCTATGACAAACTTACACGGTGTACTAAAAAGCAGAGACATCAGTTTACCAACAAATTTCCCTATATTCGAAGCTATGGTGTTTTCAGTACTCATGCATGGATGTGAGAACTGGATCATAAAGAAGGCTGGGTACCAATGAACTGACACTTTTGAATTCTGATGCTGGAGAAGACCCTTTTGAGAGTCCCTTGTGGACAGTAAGGAGATCAAACCACTCAATCCTAAAGGAAATCAACCCTAAATATTCATAGGAAGGACTGATGCTGAAGCTGAAACTCCAGTATTTTGGCCACCTGATGCGAAGAGTTGACTCATTAGAAAAGACCCTGATGCTGGGAAAGAATGAGGGCGGGAGCAGAAAGGGATGACAGAGGATGAGGTGGTTAGATAGCATCACCGACTCAATGGACATGAGTTTGAGCAAACTCTGGGAAATAGTGAAGGACAGGGAAGCCTGGCATGCTGCACTTCATGGGGTCACAAAGAGTCAAACAGGACTTAGTGACTGAACAACATTCCTTCAGTAAAACATTTACTGACCACCTACTTCGTGATAGTAACTGCAACCTATAAAGTAGGAATATAAAAGGAACTAGAGATAAGAATCTGTTTTAACAAAACTTAAATTTGTGGGAAGGAGAGAAAGGGCAAATTGTAAGCAAATGAACAGATGACCTATATTCAGACAGTGATAAATGTCATCAAGAAAATGAAACTGAATGACCGAAGATGGTGATATCCAGCAGGACCCTGGGGGGCTCTTCAGCACAAAACCTTTCTGTGTTCCCATTTCTTGATTTCAGGAAATAGGCTTCATTTAGCCTCCATAACCTTCCTCAGTTCCAAAGGGGAGATCCAAGCAGTTGTTCATTAGGTAAGGAGGCGATAGAGACAAAGGAGAAAGTGACAGTCAAGAGAAATAACAGTGCAGCCTTGGGGCAGCATCCTGGCTCCCTACCAAGGGATACATACAACAATACCTGAGCTGTTTTACAGACATCAAGACCCCTACCAGGTGGGAGAAGTTAACTGTATGCTGCCCACAAGCACATAGACCCCAGATTGGTTAGAACAAGTAGATTGATGATGTTGACTCCCACTTACCTCACCACCAATTAATCAGAAGAATGTCCACAAGTTGATCATGGCCTGTTTGAACCATGATTATAAGACTTCTCACTATCCCTTCCAAGTCGGGACACACAGTTTTGAGGGCGTTAATCCAGCGTGGCCCCCTTTGCTTGGCAAAGCAATAAAACTATTCTTTTCTACTTCAATCGACAATCTGTCTCTGAGATTGAATTAGATGCTGCGGTACAGAGGCTGAACTTCCAGTTCAATGGTAAGCAGAGAAATAAACTAGAGTGGTCGCTTACCTAGGTCGCTTATCCTAGGTAAGATATCCTAGGCATATCTTGGTTGAGCTATGCCAGACCTAAAAGATTGATGTAGATTTGAGAATTAGAGAAAAGCATGACATGAAATCAGTTGTATTGGTCTTAACTTAGTTTTACTATTCAGTCCAGTTCAGTTCAGTTGCTCAGTCGTGTCCGACTCTTTGAGACCCCATGAGTCACAGCACACCAGGCCTCCCTGTCCACCACCAACTCCCGGAGTTTACTCAGACCTATGTCCATCGAGTCGGTGATGCCATCCAGCAATCTCATCCTCTGTTGCCCCCTTCTCCTCCTGCCCCCAATCCCTCCCAGCATCAGGGCCTTTTCCAATTAGTCAGCTCTTCGCATCAAGTGGCCAAAGAATGGGAATTTCAGCTTCAGCATCAGACATTCCAATGAACACCCAGGACTGATCTCCTTTAGGAGGGCCTGGTTGGATCTCCTTGCAGTCCAAGGGACTCTCAAGAGTCTTCTCCAACACCACAGTTCAAAAGCATCAATTCTTTGGTGCTCAGCTTTCTTTATAGTCCAACTCTCACATTCTTACATGACCACTGGAAAAACCACAGCCTTTATTAGATGGACCTTTGTTGGCAAAGTAATGTCTCTGCTTTTTACTATGCTGTCTAGGTTGGTCATAACTTTCCTTCCAAGGAGTAAGCGTCTTTTAATTTCATGGTTACAATCACCATTTGCAGTGATTTTGGAGCCCAGAAAAATAAAGTCAGCCACTGTTTCCATTGTTTCCCCATCTATTTGCCATGAAGTGATGGGACCAGATGCCATGATCTTAGTTTTCTGAATGTTGAGCTTTAAGCCAACTTATTCACTCTCCTCTTTCACTTTCATCCAGAGGCTCTTTAGTTCTTCTTCACTTTCTGCCATAAGGGTGGTATCATCTGCATATCTGAGGTAATTGATATTAGTAGTCTGTTCTTTATGTCTGCTAATTATTCAATTTCCATATTTGAATTATCACATTGGCATTAAAAAGGAGATGCACTATCAGGTCACATCGGGAAGCACTGAGTCCAGCCGGGAAAGATGAGATAATCCTTCTCTAGAAATGACAGAATGGTCCCTCCCACTGGAAATGGAGAGAATACGGAGAGAATGTGGTAAAGCCAAGTTTCATTTTGGAAAGAAAGGTGATATTCTATTACCAATGGAATAGATATGCAGATGAAGGACATGGGAATAATTAACGATGCTCCTAATATTAAGTGATTTAGTATCAAAGTAGAAGATGGTGCCATTTACTAAAATGTGGGTAACTTGGGGTACACAGATATAGAGCAGGTTACATGGAGAATGCAAAGCTACCTTATTAAGCTTAGATGCCTGGAGAACATATCCAATTTGAGATACCTGTATTCTATTCATGTGCCTGAAATTTAGGAATTTTCATCACAAAAATGATATTTAATATTCATGAGGCTAGAGATCACCAAAATATGGCATATTAAAAATATAGTGGGCAAAAGAACTAAACAGACATTTCTCCAAAGAAGACATATGGATGGCTAATAAACACATGAAAATATGTTCAGTATCACTCATTATTCAGTTCAGTTCAGTCTCTCAGTTGTGTCTGACTCTTTGCAACCCCATGAATCACAGCACACCAGGCCTCCCTGTCCATCACCAACACCCGGAGTTCACTCAAACTCATGTCCATCGAGTCAGTGATGCCATCCAGCCATCTCATCCTCTGTCATCCCCTTCTCCTCCTGCCCCCAATCCTTCCCAGCATCAGGGTCTTTTCCAATGAGTCAACTCTTCGCATAAGGTGGCGAAAGTACTGGAGTTTCAGCTTCAGCATCAGTCCTTCCAATGAACACTCAGGACTGATCTGCTTTAGGATGGACTGGTTGTATCTCCTTGCAGTACAAGGGACTCTCAAGAGTCTTCTCCAACACCATAGTTCAAAAGCATAAAGTTTCCGGCACTCAGCTTTCTTCACAGTCCAACTCTCACATCCATACATGACCACTGGATAAACCTTAGCCTTGACCAGAGGGACCTTTGTTGGCAAAGTAATATCTCTGCTTTTTAACATGCTATCTAGGTTGGTCATAACTTTCCTTCCAAGCAGTAAGGGTCTTTTAATTTCATGGCTGCAGTCACCATCTGCAGTGATTTTGGAGCCCAAAATAATAAAGTCTGACACTGCTTCCACTGTCTCCCCATCTATTTCCCAAGAGGTGATGGGACCTCAAAACCACAATGAAATATCATGTCATGCCTTCAGAATGGCTGCCATCAAAAAGTCTACAAACAATAAATGCTGGAGAGGGTGTGGAGAAAAGGGAACCCTCTTACACTGCTGGTGGGAATGCAAACTAGAACAGCCACTATGGAGAACAGTGTGGTGATTCCTTAAAAAAACTGGAAATAAACTGCCATACGACCCAGTAATCCCACTGCTGGCCATATACACTAAGGAAACCAGAATTGAAAGATACATGTGTACCCCAATGTTCATCACAGCACTGTTTACAATAGCTAGGACATGGAAGCAACCTAGATGTCCATCAGCAGATGAATGGATAAGGAATTTTTGGTACATACACACAATGGAATATTACTCAGCTATAAAAAGGAATACATCAGAGTTAGTTCTAGTGAGGTAGATGAAATAAGTCAGAAAAAGAAACACCAATGCAGTATATTAATGCATATATGTAGAATTCAGAAAGACAGTAATGATAATCCTATATGCAAGGCAGCAAAAGAGACACATATGTAAAGAACAGACCTTTGGAATATGTGGTGAAGGCTACTGAGAGAATAGCATTGAAACACATATATTACCATATGTAAAATAGATGACCAGAGCAAGTTTGATGCATGAAGCAGGGCACTCAAAGCCAGTGCTCTGGGACAACGCAGAGGGATGAGGTAAAGGGGGAAGTGGGGGGAGGGTTCAGGATGAGGGGTGACACATGCACCCGTGGCTGTTTCAAATCAATATATGGCAAAAACCATCACACACACTGTAAAGTAATTATCCTCCGATTAAATAAATAAATTTTTTAAAAAAGAAAAATATATGTATTTGGTTTTATTAATGTGAAGCTTAACTATATGATTTGCAAGTATGTTTGCCAGTGTGTAAATTTAAGCCTGAAACTCATTTCTATTAAAAGTGAAAATGGAAAACTTGAAAAAGTTTGTAGGAGTGGTGAAATAAATGATTAATTTTTCAAAATAAATAAATACAAATATAAATATAGCAGAGAGAGACTTAAATCAAGCTCTCTGGATTCCTGCATTAAAAATACACGTGAGGAGAAAGCACCACTAAAGGGATGCTGACAGCAAGTGAGAAAATTATTTCATATCTGCGAGCAAGGCAAGTTTGTGTTTCAGGGAGACTGCTAAATACTGAGATCAGACAACAACATTTAATGTGAATTCACTATGACTTAAAGAGAACAGTTCCAGGGAACTATTATTCTCTGCTTATTCTCACTCAGTATGTATTTGAAAAAACCTGTAAGGTGCTATCTATAAGTAGTTAGCATCTTTGCCTTATCTGTGCATAATGTTCTTTCAATTTGTTTTTGACAAAGTCATGAACTTGGAATTGCTTTGTGGCATTTTAATTTATTGTGATGCAATGAGGTTTTTTTTTTAATGTTCATTTATTTAATATGGGGTGTTACTAGCTTTGCATGAAAGAAAGCACATTTCTACAAGTTACAACTGAAATGCAATTGGAGTGAATTGGCTAGAGAATAGGTGGTAAGGACCGGAGTCAATATCATAGAATACACTTTCAAAAATGCTCACTGTGAAAGAGAGGAAAAAGTAGGGTGATAAACATGAGCAAAGACAGATTTAAGATTTTATAAATGCCTTTTTTGCTTGATTTTTTAGGGCTATATTTCTTTTACTTTTATGTTAATGAAGATGATTTAGTACCACAGGAGAAATTTAGGATCCTGTATGAAGGTTATTTCAGGAATGAATTCCTTAAGAGGCCTAGAGGTTATGAGAATTTGAGAAAAAATGGAGGATCTGGACAAGACTTTGATAGGAACAGGAATTATCTTTTTTTCCTTTTAAGAAGCTCAAAGGCAGGAATTACGAGTGGAGAAGAAGGTAGTGTAGGATTGCAAATATGAAGCATTTTAGGAGTCTTGCTTATGTTCATTTTTTAAATGAACTATGAGGCAAATCTTGGGGAAGAAGAAGATTCAATTATTCAAAGTGTATAAAAAGGAAAGAGGGTCTGAACTATTCTCGTTAGCTAACAACATAAATTTTCTTAAAAATGAAGAAAGACTTAAAGTGACATGTTTTATTTATTTGATTATTTTATACTCCAACCATATTTAAAGGATTTAACTATAAATATTCATGATTTCTGGAATTCTGAGAAATCTAATGCATATTTCACCACAGAAAATTATTATTAACCTAAGATTTTGAAGTGAGTTTACTTCTTTTTGAATATAATATAAAGACTTAGGTTGAGTTTGCCTAACCCCAGCTATATTTAAAGTGAGATGTTTAAAATTTCTTTAAAATTAAGTACAGACAGGTTTTAATTCAGCAATTTTCTCCCATGAAAGGAACAATGTGATTTTGTATCTTCCTGGACTGGATTCATGTTGGGTCAGAGCTTGACTGCCTCTGCCCTCACCTCTAGGCAGGCATAGGCTCCCAGAGATTTCATATAGTTTAGTCTAATATTTTGCCTTTCAAGTATACATTAATTTTGAAAATATATACACTGGTCTAATACTAAACTGACCTCTTTCTTGCTTTTCAATATCCTCTACTCTCTTTTTCTAATATCAGTCTACCTAAACTAAGTTATAAACTTTATACATAATGATGTTAATCACATAATTATTTTAATAACTGTGTGGAAATGCATTCAATCAACTAGAAGGAAGTGATAAAGTAAATCATGAAGGAATGCAATCTCATGTAGTCACTGAAATATGATATTTATGAAAAGTTCTAATAAAAAGATTTGTGTTACAATGTTAAATGAAAAAACATGAATTACACTGAATTACTTTTCATATTATCTACTTTGTTGCAAAAATTTTAAGCTAGCTTACAAAATCCTATACTATTCAACATGACAAAAATATGTTATACTGGGTAAATGACTGAAAAGGAAAAATTATTAGGGAAAATAAAGTGAAACATTATTCAACGTTACTTCTGAAAATCTGCCAAAGGATGTTTTACACACTTACTGTATTTGGACACAAAATTTACTGTAAGCATCCTCAAAACCAGCTTTTCCTAATAATAAAAACCAAGTTCAGTTATATGATTTAGAGTATCTGCAAGAAAAGGCAAACCGGCTGTTCTAGGAAGAGCCAGCTAAACTTGACATATCACCTACTAGAATTTTCTATGCTGTCTCAGACTCCTCAGCACTTTATGAGCAAATTTAGTTCTCTTCAGCAGGAAGGGAGATGAAACAGAAGAGAAACATTCAACCAGTTTTCTTAAAAACACCACTGTTATAAATGGACAAATAAAAAGAGTTGAATTATTCTCTGGCTCATCGAGAGACAATCCCAAAGATCCCAACTCATTTATTTGCAATTAAGTGAAAATTCCCCCTGCTGTTGCTGTTAATGATGGTGATTAATTATTGTGTCTACACTATTGTTTAAGCAGAAAGAATAAGCCACTGATATGCTGGCCTATAATCATATTCTCTCCCTGATGTGGGAGGGACACGGCCCCACAATTCTGTGATTCCAAATCCTTGGGGCCAGATATATGTTTGAATCTATTTTTAAAACATTTTGATAAGTATTACATTACACAGATTGCAAGCTACGTTACACCTCATAAACAAACCTATTAATAATTTGGAGGGAAGCAACTGCATATTCTCACTTGGTCAGATGAAAAAATGACTATGAATAACATTAACAGCATGACAATTTAAAGCATGATTTGCTACCAAATACATTTATAAATGCTTATAATAAAAACAAACTCAGTTTTTACCTTTTTTTTTTTTGGTTGTTTTTAGGAATGGTTGGACGCAGAATCTTGACATGAGCATTCTGTGTGGGGTTGTTGTGAAGGTTAAATGTGGGGATTTAAAACATTTGATTGACACTTGCTGAACGCTCATATACATTACTTATTTTGCCTGCCTTTCTGGCAGACCCTAGGTCCTACCCAGCTTGCTGTTTTATAGGCCTGTGTTGTTGCAAACAGGGAGTGTAAGACAAGTATACATGCATACGCAGCTGTTTTTCTATCATCTATCATCTACCCACATACATACATAAATTATAAACATTTGATAGAATCTGTCCCCCGTCTCTCTCTGTCTTTCTGCATGTTTTAGGTATCTTTAGTAACATTTCTATTTCAGAAATAAAAACTGTTGATAATCTATTTGTGACAGATTATTAGATTTCTACCTCCCGATGATAGCATTTATTTCTTACTATTTTAATTTAATCACAAGATTTCCAGCTGACCTGCACTAGGAACACAGTTATAAAACTTGAGTGGGATGAACTGAGAGTGTAGCACTGGCACATTTACACTCCCATGTGTAAACAGAGAGCTAGCGGGACGCTGCCATAGAGCACAGAGAGCGCAGCTCAGCGCTCTGTGATGGCCTGGAGGGTGGGATGGGGGCGGGCAGAGGCTCACGAGGGAGAGAATATATGTATACTTGACAACTGATTCACTTCACTGTACACGAGAAATTAACACAACGTTATAAAGCAATTACACTCCAATACAAATAAAAAATAAAATTAATTAGTTACCATTATCAACCTCAAGTGGTGCTTCTCAATGAATGGAGTGTTAGTCACTCAGTTGTGCTCGACTCTTTGCGACCCCATGGACTGCAGTCCACCAGGCTCCTCTGTCCATGGGATTTTCCAGGTAAGAGTACTGGAGTGGGTTGTCATTTCCTTCTCCAGGGGATCTTCCAGGCCCAGGGATTGAACTCAGGTCTCCTGCACTGCAGGCAGATTCTTTACTGACTGAACTATGAGAGAGGCCCACTTGTCAGTATCTCTATTAAAAATGATTTGACTTCATCAATTATACACATAGACTGAACATCTACCCACAGTAAAAGATCCACTGCTGAGTTTTTGTTGCATTGCTCTCTCTGTAGAGAAATCTAACTGCATATGTTTATGAATTGCTTAAATCATTATTATTCTTTATAAATCCACAGACATAGTAAGATAGATTTGCCAAGGAAGAATAAGTCTTCTTTCGCTATAATAGAACCCACTCCATTAAGGCAAATGTTCATTAGTAACGTGTTTGTGCCTTGAGTGAGGACTACGTTATGAATCATTATTTCATTTTGGAGCAGACGATGTATGAAAAAATTCCAGGAAAACATCAAGCCGTCATCATTTGGGCTAATCTAAGTGATTCCAGAAAGCACTTTAACATCACAATTTTATACATAATGGACCAAGAAGGGAGAAATCTTGTTTCTGATTTGCAAGCTTGCTGTGATCAGCTCCCTGAAGTCACAGGAACCAAGGAAAATTGGCCAAAAATGACCTTTTGAAGGTGATGAAGTGAGGCTGGTCACCATGAAGGACATTGCCTCATACAGGGTAATTATTATGATGGCTCTTGCAAAAATAAGCTCTGATGCCACTAGAATAGATGGAACTTTAGACTAACCAGATAATATGTTTAGTGCACCTACTCTTACACAGTTTTAGAAAATAAACATTTGAAACATTGTAAAATTGAATACACTTGTCTCTAAATGTTACCGAAATTATTTTGAAATGGTTTTATGAGTAATGCTGATTTTTTTCTGTTTTCTTTATTGTGATTTACTAAACTGAACTTCACACAACCCCAGAAAGTAAGCACATTGCATATCACTGTATTGCTGTGGAGGGAAAAGAGCATGGGAAGATTAAATACCTTGCCTAATACCTCAACCAGAATTAAAATTCTAAAGGTCATGTTCATAAATACTAAAGAGTAGATATACTTGCTCATCTCAAAAAAATAAAAATCAAACTTAGAAGTATGGAGCAGATTTTAATAAGCTAGAGACACTTTTTTAAGCCTTTATTTTCAGTCATGCAACACAGCATGTGGGGTCTTAGTTCCCTGACCTGGGATTGAATCAATGCCCCCCCCCCTCGCCCCCACATTGGAAGTCTTAACCACTGGACTGTCAGAGAAGTCCCTAGAGACTCTTTTTAATACTAGGACAAAGTCTGGGAGTGTAGAATGGAGATCCAATAAGAGTTTAAAAATGGATCAGTAAAATCAAGTCATTGCCTTATTTTAATCTTGACATTACATATACTGATATTTGTATATCTCTTTCATGGTTTCTACTCTTTCCAAAACCAATCTGGCAAAAATAAAAATTAAAAAAATGTGGAAGATGCCAGGAATAAGTAACAGTTATGCTAAATTATAAAACCACATAAATTAGCTTTCACTTCCAGCCTATATGAGCAGAGAACAGATTTAATTAGCTGATAGTGCTTGAAAGCAAATAGATCCTTGTCTGGGGAGAGAAGGAGCATAGGATGGGGAGAAATAAATTTCAAAGGGCATGAGGAAACTCTTGGAGGTGAGAGGCTCAGAATCTTGATTGTGCCAGTACTTTCACAGATATAAAAGGGAAGAATTTAGACAAAAAATTGGTGGTTATCCTCCATTTAACTGGCATTTGACATACTGAATGTTGATGAGATAACCAAGAAGCTGTGAGTTTGGGAATTTTTATCTTCATGGATACTGAAACCACTGAGTTATCAAAGTAGAAATTATGAAGATTAGATATCTAACCAAGAATTACAATCATAGAGTGAGAGGCCAACTTGGGTATTTGAAAAATGCTTTCAATATGAAGAGATACAGTGTGGTTTACACTAATGACAGAAAATACAAACCTGAATGCTTTAAGGGAGACTAGAATAAGGAGGTTCCAGAAGCAACACTGGGGAGCAAAGCACTGAGATACAGATACCAGGAATTTAAAATCAGTGAGGTGCACAGAAAAGTCACAAGAATATGAGCAGGGAGGTGCAGCTGGTACTGTGGAATCACTGAATTTTTTAATGCATTTTTATAGAAAGTCTTGTATATTAAGATAGTTGAAGAGTCTAGTTGAGTTCCTTGGCTTTAAATTGTATTCCCTTAGAAACTATATACCTGAAATTTACTCTCAGATTATGTCTCTTATTATTTTGAGGAAAACAAAATTTTAATTCCATTCTTATGAAAAAAATAATTTTCCAACATAAAAAGTTAACATAACTCCAGGTAACAGTTAGTGTGTTAACTGCTAATATCCACACAGAATTTAATTAGACTTAATATCTGTATCAATCAAAGTGTGGTTAGCCAGAAGCAATAATATCTACTACTGTGCTCAAAAGAACTGATTTATGGTTCACTGCTGTGCTGTAAGATAATAAATAAAGAGCAAGAGAAGACATCACATTTTAATCCCACTAATCCAAGTTGACAATTTTATTGATAAAGGTAAAGATCAAGTATTCCTACGTAGTAATATTTTCTAAATGACTATATATTTTAGTCATTAAGTATCTAGAGCATAAATGCAAATGAAACTAAAATTAGTTGAACTAGAGAAATGAAAATGAGCACTACAGACAGCACATGAAAAAATGTGTAAAATTCATTCCAATGATTTGATTCCTAATGTTTGAAACTTCCACCAGTAACTAATCCAAGATGCATGCAGAGAAATACATGTGTTAACTTTTGTACATAATTAGCAACACTGTACATTATGTAGACAAAGGGTGAATATTTACCTTATTCTGTAAATGTTACACTACTGAGTGAATGCTAACATGATAACACAGTTCCCTCCTTAGGGCTTCTGAACCTGGAATGTTATTCCCCAGTCTCTGTGCATGACTTGCTTCTCCTTGTCTTTCACCCTAGTTGTATATCTATTATCATCTTAGTACAAATTCAAAGAAAAATACTAATCTGTGAGTTACAGAAATTACTCAAACAATATAGTAAATTCCATCATCAGACATCAGGTTTAAAATTGATTCTTAAATTACAAGCATTGAGGGTTTTTTGTTTTTTCTTTTTTCCCTTCTTTGTAATTTTCCTTTCTGTTACTAGGGCAACAATACCTGTATTTAGAGGCCTCCACCGGATTGGAAATATGATGATCTAATAGTGGCAGATGGTCTACTTCAAGGATCATTTCGGCAACATTTTAATTCCAGGCAAACTTTCCTCTCCAATTTAGCATCATTTTGAACTTCTGCTGACATTCCTTTAACTGTTCTTTATCAAAGAATTGCTGACAAGTTATGAAATAATTTTTTTTAGTCTGAGAAAAACTTGATTACAAAAATAAGCCACTGCCATCAATAAACCAAGTATTTTATCAACTCAGTTTTCAATACAATGCCTGTCTTCTTATTCTCCTTTTCACTTGTATCATGATTGGTAATGTTTAAACAAGTCAATTTAGAGAGCAGGTCTAATATTGTTACCTGTTGAGCTTAACCCAAAATGAGCCAAAAATTCAGTTTTTCTTGCATGGTAGTATAACTCCGGAAAATACATTAAAGTAGTCCTTTAATTTAATGAGGGTCTTAATGTGAAACTACATGTTGCTGATTGCTGTTTATTAAGTGTAAATGAAATAAATTTCTTTAGATTCAGGGGAATGAGGTCGAAAAAGGTAAATTTTGATTTTTTCCACTTCTAAGAATACTTTACATGTGATTTACTGTATTTAAGTAATTTCTAAGATACAGGACCAATGCTACTAGGAAGTGTTATTTCCCGGTTGTACAAAACAGTATTTAAAGTAAAACAACAAAAATCATTTTGATGGGCAATCTTAAGTATTTACTTTGCTTCAAACATTTTTCAGTTATTTTTTTAAAAAATCGGACAAGCAAACATGTCACAGGGCAGGCTACATTCTACCTTAGATATTGTGTAAAAAAAGAAATACTAACCTGGCAGAAACAAAATGCTATGAGGTCACTATAAGAAAGAAAGAAAAATAATTGTTTAAAAGAACTAAAAAGTTACACAAGTTTAGTGTTTCATATATTTAGAAGTCATTCAAAAACCGATTTTTATTTTGGTATTTTTATTATAGTTTTCCACTGAAAGTAGCTAGATCATTAGAAGAATATAAAGTCAGGACAGAATGAAAGATGGATTATGTTTATAGATTCAATTATGAGCTAAGATACATAGGATTGAAGAGCAAAAATAATGATTACTAAATTTAGCATATGATTTTAGAGTTAAGAGAACTTATTAAATGGTCTTATTTGACATTCAAAATGACCCTGTCTGATGGTCACAGATCTCATTCTCCTTTTACTGATGAAAAAAATAGGCAAGAAATATTGAGCAAATCATCTGAAATCATGTAGCCAATAATTATTAGAGTCTGGACTTGATAACAGGTCTCCTGAGTTTGGATCCAGAGACTTTCATATATGCAAGGGAAAGTTCAGCCACTAAGAATATGAATGCCCAAATAAATACCACTGCAGTTTTGAATGTTATGTATTCAAATTATGGGGCTTCCCTGGTGGCTCAGCAGTAAAGAATCACCTCCCAATACAGGAGACACGGGTTTGATTCCTGGGTCGGGAAGATCCCCTGGAGAAAGAAATGGCAACCAACTCCAGGACTCTTGCCTGGGAAACTCCATGGACAGATGAACCTGGCAGGCTACCATCCACAGGGTCATAAAAGAGTCGGCCATAACTGAGAGGCTAAACAACAACAATTCAAATTATGAGTGAATTCGAAATTTTGTTGTTGTTATTGCTTGGTGCTTTGTGTTCGTTTTCTTCACTCCAGTAGCAGGTTCTCTTGCAATGTTTGGTCACCATGATTCTTGAAGCATTCAGAAATCATCCTGAGTGTTACCAATAATTTCACTGTGATTATACAAATTCCAACTTCTATTTGTTTACATTCTGATTTGAAAAAAAAAAATTAGGAGGTAATTAATTGATTTTTCAGGACCCTATAAGCTTTAACTCTACTCTTCTGGTTTATGCCCAGTCTTACCATGGAGAGAGGAGTTCACTTCATTGTCGTTCAGTCGTGTCAACTCTTTGTGACCTCACGGACTGCAGCATGCCAGGTTTCCCTGTCCTTCACTATCTTCCAGAACATGCTCAAACTCACATCCATTGAGTCGATGATGCCATTCAATCATCTTATCCTTTGTCATCCCCTTATCCTGCCTTCAATCTTTCCCAGCATCATGGTCTTTCCTAATGAGTCAGCTCTTTGCATCAGGTGGCCAAAGTACTGGAACTTCAGCATCAGTCCTTCCAATGAATATTCAGGATTGATTTCCTTTAGGATTGACTGGTGTGATCTCCTTGCAGTCCAAGGGACTCTCAAGAGTCTTCTCCAACACCACAGTTCAAAAGCATCAATTCTTCAGCACTTAGCCTTCTTTTTTTTTTTTTCATTATTTTTATTTTTCATTATTTTTATTAGTTGGAGGCTAATTACTTTACAATATTGTAGTGGGTTTTGTCATACATTGACATGAATCAGCCATGGATTTACATGTATTCCCCATCCCGATCCCCCCTCCCACCTCCCTCTTCACCACCAGGCCCAAGCACTTGTCTTGTGCATCCTGGGCTGGTGATCTGTTTCACCCTACATAATATACATGTTTTGATGCTATTCTCTCGAAACATCCCACCCTCGCCTTCTCCCACAGAGTCCAAAAGTCTGTTCTGTACATCTGTGTCTCTTTTTCTGATTGCATATAGGGTTATCGTTACCATCTTTCTAAATTCCATATATATGTGTTAGTATACTGTATTGGTCTTTATCTTTCTGGCTTATTTCACTCTGTATAATGGGCTCCAGTTTCATCCATCTCATTAGAACTGATTCAAATGAATTCTTTTTAATGGCTGAGTAATATTCCATGGTGTATATGTACCACAGCTTCCTTATCCATTCGTCTGCTGATGGGCATCTAGGTTGCTTCCATGTCCTGGCTATTGTAAACAGTGCTGTGATGAACATTGGGGTGCGCGTGTCTCTTTCAGATCTGTTTTCCTCAGTGTGTATGCCCAGAAGTGGGACTGCTGGGTCATATGGCAGTTCTAATCCCAGTTTTTTAAGAAATCTCCACACTGTTCTCCATAGCGGCTGTACTAATTTGCATTATGGTCAAACTCTTACATCCATACATGACTACTGGAAAAACCATAGCTTTGACTATATGGACCTTTGTTGGCAAAGCAATGTCTCAGCTTTTTAATATGCTGTCTAGGTTTGTCATGGCTTTTCTTCCAAGGAGCAAGCATCTTTTAGTTTCATGGCTGCAGTCACCATCTGCAGTGATTTTGGAGCCCAAGAAAATAAAGTCTGTCACTGTTTCCACTGTTTCCCCATCTATTTGCCAGCAAGTGAGGGGACTGGATGATGCCATGATCTTCATTTTCTGAATGCTGAGTTATTTCAGTTTTTTCACTCTCCTCTTTTAGTTTCATCAAAAGGCTCTTTAATTCCTCTTCTGTTTCTGCCATAGAGTAGTATCATCTGCATATCTGAGGTTATTGATATTTCTCCCAGCAATATTGATCTCTTCATACTGCCAAACAATTCTCCAGACACCAGCTGTGTGTCCTATAATTCAACTCAATTAAAACACAAAATTTACCTGATCTACATGGAGACTGCATCATACTCTAAAAGTTAGAGGATCAGCCCCTTAGGACACTGCCCTCCTCCACATATCTGAGACACCAGTCACAGGCCCAAGGTGTCACCTGTATCTCTACCTGACTGGCTGTAGATCACAGGTTTGCATAAGTCCCTCCTTGAGTTGTAGTACTTGCTAGAGTGGGTGACAGAACTCAGGAAACCCACTTACTCACTTGGCTACCATTTTTCTATAAAAAGATATAACTTGGGATGTGCCAGACATGTAGGGCAAGGTATGAGGAGGGCGGGAACTTCCACAACCTCTGAGAGCATCACTCTCCCCATGTGTTCACCAGCCCAGAAGCGCTTACACAGTCATTCTGGATGTTCATAGAGGCTTCCCAACTAGCTATGGTTGAGTAAATCATGGACCTTCAGTGACTACTTCAATTTTTAGCCCCTCTCCCTTCTCCAGATATCCTCAGAGGGGACTAAATGTTCCAATTCTCTAACCACAATGTTGATTCTCCAGACGACCAGTCTCCACCTTTTGATGCTTTCAAAAGTCACCTCATTAACTTAAACCCAGTTGTGGTAGAAAGGGGCTTGCTATAAATAATAAGACACCATTTCACCTTTGTGGCTCTGGAGTTTTCTAGCAATTGAAGACAAAAGACTAAATATTGTAAGAAAAACGCTACCATTGCTCTTGCTTCTCAAGAACTTACTCTTGTCCCATTATCTCTATGTGGCATGACAAACATTTGTTTTCTAGACACTGGCTTTTCCTATCTCCCTGTAAACTGTTTCCTCCCCTTTATAGTCCCAGACCCCCACAGCTTCTCCTCAGCTCAGGATGGCACACAAGCCTCAGTCACCTGACTGTCTTGAGTCCTCTAAAGTTTTTGTGAGGTTCCATATACACAGAATCACATTTGTTTTTCTTATGTCAACTTAATTATTAGACCAGCCAAATTAACCTTCATGAGAAGAGGAAAACTTTTCCTCTTTAACAGTGCTAATGTAAAATGTCTTAGCTCTGGACACTGCACGATAATTATGTAAGTGGTTATCACTAGCAGAAGTTTGGTAAATGTTACAGAGTAATTGATGTACTATTTCTGGAATCTGCAATGATTTCATAATTATTTCAAAACAAATTTTTAAAAATTTATCAAATGTAAAACAGTATTTCTTTGTCTGGGCTTGCCCTTTTACATAGTACATAAGCCAGCTAAAATGATGTAATCTGAAATGTAACAAATATATCAGCTTAGATGATTATATATGCCAAGTACTACACAAAAAATTAGTTATGTATTATAAAACTTCCTAAGTATTCTTTTATCCATTGATGAATAAAATATTTACTCATAAGCTAAGTCTGAAATAGAATAATTTACTCAATCTTTCTTTAATGAACATTAATTGAAAGCTTATCAAGTGCTTAGAGTTTATTTGATAACCATTACCTGGACTGCTTTTGGAGTGATGGAATGGGTATATAAAGAAACTATAGCAGGGAAATTAGCAAAATGGAGAACTGGAAAGAACAGTCCTAAATTTTCACTATAAGTAGTTATCACAATGGCCACATGGACACCTGAACTGCTATATGTCAACAAAAATCATAAAGATCAGACTCTGCCCACTCATAAGGTATAGTTTGTAAATTTATGGCCTTATTATAAATTACATTGCATTTTTATGCTTGAATTTTTCATATTAGCTTAATGCAAAGTAGGAACATAATAAATATTTTATAACTACATCATCTTATTCTTTTGTGACCCAGTGGACTGTAGCCCACCAAGCTCCTCTGTCCATGGGATTCTCCAGGCAAGGATACTGGAGTGGGTTGGCATTTCCTCCTTCACCCCTGAAGGAGGGTCTTTTCAACCCAGGGATTGAACCCAGGTCTCCTCCACTGCAGGCAGATTCTTTACATCTGAGCCACTAGGGAATCCCATTCCTTTAATAAGAATACTCAAATGGTCCCAGCTACTATTAAAATCTTACTGGAAGCTTTACCAGTACTTGAGAATGTTATTATTTTCTCTTTGTTGTCTGGATCAACTATTTGCATTTCTAGATTCTTTGATTTTATAAATCTCTCTCCCATCACTTTTGAGATGAAGCTTTTCTAGCTCAGAAAAACTTTTTTTTGAAATAGATTTATCTGTTTAAAAAATACAATTACAGTAATGAATATATTAGAGAAGTTTTTTTTTTTTTTAATTCAAAATAGTTTAACAGAAGAGAGCTTCTTTTATGTAATGGACTTGATTCTCAAGAACAGTTTTTTTCCAGTAACTGTATAATATTAAACACGCAAAATAAGTACTGCTAAAAATACATGTGATATTTGGGGAAAATGAAACATTTTTGCAAGTATAATTACAGAGAGTGCTTTGTTCCTTTTATGTTTTAGTTTTCCTCTACATGTTTTGCCTTGAGTTAGAAAAAATGCTTTTGATAATATTCCTTTTGTAGTGTTTTGAAAGCCTTTGGAGAGACAGGAATGTTTCACTTGTGAAATCATTTATAGGGAAACCAGTATGTGGACTGTAACAGCACTGCACCCATTTGCATTTTATTTTTCTGAATAAATCCTGAATTCAGCACAATGTAATTATAGTGACTGCCAAAATGAACACTAACTCAATAGAAATAAGAAAATGGGCCTAGTCTGTCTTGCTTCTGAAAAGTAATTACACAGCAGCATCGAGAAACTAAGAATCATCTTGTAAAAATTACTAAATAGAAATCCTGGAAAATTCTATGGCAGAACATAAAGGCTATTTTAAATATCTTGCTAAAACAGGTCAACAGAAACTATTCCACATAATGTGTGTGAAATATCTAAATATCTCTGGATTGCTTTTTTCCATTGTGTGCTGGCTTTCTTAGAAGGTCAATTTTGGTCTGACATGGAGAGATAGAAGAAACATTTTTTAAAGTGTTTCTTAGTTTAGAAACCCTGACTCACACCCATTATCTCCATAACTAACCCTAGGATTATAGTTACTGCCTCCTCAAAATTAGTTTTCTCCAGCTATGCAGTTTTGCAGTTTCTAGTGCATAACTGGGTGCTTCTAGCACTGCTACAAAAAACACTCTAGGATCCCTAGGAGCAGTTTTCAGAATTCATGGGAAAGGATCCCTGTTATTTTAGCAATTTATAGGTGAGGTGCAGCCCATGATCTTATGATCTGCCACCTCAGAGGATCAGACATTCTCCCTGCTCTAAGACTCTGATGCTGGGAAAAATTGAGGGTAGGAGAAGGGAGCGACAGAGGATGAAATGGTTGCCTGGCATCACTGACTCAATGGACATGAGACTGAGAAAAGTCTGGGAGATAGTGAAGGACAGGGAAACCTGGCATGCTGCAGTCCAAGGAGTCGCAAAAAGTCAGACACGACTGAGCAACTGAACAACAACTGCTGTGCTTCTTCCTCTCCCTCAAGACAGACAGCCCTCAAGAGAATTCTTCATTCATGAAGCAACACTAGTCTGATAGATCAGATTTATGATTACTTACTACGAAATTAAGTTTATATGTTTACAAGGATAGTTTACTTCAAAAGTTAAATAAAAATATTAATGTAAATATTTCCATACTTTCAAAAATCACTCCAAACACAGTAGAAACCAAACCTTGTTGGGAATTAGACAGAGTTCTCACCAGTCATGTTCCTAACTCAGGGTCCTGACTGCCTAGTGTAGATGTGGATCAAGACACTGGAAGTTTAATTGGCTTTTATTAGCATCATACTCAAATTAAGTCACAAATTCCATACAGACACATACAGAGTTACTTCAGAAGTATATAAAAATGATAGATGCTGATTACCTTCCACAGATCCAAAATACCTTCTCCTAAAACGACTAGAACCAGACTAAAACCACTTTACAACCACTGCCTGTTGGAGCCTGGATGGTTTTGTTTGAGATGACTCAGTTGATGATGCACTTCCTTGGAGGCTCAGTGGTAAAGAATCTGCCTGTTGATGAAGGAGAAATGGGTTCAGTCTCCAAGGGGGAAGATGCCCTGGGAAAGGAACTGGTTACCCACTCCAGTATCCTTGCCTAAGAAATCCCATGGACAGAGGAGCATGACAGGCTACAGTCCATGGGGTCGTGAAAGAGTCAGATATGACTTAGCGACTAAAGATCAACAGCTGATGATACCTTCAGAAAGGGATAAAAGAAAACAAAAACAAACAAAAACCCTCCATAACTTTCTTTTTGTATTAATTGTTGACCGTTTTAACTATATAACTTAGAATGGACAGAATTCCAACATTCTCTATTTCTTTTTCAGTAATATCATCAAAGAGCTGTATGCCATTCAAGAAAAAAATTGTCTGCCTCATCAATTACTTATAAGAATTGCTGTATGGAATTTTTTTTCTCTAGAAAAGCATTTATGCTATTTAAATTTTTAAATTTATTGACATAAACATATATAATATGCTCTCACAATTTTATAGTTACTCTCTGACTTACTCATTTTGATTTCTAAGGTTATGTGTACTTATAAGTGATCAAATTTGCCAGTATTTCTTTTGTTTCCCAAAAGACTAATATTGAGTTTTACTGAATATGAAAGGTTTTTATTCTATTTAAAATTATTATTTTTTGTCTTTTAGGATTTCCCTTGCCTTGAGTTTATTATATAAAATAGGCTTTCATAGAATAAATCTTGTTTTAGCATTACCCAAATAAGAATTTTATACATTTTCTTTTTTTATTTATGTATTTTCCTGTTATACTATTCATATCACATATAATATTTCTGTTCTTAAAAATAATAATTTAAATTTCCTTCTTATTCAATAATTATTCAGAGTAGTGCATTTTAATTAATGATGAAGCATAATTTTGGCTAGCATTTTGCATTTTTAAAATGTATTAAGTAAAATTAGGCTTTTTCTTTTAAAATTACTTGACAATTCTTTTAAGACTATGTACATGGAAACTACCTACTAGTGTTTCTATACATGTTTCAAAAGAGCGTAAATGCTGAACTTGTGAGTGTATGGTTCCATGTACATTCATTAGATCAAGATTTACAGTTGTGTCAATCAAATTTCTTGTTCCTATTCTTCTGTTATTGTTTTTTCTGTCTTTTCTGAAAGAAGTTCAATGTTTTCAATTTTATAGTGACTTTTTTGCTGTAATACATATCTAGTTACATGTGTAAAAGTCCATGAATATTATGGATTTTATCTCAAAATAACTGTCTTAGTTTGCTTGACTTATCATAATAAAATACCATGGACTGGGCAGATTAAGGGGCTTCTCAGGTGGTACTAGTGGTAAAGAACCTGCCTGCAAATGCCAGAGACATAAGAGACATGCGTTCGATTTCTGGGTCAGGAAGGTCCCCTGGAGGAGGGCATGGCAAATCACTCCAGTATTCTTGCCTGGAGAATCCCACGAACAGAGGAGCCTGATAGGTTACCAGGCTATGGTCCACAGGGTCGCAAAAAGTCAAACATGACTGAAACAACTTAGCATGCATGCATGCACAGGCAGATTAAACAATATAAATTCATCTCTCACACTTCTAGAGGCTGCAAGTCCAAGATCCAAGTGCCATCAAGATAGGGTTCATTCTGAGGCCTCTTCTCTTGGTTTGGAGGCAGTTGCCATCTCATAATGTGGTAACATGACCCCTGCTTTGTGTGTGAGTGGAAGGACAAAGACTATACTCTTTTGGGTCTCTTCTTAGAAGGGAACTAATCCTAAAATCTAGAAGGATCCCACTCTCATGACCTCATAAACTCTAATTACCTCCTAGCAGTCCCATCTCCAAATACCATCACACTGGGGATAGGAGCTTCTACATCTGAACTTGAGAACACAAGAATTTAGTTCATAACAATAATCTGAACTGTCCTTCTCTGTTGTGTTAAAGTTTTATTTTTCTTAAATTCTTTTTTCTCTGACAACATTAATATAGTTGTTTGCTTCCGAGCCTGAAACCCTTTAACTCTTCATTTTCAACTTTTCTGTGTATCTATTAATATAATTTAGTGAATCATTTGCAAAAATGCATATGGTTGAATTCATTTCCATAAACCTTTTTGCCTTTCACAACAGAAATTTAACATTCAGATTTACTATATTGACTGATTCTTAGATTCATACTTATTGTCTTAATTTATGCTTTATCAATTATATTTGTTTATTCTTATTTTTTCTACCTTTTCTGTATTTATTCTATTAATTCCATGTCTAAACTATAAGACAGCAATATGCATTCAGTTTATTTTTTCCAGGGCTTAGTCTTGATTCACAGACTCCCCTCCTGACTTCTTTTTTTATTGGAATATAAGGGCTTTACAGTGTTGTGTTAGTTTGTGCTGTACAATGAAGTCAATCAACCATATGCATACATATATCCATCCCCTCTTAAGGCTCCCTCCCACTCCAACCCCATCCCATCCCTCTACGTCACCACAGAGCACCAAGCTGACCTTCCTGTGCTTTATAACATGTTCCCACTAGCTATCTATTTTACACATGGTGGTGTATATATATTTATATCAATTCCAATCTCCCAGTTTGTCCCACTCTCCCCTCCCAACCTCTCTGTGTCCATATGTCCATTCTCTACATCTGTCTCTTACCCTGCCTCAGAATTAGGTAATTAAGATGGAAAGACAACCCTCAGAATGGGAGGAAATATTTTCAAACAAAGCAACAAAGGATTAACCTCCAAAATATATAAAACAGCTCATGGAGATCAACATCAAAAAAGCACCCCAATCAAAAAATGGGGGAAAGACCTAAATATACATCTCTCCCTACTGACTTCTTACAAATATTTCTTGCACTTCCTTTTCCTTGATCTCTTAGAGATGTGTGGTTTCCAGAAATTTTTCAAGCCTGGTCCTTCATTTCCTAGGGTTCTATTCTCTGGGTTTCTATGTTATTTCATTTCTCTTTGGTTGTAAAAATAGAGTCAAGGCAAAAGTTTAGTTTATAATTCTGGGACAGTCACAGTACATCAGGAACAGATATGGTTACATAGATGTTACACCTGGTATCAAAAAATATTATATATATTTTTACTCAAAAAAAGAGTTTAAGCCAATTTGGGGGGAAAAAATGTCATGACTGATCATGTATCCTGGGTACAGCACATAGAAGAACCTGTTAAACGTTTTCAATTTAGCATTTAAGTTTTGCTAAATGTTTGCCATTTTATTGCAGTCTTCCATGACCTCTCATTTTTTAAAACTGCAAAGAAACATAGAGGGCAAGCACACATTTTAGTAGTTTTCTTTGCTGACTTTCATCCAGTTCCTGGAAAAGTGCCTAGCTGATAGTCAGAGCTTAAGAAAAATGATTTAATAAATAAAGTGAAAGTTTTAGAAATACTAAAAAATAGTGAAGCTTAGGTAATTTTTACATATTGAGAAAGAAAGCACATGTCAACTGTGATATCTCAGCATGAAATGCATAATTTCTTTGAGGTATATTTAATGTGATTAATGCAAACATAAATATAATTAGTGGGACTATACTATACTATATAACCTATATTTATAATATAGGTTAAGAAAAAATTATTTGAATGAAATTGATTATTTATGTCCCCTCTGCTTCTTACATGACGTTACACAAGACTTTCCCCTGACATAGAGGAAAGCTAAAAATGCTGAAAATCTAGCATCCTTTTTGGCAATGATAACATAGTTTTGATAAACTTACATATTTTGATAAACTATAGTTTCCATAATATTGTAAGAGTTAAATGCATATTTAAACATGCTATATTTTTTTCTCTTGAGCTTCTTATTTTTAGAATTTTAAATAGAACACAAAATCTGAAAATGGGTCATATTTAGTATTGAAGGCAAAAGAAGAGGGTGATAGAAGATGATAGTTGAGTTGGATAGTATCACCGACTCAATGGACATGAGGTTGAGCAAACTCCAGAAGATAGTGAAGGACAGGGGAGCCTGGCGTGCTGCAGTCCATGGAGTCACAAAGAGTAGGACATAACTTAGTCACTGAGAAACAACAACAAGAAACCTTGATTTATAACAAAACTAAACATGATGTTGAAGCATATTAATAGATTGTTTTAAAGGGCTCTATTGTGTTTTGCTTCAAAGTATTCTAAGATTTCCAGCTTCATGTTAAGGATCCTATTCTCTCTTGGACCAATGTAATCAGGATTTTGCTTATAATACTGCTAGGGAACTTTTTATCATGGCCACCACTGGATTTCATTTGTTAAATTCAATGATCAGTTCTCATGTTACTGTCGACAAAATTTGATATAGGAAATCAGCCCAACTATTTTTCACTTGACCTAATAAACTCAGACTCCTTTGAATGAACCCCTGCTGTTTGCTTCTTCTGGTGTTTTTTCTTCTTCCTCTTCCACCCATCTTCCTAATAGGGGGAGGGTCTAGGTATGTATGTATTTAAGTATGTATTTTCTCTTCTTCTCAATCTACACACACTCCCAGTCTAACGATGAGGAACTCCTTATCTCTAGCATCAACTCACCCCTCAATCCCGTCCAATATATCCCATTTAACTACATACTTAATATCTGATGTTATGTATCTAAAAGATATCTCAAATGTCCTATGTAAAAACTAAACTGATCTTGCTCAAACTTACATGAAGTGGCAACCATTATCATTAATGGTAATACTGTTATGTCATAAGTTCAGGTCAAGAACTCTAGTGTCTTTCTAGACATGTCTTTTTCTCACATCATCCATTCAACCAGTTAGAAATTCCTCAAGAACTCTGTCTTCTGAACATATCTAGCATTTAATCACTTTATCCTACCAAGCCATCTGCTACCAGGGCTTCCCAGGTGGCATGGTGGTAAAGAACCCACAGGAGATGCAAGAGATGCAGGTTCAATCCCTAGTTCAAGAAGATCCCCTGGACTAGGAAATGGCAGCCCTCTCCAGTATTCTTGCCAAGAAAACTCCATGGGCAGAGGAGCTTGGAGGGCTATAGTCCTTGGAGTCATGAAGAGCTGAATACAACTGAGCATCTGCTATCATGACAGCCCAAGCCACCACGATATTTCATCTGGATTACCATAATAGTCTCCTAATTCATTGATGTGTGTCTGCCCATGCTCTCTTATTCTTAAATTCTACAACTAGACTGATTTTTTTTTGACGTCTAAATTAAACTATACAACGCCTCTCCTCAAAATCCTGTAATATGTCTGTATTCAACAAAAAGTAAGGTCAAAACAGAGTTGGACACCTTAGTGACTAAACAAGAGGAGGAGAAAACATCCGTATGATGGTCTACAAAGTCTTATATAATCTGATCACCTTGTTACTTCCCTAATTCCATCTCTTCTTTCTCAGTCATTGTTCACAAGTTCACAACTCAACAAGTTCACAAGTTTAACAAGCTCACAACTTGTTACGCTAGCCTCTTGCCTGATCTTGAAATACACTAGGGCTTTAGCAATAATTACAAAGCCAAATCCAGTCTCTGTACCCTGACACTGAATGAAATCTCAGAGACAGAGTTTGGACTCGGGCTCTGTTTTGGGTTCTGAGGGTGGGGTGCCTAGGACTTTGAGGGCTTACTCTTTATTGGTGACTTTAAAGCTTAAGGTTGGGAATTAGGGTAAGGAACAGGAAAAGTTGTTGGTTATTTAGATTATCCAGGTTTTTTTTTTTTTTAATTTTTATTGGAATACAGTATAGTTGACTTACAATTCAGATTTACACATAACATATATATCCACTCTTTTTTAGATTCTTCTTCATATAGGTCATTACAGAATAACAAGTAGAGTTCCCTGTGCTATACAGTAGGTTCTTATAAGCTATGCAGTTTATATATAGTAGTGTGCATATGTCAGTCCCAATCTCCAAATGTATCCTTTCCCTCCTCCCCTTGCTTCTCCCTTGGTAACCGTAAGTTGATTTTCTGCATCTGTGACTCTATTTCTGTTTTGTTAATAAGTTCATTTGTACCATATTTTTTAGATTCCATATATAAGTGATATGATATGGCATTTGTCTTCCTTTGTCTGATTTACTTCACTCATCATGGCTATCTCTAGGTTCAGGGCTTTTTTTAAAGGGACTGTCTTGGGTGAGAGCCTGGTTCCTTATCTAAGTATTCTGCCAGTAGCTGTGTCATGCAGTTGGCTATATGATTATTCAAGATAAATGCCATGAAAATGGATGCCTTGGCAATCAAAAGCTTAATTGTAAGTTACATTACAATTAAATGGTTAATGCTAGGCACTTATACCACATTGCCAATAATATGACTCAATTTTTAAGCAAAAATTAGCATTTTGGAAAACTTGTATCAGTATTCCAGTTTTAATGAAAAAACTGATGAAACTGATTGTGATTTTTTTATGCTGTATAATGAAATAGGTCAATATCAGACATAATCACCACCTTCCTAACGGTCAGTACATGAAGGTGCAAAACCATGCATATGTGAGAGACCCATTCAAAGTGAATGAATCACCAGTGGGTTTTAATATAGGAGAAAATAAAGAATTCACTGACACAGTTACAGATTCCACTTTGCAAGCAAACTTTTCAAAATTAATAGTTATTTAGTTTTGGTGTCATATCTGAGAAACATATCCATCATCATCTGAAAAGATGGTTAAAACATTCTTCTCTACCAACTGGACTACTGAATTAAGTGAGCTTACCTTCATTTTCTTCAAGGAAAATAATATATGTCAATACACTGAATGAAGAACCTGATAAATAAAGTGCATTGTTTCACATTTTTGAAAATCTATTTTTTGCATATCTTATTGATGTGGAAAGTACAGGTCTTTTTATAAAAAATATGCTAATCCATAATAGGTTACTTACTGGTACTTTTAACCAAATATATTAATTCTATCATTTTTGGAATAAATAAATATTTATTCTGTAAGTCTAATATTTAATATGGCAAATATCAACAGATATTCACACAGAAGCTTTCCATGATCTGCAAACATTTTAAAGAGTGCACAGAAATACACTTTGCACAAAAATGTGTAAATAAATTTTCTTTTTACAGAATGTATGTCACTTCCTAAACTGGACATGGAAGAACAGACTGGTTCCAAATTGGGAAAGGGATATGTCAAGGCTGTATATTGTCACCCTGATATTTAACTTATATGCAGAGTACATCATGAGAAGCACTGGGCTGGATGAAGCACAAGCTGGAATTAAGACTGCCAGGAGAAATATCAATAACCTCAGATATGCAGATGACACCACCTGCAGAAAGCGAAGAAAGAAAGTGAAGAAGAACTAAAGTGCCTCTTAAAAGTGAAATTCTTTGAGAGTGAAAATGTTGGCTTAAAGCTCAACTTTCAAAAAACTAAGATCATGACATCTGGCCCCATCATTTCATGGCAAATAGATGGGGAAACAGTGGAAACAGTGAGAGACAGTATTTTGGGGGGCTAAAAAATCACTGCAGATGGTGGCTGCAGCCATAAAATTTAAAGGTGCTTGCTCCTTGGAAGAAAAGCTATGACCAACTTAGAGAGCATATTAGAAAGTAGAGACATTACTTTGCCAACAAAGGCCCACATAGTCAAAGCTATGGTTGTTCCAATAGTCGTCAAAGCTATGGTTGTTCCAATAGTCACGTATGGATGTGAGAGTTGGACTATAAGGAAAGCTGAGAGCTGAAGAATCGATGCTTTTGAACTGTGGTGTTGGAGAAGAGTCTTGAGAGTCCCTTGGACTGCAAGGAGGTCCCACCAGTCCACCCTAAAGGAAACCAGTCCTGAATATTCATTGGAAGGACTGATGCTGAAGCTGAAGCTCCCATACTTTGGCCACCTGATGCGAAGAACTGACTGATTTGAAAAGACCCTGATGCTGGGAAAGATTGAAGGCGGGAGAAGGGGATGACAGAGGATGAGATATTTGGATGGCATTACTGACTCAATGGACATGACTCTGAGTAAACTCCAGGAGTTGGCAATAGACAGGGAGGCCTGCATGCTACGGTCCATGAAGTTGCAAAGAGTTGGACACTACTGAGCGACTGAATTGAATGAGCATTGAATTTGTAGCTATTCTTTCTTCAGTTTCTGAACAAAAATAATATTCCCAAGATAAATTTTTATCTTAACCTCAAAAAAATTATGCTTAATACAGCCATGTGTTGTAGGAAACATTTTCTCAAAGTCCTAAAAGCTGCTAATGTGAGGCATTAATCATTTTTCTTATTGAAAATAAATAAGTTGTCTAGTTTCATAAGGAGTTTATGTCTGTAACAACTGCCTCTGGACTCATGAATCATGAAAGGTAAAAACAAGAGAACATATGGTGGCCTTTGCATATTTTCTCCAGAGAGTTCATTCTGAAGTTTTTCAGAATTTGTCTTAAAATCTGACAGTATTGCTCATCTAATTTCCATGGAGAAAGAAAAATATCCCCCTTTTCACTTCTTTTTAGAGACGAGAAAGGAAAATTGCAAGTAAATTTTGGTGTTGTATATATATATCAGTTCACTTCACTTCAGTTGCTCAGTCATGTCCAACTCTGAGACCCCATGGACTGCAGCACACCAGGCTTCCCTGTCTATCAACAACTCCCAGAGCTTGCTCCAATTCATGTCCATCGAGTCGGTGATGTCATTCAAGCATCTCATCCTCTGCCATCCCCTTCTCTTGCCTTCAATCTTTCCCAGCATCAGGGTCTTTTCTAATAAGTCAGCTCTTTGCATCAGGTGGCCACAGTTTTGGAGCTTCAACTTCAGTCATCAGTCCTTCCAGTGAATATTCTAGGTTGATTTCCTTTAGTATACTTTATAATCCAGCTCAGATTATATTTCCTTGAAGCCTACAGATCACTAATCTCTTCCAACAATGGAAGTGATATGATATTTTTATATATTTATTTTGTACATTCATTCATTCAACAAAGCCTCCTACATTCTGGTTACTATTATAGATGGTGGGGACACAGATTGAACAAAATGAAGATGCACTTTAGGCAAATCATAAACAAGTAACCATTTGGGTCAGCCTCTAATGGGTATAAGAGGAAAGCAAGCACGGAGTAAGTGTGTAAGGGGCTTCCCAAGTGGCTCAGTTGTGAAGAATCTGCCTGCCGATGCAGGAGATGTGGGTTCCATCCCCGGGTCTGGAAGACCACTTGGTGAAGGAAATGCTAACCACTCTAGTATTTTTTCCTGGGGAATCCCATGGACAGAAAGTTACAAGCAGATATGACTTAGAGACTAAATGACAACAACAAGTGGATAAGAACAGTATTTTTTGTTGGGTAGCCTATGAAGGCCTTTCTGCTCAGGTGTCTTCTCTCACCTATTTATGCACTTGTCACATACTTGTCACACAGTATTTATGGCTATTTCTTTATACAACCTCCAGAGTTCCAGTTCTGCAGATTGCCTGTACCTGTTCACACACATCTGCAATGCTTCCCTTCACAGAGGGGAGACAGCACTGCTGGATTCTCTTGATTCCTCCTACCATAGCATATATTCAGTTTAGGATAATGATCCTGCTTAAGCTTAGCTCTGGGCTTCCTGGCTTAGCTGGTAAAGAATCTTCCTGCAATGCAGGCGACCCCAGTTTGATTCCTGAGTTAGGAAGATTCCCTGGAGAATCCACAGGTTACTCACTCAAGTATTCATGAGCTTCCCTGGTGGCCCAGATGGTAAGGAATTCTCCTGCAATGCATGCAGGAGACCTCGGTTTGATCCCTGGATTGGGAAGATCTCCTGGAGGAGGGTGTGGCAACCCACTTCAGTATTTTTGCCTGGAAAATCCCCACGGACAGAGGAGTCTAGCAGGCTATAGTCCATGGGATCACAAAGAGTCAGACGGGACTGTGCCACGAAACACAGCACAAGCTTAGCTCTGTTCTTTCCTCCCCTCTTTCTCTTGGGAGCCATCTTCCACAAAGAGCCTGGCAGGTAGAAAGGCTCTAAGCTGTTACTGTCTCGGTGAGTTGGTCCATATCTAGGATCTGTTACTGGGAAGACCATCAGCCCACATACATAAGCCGCAGTCTTAAACGTTGACTTAAGTCGCAGTCTTAAACGTTGACTTAAGTCACAGTCTTAAACATTGACTTCTTCATTTAAAATACAATATTTTATTCCCATTTGCTTAACTCACTTCTTTTATTTCTTTATTCATTTGAAATCCAATGAGGAAAAGGGAGGTCATTTGAAGCACCGTATTTAACAATTATGAAGAAAGGATAGGGGAAAAAAAATTATCTAGAAGAAGAAACAGAGATGAATGAGGAAACCATCAAGGAATTTACCCAACAGCAGCTCATTTGACAAAAGGAGAATCAACCATTGAATTAAACACCTCTGGGATAGCGGGTAAAGTGAGATTAAAACTACATACCTGTGGAGCGGCCAACACAGAGTTCCTTTGTGACAGTGGAAGAAATGGTTTTAGTGGATGTGAAAAGCACATGCTGGCTGGTACGAAATGAAGAGCGAAAGGCCGTGAAGCCTGTGCCGACAGCACGTGAGGACGACCGCGTGGTGACGGCGCAGAAGCTGAACGCTGTCTGTGAAATGAAAGTGGAATAGCGCAGGCGGGAGGCTGCTATCGCGAGACCATTAGCGTGGGGATTAAAGGTCGCGAGACCATTAGCGTGGGGATTAAAGGTCGCGAGACCATTAGCGTGAGGATTAAAGGTCGGGAGACCAGCAGCCCGGGGGTTAAAGGTCTTCCTGCTCCGCTGATGATCAGCCTAGCGGTGGTCTTCTTGGCAGGATGCAGCAAAACGTGGAACCGGGCCTTGTTCCACGGCCCCCAGGCCCTTTGGCCTCAGGGCCATTGAGTGAGCTGGGGGCCCAGGACAGGCTGAGGACTGTGTCTCACAGAACTCTGGAGGCCCCGTGAACGCCGGAGCCTCCCTCACCAGCACCCACCGGCCAGGTCCAGACCTGGAAGCAGCTGGGAACCTCACCCCCATCCCCGCTGTGGTCCCTGGAGCCCTCAGCAGCTGGAGGATATCACAGGACCATTAAGGTAAGAGCTTCAACCAACTTCTGTGTCTCCGTTCAAGTGTCCAAACTTGGTCCAGCGTTGATCAGTTGTCCATCCCCAGGAGATGACCGGAGGTTAGGGCTCAGGTGCAAGGACCTTGTACATCATTACTTCAGACCCACCTCTATGGCTGGGACCTCTCTCAAAGAAGGGTGAGTGTTGTGAGCTGGAGATTAACCTGATTGGTATTTACTACAAATGATGCTATCCGGTTTAAATGAATAAGCCTAAGTGGCAGCCAGCTATGAAGCTCCTCTCTGTCTGATATCTTAAAAACAAAAATGAGTTTAAGACCCTTTGCTGAAAGTAGGGAAGCAAGCTTAAAAAAGCAAACCAGAAAAACAGAGTAGAATCACTGGGTGTGGATCAGGGCCTATTTGAATTTCCTGTTATTTCACTGTAATACTCCTCAGCTCTGTAGTTTTTGCCAAGGATTCTCCTTAACTCAATGACCTGTCTTCCTAGACTCACATCCTCTATGAATTATCCTCCACTTCTCCCTAGTTTTACATTTTGCCCTTCGTTGTTGTTGTTCAGTTGCTAAGTTGTGTCCAACTCTTTGCAACCCCATGTACTGCAGTATGCCAGATTCCTCTGTCCTTCACTGTTTCCCCAACTTTGCTGAAATTCACGTCCGTGGAGTCAGTGATGCTATCTAACCATTTCATCCTCTGTCACCACCTTCTTCTCCTGCCCTCAGTCTTTCCCAGCATCAGGGTTTTTTACAATAAGTTGGCTCTTGGCATCAGGTGGCTAAAGTATTGGAGCTTCAGCTTTAGCATAGTTCTTCCAGTGAGTATTCAGGGTTGATCTCCTTTAGGATGGACTGGTTTGATCACCTTGCTGTCCGAGGGACTCTCAAGATTCTTTTCCAGCACCACAGTTTGGAAGCGTCAATTCTTTGGTGCTCAACCTCCTCTTTAATTTCTCCTTTATCTAGCCCTTCCTTAGAAAAACAGCCTTACTACCAATGACACCATTTAATTAGCTGCTACATGTGAAAATATTTAGCAGTGTTCCTGACAAATAATTGCTTAATTCTAGTTAAATATTAGATTGTTTTTCTTTTTTCCTAGAGACAGTTTCCTTTGAGAGTATACTGTCCATATGAAGGAGAGCATCCTTCATACTAATGAAGGACAAATTCTTCAGTAAGTGCTGTGATGCTTCTTAGATATTATACAGAGAGACAGCTGGTAATCATTTATATAGAAATCTGTTTAGACTGACATCTGCCATATTCCCAATAAAAGCAAAGCACTTACCTAAACCTATGCAATGTTGCTTTCTTTGAAAGTCTAGAGTACTAAATCTAAATTTAGTACTAAATTTAGCCTTTTGCTAAATTAATAACAACTTGTTGATCAAAGTAGGACTAAGTCAATAATAAGTAAGAGAGAAGAAAATTGTTGATTACCACTTAAAAAAATAAAATTACACTCCAGTTGGCATAAATTTTGTAGCTGGTCAGTGAGCACATTTCCTCTCCTCCTCCCCATGGCCATGCATTCTGGAGACTGGATGTGATGGAAATGATCCATGCCACTGCTGTGTTCCTTAGTAACCCCCAAATTGCTCCTTCATGATCATTTCCCCCACAACAAGCTGGAGGAAGACAAGCAGGACTAGCCTGGAATTCACATGTTGAAAATAATGAATGTGCAAGAAGGGTTCTGGGTCCTTGAAGATCCTCTTAGAGTGGACAGGACTCTACCCAGTGGACAGGACTGTTTGGGACTTCATGTAATTAATAAACAAATTCAGGTGCTCAGTCCACCATGGTCTGGGGGTTTATCTTTTGAGCTGTAAGCATCACCTGCACCAGTAGTTCCATATCCTGTCTTTCCTATTTCCCCAAGCTGAAATATACATGTATGTTTGAGAGTCAGCCTTCCACAGTCTTAGAATGACAGCAGCTGGGTCTATGAGCAGAGTCTCCTGTAACAGTGGCACCACGAACTAATATGGACTGCCCTCCTGCACCTAGACTCCTGTTTGAAGGAAAATAAAATATCTATTATCTTTGAGCTGCTATGTTACGGGAGCCCTTTCTTCCAAAGATTCACCCTATACCCTAAATCTGTAGTGCTCATGGCTTTGATTGCAACAGGATTGCCTGTAAGGCATGTTAAAACCTAGGTTTTTGTTAATCATATATGTTAACCCCCAGCTTAAAACAATAAATGCAAAGATAGCATTATTTTATCATAATTGCTGAAATAGATTTATGCATAATAAATGAGGCATGAAAGAATATAAAGCTAAACCTTAGAATACAATTGTGACACTAAACATGCTACACATCAGTTACACTTAGAAGAAGTAGGGCCTGTGCACTGTGATCGAAACACTCGTCAAAGTAGCAAACTTGGCCTTTGTCTCAACTGTTCTACCTTTTCAGTCTAGATAAATTTCACCAGGAATGATAATGACATTAGA
The DNA here is from genome assembly GCF_019320065.1 of Cervus canadensis. Lineage (NCBI taxonomy): Eukaryota > Metazoa > Chordata > Mammalia > Artiodactyla > Cervidae > Cervus > Cervus canadensis. The sequence goes on from NC_057398.1 coordinate 70,217,603, forward strand.
ATCATGGCTTCTTAATATTTAGATATAAGTATCTTCATTTGACTCCTTGGTCAGTTTTATTTGCTTTAAAGCAGTAGAAATTTTAAGGATGTCTGAGAGCCAAATGTAAACACATTCTCATGTCAGTGAAACCAAAGCCAAATTCACAACCTACTGATAATATGTGTAGACTAATATATGGAATAGAGAAAATACTAGAACAAAATGAACCAGGGCATTATTTTTGACCCTGGAATTAAGGGACAAGTCAATTCATAATGTTGGGTTTTCTCCTCTTCATTTACAAAATGGCAGCAGTGCTTTTTGCTGTCATCTCACTAAGCTGTATTGTGTGTGCGTGTTTAGCCATGTCTGACTCTTTGTGACCCCATGGACTGCAGCCCACCAAGTTCTGTCCATGAGATATTCCTGGCAAGAATACTGGAGTGGGCTGCCATTTCCTTCTCCAAGCTTGTATTAAGTAGGTGGAAAAGTAAAGTTCTCAGCAAACATGTTTATTTGGATAATCAAATTCATAATTTAAGTATGTTAAGCCAATTAATTTATTTTTGAACATTATTTGTTTATCTAGAATAAGAAGCAAGCTAAAGAGGAAAGAAGTTACTTGATTTGTACTTGTATGTGTTCAGATTTACTCTCTTATTACTCTTTCCTTTTCACAACAAAGTGAGCAAAATACTGTTTGCAAACATGGCAAATCGAAGTATCCAAATGAAAACATTTACTCCAAAGGGAATGGTTTTGCCTTACAGACAAATTAAAAACCACCTGTGCCAGCCTTCATGGAAAACATTTTACAGCAACCAGTTTGTCCACAAATGAGTCATTTCAATGAATGCAATACATAATACGGCTGGTGGCATTATTTTGACAGGCTGGGTTTATTAAGGTCATTGAGTTAAAAAAAATAAAATATTATGTGTAAAATAGTTGAAAATTGCTCTAAAAAGTATCTTTTAAATTCAAAAGGAAGAGTTTTTCCTACACAAAGTTGAGTGTCTTGCATTTGCTATTGTAACACAGACATAACACATAGACAATACAGAATAGTGCATAGTAGTTTAGATTAAGAGTTTTATAGTTCAAAGCAGAAAATCCAACAGGAGTGCTATTGGCAACAAGCTATTATTATATAAGATAAATTAATAGAAATATGGCCATGTACTCAACAGTACTGACTGAACTCCAGTGATGAACAAAGCAGTGTCCAGACTGCTAAAACTTCAGTACTGAATAAATCATTGCTTCATGGAGCATACCATCTAATAATGAAGAACAGATACTAAACAACAAATTATGTTACTGACATTCAGTCATAATTTTAATAACTTAATTGTATATTTCCTCAGATGACTTAAATTACTTCATTTTAATTTGAGTCAATTTAAAAGTATGCATTTTTAATTGTGTCATACATGACTATAGTAGTTGGAAATGTAACAGTAAACTGAAAAAAAAAAAAATCTCTGCTCTAATAAAGTTTCAATTTTCATGAGAGGCTGAGAATCCTAAAATTTTATTTTATGTAGACTATTACTAGGTGCTTCTTCATGGTTCACAGCTTTATCATGGTGAAGGGTTTTGCATAGCTCAATGAAGCTGTGAGCCATGCCATGCAGGGTCACTGGTGATTAGTGCTGTGAAAGAAGATAAATGAATTTAGGAGAATGAGAGTGTTATAATATTCATGAGCAGATTTAGGGAATTATTTACTGAGATGAGTCAAATATTGAAGGAGCTGTAGGATGCCGAAAATGGGAAGATATTTGGAATGTATTTCCAGGCAGACGAAAGAAGAAGTATTAAAGTCCATAAGGCAGAAGTGTGTTCAGTGAAAATCGAGCAAGTTCAGTAGGGTGAAGAAAGGTATCAGGGGAAGATGAATAGAAGATAGGGAGATAAAGTGTTATGGACTGAATGTGTCCCCACAGATTGATACATTGAACTCCTAACTCCCAATATGATGATACTTAGATATGGGACTTTGAGGAAGTAATTAGGGTTCAGTTCAGTTGCTCAGTTGTGTCCTCTACTCTCTGTGACCCCATGCACACACCAGGCTTCCCTGTCAGTCATCATCTGACACTGTATAAATAAGATGCACGTGTGATGCAAATTACTTTAGAAAACCCTAACGATGACAGACTCTGACAAGCATGAGTTTAAAAACAGAATCTGAGGATAATAAATTGGGACATGTTGTTAATGCAGTCAAGAACAAAACCAAGAGGATAAATGAGAGGATTTCAAGAGCAAAGAAATTTTTACTTCCTTTTTCAAATCCAAATTTGGGACAGAGGTCTATTTGCAAAATTCCCATACATTTCAAAAGCATGCTTTTCGACCCATTTTCTATACCTAGAAAAGCATCATTATGGTGTTTGTTTTGTTTTGTTTTTTAAAGGACGCTCTTAGAAAAAGTGGAAAAATCAATATTTGGTGTTTTGTATTAAATTCTGCTTAAAATCAGTTTTAAGCAGTTTGGTATTATGTAGTAATTTAGTTAATTTCCTTCAGTTCAGTTCAGTCACTCAGTCATGTCTGACTCTGCAACCCCATGGACTGCAGCACTCCAGACTTCCCTGTTCATCACTACCTCCTGGAGCTTGCTCAAACCCATGTCCATTGAGTCAGTGATGCCCTCCAAGCATCTCATCCTCTGTCATCCTCTACTCTCCTGCCTTCAGTCTTTTTCAGAATCAGGGTCTTTTCTAATGAGTCACTTCTTCACATCAGGCAGTCAAAGTATTGGAGGTTCAGCCTCGGCATCAGTCCTTCCAATGAATATTCAGAACTGATTTCATTTAGGATTCACTGGGTTGATCTCCTTGCAGTCCAAGGGACTCTCAAGAGCCTTCTCCAACACCATAGTTCAATAGCATCAATTCTTTGGTTCTCAGCTTTCTTTATGGTCCAACTCTCGCATCCATACATGTCTACTGGAAAGACCACAGCTTTGACTATACGGACCCTTGTCAGCAAAGTAATGTCTCAGCTTTTTAATATGCTGTCTAGGTCTGTCTGTCTAATTAGGGTTAGATGATGTCATTAGTCACTCAGTTGTGTCCAACTCTTTGTGACCCCATGGACTATAATCTCTGTCCATGGAATTCTCCAGGCAAGGATGTTGGAGTGGGTAGCCTCTCCCTTCAGGTGATTTTCCCCAACCCAGGAATTGAACCCAAGTCTCCTGCATTGCAGGCAGACTCTTTACCATCAGAGGTCATTAGGCTGGAAAATTCAGGAGTTCAGCATAGGATGGTTTCCAGCTCTAGGCCCACTAGGAACATGTCATCTATATGATGAAGCATTCTTCCTCCAAGACTGGGACTTGTCCCAAGCCATGACCTACCTCCTGATGGCAGACAGTCCAGAAGTTTAGGCATCCTTGTAGAAGAACACTGAAGATGTAACCCACTCCATGTGAAAGCAAGCTATCCTCATCATCCCAGTAAAAGGAATGCTTAAAAGTGCCTTTGGAATGTCAGTTACTAAGTACCTTCAGCTTGGGCCATAGCGCATAGGATTCACAATGTCCAGGAAACACCGCAGGCCACCAACTGCTGAACAATGGTGTTGAGCCATTTGTTATCCAAGGTGATTCACCAGGCACCTGAGGCCCTCCACACAGGTAAAACCGGGCTGCTGAACAGATAAACAGTCTCAGAGAGGGCTTTGTCTTCCTGGGGCTCAGCAGTGAGGACAGCTGTTTATTTCTTCCTCAGGCAGCCAGGTGGAGAAGGAAATGGCAAGCCACTCCAGTATTCTTGCCTGGAAAATTCCATGGACAGAGGAGCCTGGCAGGCTACAGTCCTTGGGGTCACAGAGTTGGACATGACTATGCAACTAAACCAGGCAGCCAGTATTTCTTTTTAGCTATTTATTTTCTTTCTTTCTTTTTTAAAAATTTTATTGGAATATAGTTGCTTTTAGGTTTTACAGGTGGTTCCATGGTAAAGAATCCACCTTCCATGCAGGAGACTTGTGTTCAATCCCTGGGTTGGGAAGATCCCCTCAAAAAGGAAATGGCAACTCACTCCAGTATTCTTGCCTAGAGAATCCCATGGACAGAAGAGCTTGGCAGGTTACAATCCATAGGGTTGCAAAGAGTCTGACTGAATGACTAAAAACAAACAATAGTTGCTTTACAGTGTTGTAGTAGTTTTTTTTACTGTACTTCAGAATGAATTTTATATATGTATACACACACACATACACACACATATATGTGTATACATATATCCTCTCTTTTTCCAATTTCCTTCCCATTTACATCACCTTCAGATGGGTAACAAATGCATGAAAAGATGCTCAACAATCACTAGTTATTAGAGAAATGCAGTCCAAACTTCAGTGAGGTATTACCACACACAGATCACAATGACCAGCCTCAAAAAATCTATGAAAGGTAAATGCTGGACAGGGTGTGGGAAAAAGGGAACCCTCATGTTCCATTGGTGGGAGTGTAAATTGGTACAGACACTTATGGAGAACAGTGTGCAGGTTCCTAAAAAAACTAAAAGAGAACTACCATTAGACCCAGCTATCCCATTACTAGGCATATACCCAGAGAAAACTGCAATTCAAAAAGACAAACTGCCAGCTTTGTTTTTGAGAGCCGACAGCACTGGGTGCAGGTGTAGGTAGCAGAGTGGGTACATGGTCTTCTGTATACCCCACAAGTGTCACCCTGATTGCAGTACTTGCTGACAGGAACTTGGGGCAAAAGTGAGCAGGAGGGCACATAGATGATAGATCTGTTCATTCAATGGCAGGACGTACAGCTTTGGGGATTGGTAGGAGCCCTAGAGGACCCACCTATAGTCAGGCTTGGACAGTGGTCCCAGAGGTGGTAGTCTCAGCCCCCATATCAGAGGCTGTGATTCTTTCCCACTCCCCTTTGGACTCTAACCCTCACATAGACCCTTCTGTTCTCCTGGGAACACATGGACCTTGGCCTAACCTCTAGTACTATTTTGTTTTTTCTGTTTTGTTTTACTCTTTAAAGCCCCAAAGACCTGGGTCAAAGTTGGTGAGGCGCTTGATGCATCTCCAGATTCATGGGATGGATCAAAGGGAATAGCACTCATATTAATCATAGGACGATCATGAGGGCCCTAGCAGTGTTGCCTGTGGTAACCAGGTACATGGACTGAGGAGCTTATCCGTCTCCTCCGTTGAGACCTCATGTTTGAATAACCAGACCTAGAGATTCCTTTGGGAAGGTTCTTGCCCAGATGGTCCAGGAGATGGTACCTAAATATCATTTTTACCTGTTTATATATATTTTTTGTTGTTAGATTTTCTATTTTGACTATAGCTGCCTTTTCTGTGTCCATGTGTGTCAGTTAAGATTTGGGTTGTGTTGTGGATAGATAGAACTGACCTCATAAGGAGATTTAATTGGGCTTAATAACCAGTAGGAGCTGCTTGAGCAAATATGGAAATCTGACTATGGCTAATGATCTCATCACCTGCTGTTTGCACTACCTAATTATAGAGTCAGGAGACAACCAAAGTGGCTTTCAGGGTCACTGTGGCCTCAGTGAGGATGGTCTAGAATGTTTTTCAGCGACGGGGTTCTCATCTCAGATGGACAAACTAGTGAGAGCCCAAGTAGTACCCAAAGGAAGAAGAGGGTCTGGAATGCTGTGATCCACATGTTCTTCTCCCTCCTTAGGCAGAGAGCTGATGTCAAGGCACTCTAGAGAAGAGGGTCTATTTCCAGGAGTGGGTTCAAAGTTGAAAAATCAATTAATGAGTCACCAATTTAAAAACAAATTAACCAGCTAAAGACCAGGATCAAGACAAGGATATACACTAGAAATCTACCCAGAGCAATTAGTCAAGAAAATGAATTAAAGGCATCCAGATTGAAAAGGAAGACTGAAAAAATCTATTTTCCTAGACAATAAAATCCTGTATATAGACAACTCTAAGGAATGCTGAAAACAGTTTTGGAACTAATAAACATGTTAGCAGTTTTGCCGGTCCCATGATCAATATACAAAATCAATTGTATTTCCACACACTTGCAATGAAAAATCCAAAATAGAATTAAGAAAGCAATTCTAATTATAATAGCATCAGAAAGAAAAATATAATAAATTTAACCAATAAACTGCAAACATATAAATTGAAGACAATGAAAGAGTTGAAATAAACTAAAAATGTTTCAAATAAATGGAAAATGTTCACTAAATTCAATATAGTACATAAAATTGCAGTACTCACCAAATTTGTCTAAAGATTGAACACAATCTCTATCAGAGTCCCAACTGGTTCACTGCAGAAATTGACAAACACAGTCTAAAATTCATGTAGAGTGGCAGAGGACTTACAAAGCCAAAACAGCCTTAAAAACTAAAAGTTGTTAGACTCATAGCTCCCAGTTTCAGATCTTATTACAAACCATAGTAATCAAAACAGTGTGGTACTTGCATAATGATAGACACATAGACCAGTGGAATAGAAGTGAAAGTTTGGAAATAAAACTTCATATCTGTGGTCAATTGATTTTTAGCAAGGTATCAGCACTGTTCAATGGAGAAAGAATAGTCTTTTCAACAACTGATCCTGGGACAACTGGATAAGCAAAATAATAAAATTGGACTCTTACCTTGTACTATTACACAATTTATCTAGAAGTAGATGTAACATCTAAAAATAAAAACTGAAACTCCAAAACTTTAAGAAGAAAACACAGGGATAAATTTCTGTGACCTCAGATTTCATAGACAATTCTTAGATATGACACCAGAAGTATAAGCAACAAAAGAAAAAAATTTAATTAGATTTCATAAAAAATAAAAACACTTCTGCTTCATGAGAAACTATCAAGTAAAGTGAAAAGATAAAATAAATTATTTGAAAATTAAATTTATAATAAGGTACTTTTTATCTAGGATATACAGAACCATTACAGTTCAAGAAGAAGATGACAACACAATTAAGAATGGATGAGGGACCTGAATAGCTATTTCTATAAAGAAGTTATGTGAATGACCAATAAGCACGTAAAAAGATGCTCAACATCATTAACTACCTGGGAAATCCAGACTGAAACCACAATGAGATTTCTTTTACTTTATACTCACTAGTTTGGCTATAATAAAAAAGTCAGATTATAAGTGTTACCAAGGATGAGAAGTATCAAACTCCTTATAGACTGCTGGTGGGAATATAAAATGGTATCAGTTCATTTCAGTTGCTCAGTCGTGTCCGACTCTTTGCGACCCCATGAATTGCAACATGCCAGGCCTCCCTGTCCATCACCAACTCCCGGAGTTTACTCAAACTCATGCCCATCCAGGTGGTGATGCCATCCAGCCATCTCATCCTCTGTCATCCCCTTCTCCTCCTGCCCCCAATCCCTCCCAGAATCAGGGTCATTTCCAATGAGTCACTCTTCGCGTGAGGTGGCCAAAGTACTGGAGTTTCAGCTTCAGCATCAGTCCTTCCAATGAACACCCAGGACTTATGTCCTTCAGGATGGACTGGTTGGATCTCCTTGCAGTCCAAGGGACTCTCAAGAGTCTTCTCCAACACCACAGTTCAAAAGCATCAATTTTTCGGCCCTCAGGTTTCTTCACAGTCCAACTCTCACATCCATACATGACCACTGGAAAAACTATAGCCTTGACTAGACGGACCTTTGTTGGCAAAGTAATGTCTCTGGTTTTTAATATGCTATCTAGGTTGGTCATCACTTTCCTTCCAAGAAGTGAGCATCTTTTAATTTCATGGCTGCAATCACCATCTGCAGTGATTTTGGAGCCCCCCAAAAATAAAGTCTGACACTGCTTCCACTGTTTGCCCATCTATTTCCCATGAGGTGATGGGACCAGATGCCATGATCTTAGTTTTCTGAATGTTGAGCTTTAAGCCAACTTTTTAACTCTCCTCTTTCACTTTCATCAAGAGGCTTTTTAGTTCCTCTTCACTTTCTGCCGTAAGGGTGGTATCATCTGCATATCTGAGGTTATTGATATTTTTCCCGGCAATCTTGATTCCAGCTTGTGCTTCTTCCAGCCCAGTGTTTCTCATGATGTACTCTGCATATAATTGAATAAGCAGGGTGACAGTATACAGCCTTGACATACTCCTTTTCCTATTTGGAACCAGTCTGTTGTTCCATATCCAATCCTAACTGTTGCTTCCTGACCTGCATATAGGTTTCTCAAGAGGTGGGTCAGGTGGTCTGGTATGCCCATCTCTTTCAGAATTTTCCACAGTTTATTGTGATCCACACAGTCAAAGGCTTTGGCATAGTCAATAAAGCAGAAATAGATGTTTTTCTGGAACTCTCTAGCTTTTTTGATGATCCAGCGGATGTTGGCAATTTGATCTCTGGTTCCTCTGCCTTTTCTAAAACCAGCTTAAACATCTGGAAGTTCACAGTTCACGTGTTGCTGAATGCTATAGCCATACTTGAAAACCAATCTGGTGATTTGTGAAACATTACCATATGTTACTTTATTACCCAGAAATTACACACCCTGGTAGATACCTAAGAGAAACTAAAATGCATGTCCACACAAAAATTAGTAGAATATTTATATCAACCTTATTAATAATAGCCAAAAGATGAAAACAACCTGAATTCTATCAGCTGACAAATGGATAAATGAAATGCAGTATATCTATACACTGGAATATTATTTAGTCATAAAAAGTGATGGAGCAGTGATACATGGTACAATATTTCTGAATTTTGAAATTATGATGTTAAGTGAAAGCAGCTAGTCACAGAATGCCACATAGTATGTGAATTGTCCAGAATGGGTAAATCTATAGAGACAGAAGGGTTTCCCTGGTGCCTCGGTGGTAAAGAATTCACCTGCAATTCAGGAGACAGAGTTTTGATCCCTGGGTCAGGAAGATCCCTTGGAGAAAGACATGGCAACCTACTCCAGGATTCTTGCCTGGCAAATCCCATGGACAGAGGTGCCTGACAGCTACAGTCCAGAAGGTCACAAAGAGTCAGAGAGGTCTAAAGTGACTAAGCAGAGACATATTCATGGAGACAGAAAGCAGGTTAAGGGTTTCTCAGGTTTGAGTTGAGGGCTTAATGTGAATATAAGATGGTAATACCTAAAAAAAAAAAAAAAAAACTACTAAAAAAAAAAATGGTAGTATCTAAAGTGTTCATGGTTTCTTTTGGTGGTGATGGAGACTATACAGTTGAGAAGAAGGATGGTTGTGTATTTCTGCCTGTGTAGTAAACAGTAGGTTATACCCGCTAGGTAGGTAAACTGTGTGTTATATGAATTACATCTCAATGAAGCCACTATAAAGAAAAGTAAAACATTTGGTGAAGAATTGAAGATAGAAAAAAATGTTTTGAGAAATGTTATAATAAAGAGGAATGTAATGGGGCCAGAACTAGATGAAATAACATGGTCAGGGGAAGTTTTGGGGGTTTTGTTTGTTTATTTTTTTTAAATAAGGAAGCACAACATGGAGAGAAAGGAGCAAGAAATTTATGGAGGATGGGGTGCTGAAAAGAGCATGTGAGACAATTTAACAAAGACAGCGGCTTTACGACAAATATTCTGTTAGAAAACTTAATTACTTCTGCTTAAATGAACATCCATTTTGACCCTAAGTAACTTGAACTAATCAAGCCAAGTTTACTACTAATTATTTATAAAACTGGATTTTTTTTATTTTTTTAGTCTTAAAATCAGTTCCCATTCTATTCCATAATCTGAGATTTGGATAATGCTATTTAGATTATTTTTACAAATTCTGATCACTCTTTTGGGTCCCCAATTTCATGTTTTTTATATATATATATATATATATATATATATATATATAAAAAACTCTTAATACATCTAGTTATATATGCTCTACTCTAATACATCTAGAGTTATATAAATTCTACTATATGTGTGTGTGTGTATATATATGTATATACATATATATTCTTTATATCACACAACTCTGTTGTGACTGTGTTTGTTCTTTTGCTTATAATTATTTCAGTTAGGTATAGCATAGGTTTAGGCTTTAAATAATAACTCCAGGTTTTCTGCTGCTATAATCTTGTTTACTTCATTAATCTCAGTCTCATTTTTCATACCTATACTTAATTGTAAGCACACTAACCTGTATCTTGATTAAAGTATCTTCATTAAAATGATACATAGAAAGAACCTCTGCCCTTTGCCCACTGTTTAAGATGCTTCACAGTTTTGATATCTTTTGTCACATTTTGTGCTTAATATCACATGAAAAATTTTTCTTCGCATGTTTCTGCTCAGTAATTTCAGTCAAAATCAATAATTATCTGATAAAAATACACTAATCTAGATATGGTACCCTCATTTTAAATCAAATTATAGCTTTGAACTTATCAGTGGAGAAATATCAGTTCCATAAGTCATTCAGTATCTTTACATATTATTTTTGGTTGAGAAAGAAAACTTTAAGTAATTTGTCATTCCCTGAGAGGTGTAATTATTTAACTCATTAGCAGGAGTCAAACTGACTGCTAAATTTTGGTGATTCATATCAAATAACAAAAATTTGAATAGTTTTCTAGTAACTTCTTTCATAATGTCAACTTTGAAAACCAAGAGATGATACAGAACAAAGTTTGTAACACTAATGGATCTTCTTCTTGATGCAAAAAGGGTAACCTAAAACACTTCTTATTAAAAAAATTCAGTTCATGCCAGCAGGCTTGAAAACCTGGTGCAATCTGACTTTTACAAAAACACTAATATTGAAGCTGTTATTAATCTCTCATCTAGATGACAGAAATCCAGAAGTCCTTGAAATATGTTTTCACCTTTAAAAGTGCTACTTTTAAAGCTACTCTTTTTTTTTTCCAAAATGTACTTCGTGTTTCCAAAATCAAATGAAAACCTCAGTTCACTTTTTTCAAGTCTAAAGGCTAATTAAAGGTATGTTAAATATATATTAATATTAAATATTGAGCACAATTTTGGGCATAAATAATCAGTTAATAATATATACTTGTGTTTGCACTTATAGGAATATGTAAGTTGTTAATATTTACTTTAACTCTTCCTTTTAGTTTCTGAGAATATACATTATACATACATATACATATACACTCATTTATATACTGAATGTATTATATCATTTTGATTGGCCATAAGACACATAATTTCCCACATTGTCTCCTTCCTGATATTTTAATGCTTTAGTAGTAAAGGACCCACCTGCCAATGCAGAAGACATAAGAGACACAGGTTAGATCGGGGAGAACCCCTGGAGGAGGGCATGGCAACCACTCCGGTATTCTGATCTCCTTTAGGATGGACTGGTTGGATCTCCTTGCAGTCCAAGGGACTCTCAAGAGTTTTCTCCAACGCCATAGTTCAAAAGAATCAATTTTTCGGCGCTCAGCTTTCTTCACAGTCCATCTCTCACATCCATACATGACCATTGGAAAAACCATAGCCATGACTAGACGGACCTTTGTTGGCAAAATAACAATGGAATATTACTCAGAAATTAAAAAGAAATAAATAATGCCTTTTGCATCATGGATGGACCTAGAGATTGTCTTACTGACTGAAGTAAGTTAGAAAGAGAAGTAGAAATACCATATGATATCCCTTATATGTAGAATCTTAAAATAAATGATACAAATGAACTAATTTACAAAGCAGTTAAAGACTCACAGGCTTGCAGAAAGAATTTGTGGTTGCCAGGGAGGGAAGGATGGGGGAAAGGTATAGTCAGAGTTTGGGATTGACATGTGCACACTACTACATTTAAAATGAGTAAGCCTCAAGGACGTACTGTATAACACAATGAATTCTACCCAATGCTCTGTAACAGCCTATATAGGAAAACACTGACAAAGAGTAAATGTGTGTATAACTGAGTCACTGCTATACACCTGAAACTAACACAGTGTTGTTCATCAGCTATACTCCAAAGTAAAATAAAATTTAAAAAAAAAAACGATGTTTAGGATCAGCAAATTCTGCCTTCCAAATACATCTCTGAACCTATCGTCTTTCATTCCTGCTGCCACTTTATTAATTTAGTTCTCTTCCAACATAGTTCACTTTTAGAAAGGCCACTGGCATAGTGTTCCTTCTGAAATTTATTCTTTAATCCTTCCTTCATATTGCTTCAAAAGTGATCATTTGGAGGAAAAATAAATCCTGATTATTTTTCTCTCTTAATGGAACCCCCTTCATAGCTCCCTGTTCCCTTCCAGAACAAGTCTAAACAACCTAGCATGTTTCTTGATAAGTTTGATGATTATAATACAGTATTGTTGCCTATATAACTATACTATGCGTTACATCTCTAGGACTGACTTACTACTCATTGCAAGTTTATATCCTTAAACAACATTTGTCCTATCTCCCCTACCCCATCTCCTAGTAACCACCATTTTGCTCTCTTGTTTTACTAGTGTGGCATTTTTATATTCCACATATAAGTGGTATCATACATGATTTGTCTTTCTCTATCTGACTAGGTCTTAATTATTCCAGCCACTAAAAACAAATGAAAATTTTATGACATGATAATGAAGCTGATTATTGCTATGATGTCAATCATATTATAATAAATATGTATCAAATCAATGTGTTTTACAGTTTGAATTTGAATTTACACAATGTTATATGTCAAATACATTTCACTTTTAAACAATAAATAAACACCCTAACATGGCCTTGATTACATCACCAAGGTTATCTCCAGCTATACCTTCCATTCACATTGAATTATTCAACAGTTCTAATCTTTTCTAACTGCCAGCTGCTATCTCCTACCCTTTTCTAATGGTCATTACCTTTTATTTCCTTCCTGGAAAATTCCCATTCATCTTCAAAATGAAGGTCATAAATGACGAAAGAAGATGTTCTCTGATGCTCTTACTGTTGTACTAAAGAAATTCTATTGTTTGTTTGCATATCTGTCTTTGCAGCTAGTCTGTGGGTGTCTTGAGGGGGAAAAAAATGTTTCCTCATTCATCTCTATGTCTGCATTTCTGTGCACAAGGCCCAGAACTTAATTGGAGCTTCATCCATGTTTACTAAATGAACAGTGAGAAAACAGTGAATAAATACACAAATAAACTAAAAACTGAATAGATACATAGCTTTTCAAAATTAAAATTAAGAATAACTCTATTCCTTGTAAACCTGATTTTGTTATATAATGAATATGATACATCCTAGGTGTTAGCGTCACTGGTGTTTTCAGCCTGTAACTAATATACATTTATCTGTCTTTTTCCTGTTCTGTACTAAGTTTCACTGTTATTAGAAAAACATGATTGAAAATATCAAAGAGAGGAGGACATTAGAAAGCAAATTCTGGCTGTCCAGTGGTTAAGACTTTGCCTTCTAATGCAAGGGGTGCAGGTTTGATCCCTGGTTGGGGAGCTAATATCCACATGCCTGGAGGCCAAAAAACCAAAACATAAAACAGAAGTAATGTTGTTACAAATCCAATAAAGACTTAAAAAAAAAAGTTAAATGTTCTGAAACAGAATATTTTAAGGTAAATTGTAGTTGCCTAGAAAGATTTATTAATGAATGAGATTTAGGGAGTCTGTGGACTTTCTGAAATTGTACACAGAAGGTGAACTGCATGTGAGAGGAAAGAATCCAAAGACAAAGCAAAATAAGGAATGGTGTCACAAATGATGCTTTTAAGTATGGCTCTAGAAATTCTGCTACTAAAACAAATCGATAAACTAAAACAGAAAACTTCACCAAAATCTGTTCTAATTATTTGATACTAAAGAGGAAAACACTCCAAAACTTACTTGACTAATATAATTGATTTTCGCATTGCTGTAAATAGGACTCCCGTGGACATCTCTTGATCTGAGGCCTTAATGCAGTTGCCATTCAATACTGGCATGTTAGAGTTGGTTGAATCCTCACCTGGTCTGCTCATCCAACGAAAATTATTCCCATTGCTAGGAGACTAGAAGATCATCTGTTAATAATTGCATCCAGGAGGCCTCTCCGTGTGACTTGGGTTTCTCACTGCATGATGACTGGGTTCAGAATATGATAAAAGCACCGCATGCGCAATTGTCTCAGGACAGGATACAGAAGTTGCCCATCCAGTTAAGGATACACCTGAAATAAGCAAAGCATCCTTCTCTACTCTATTCTTGTTCAAGGCAGTCACAGGACCCTCTAATAGTTTTTCTTTTTTCTTTTTTCATAAGACATAGCTTCTTATCTCTTGATAGAGGAGGGGCAACATCACATTGCAGAGCAAAGTGTGAGGTGGAAGATGTTGCCTTGGCAATCCGTGGAAAGGAAAATCTGCCATGATGTTTACCAAGAAGAAAGAGTTTAGGAAAAGTAATTGAGGACTTTAGGAAAGCTTACTAATGTCTTACAGAGGTTATTTACACTGAGACAGATGCAAAGGAAGAGGAAGGCAAAATAATGAGGAATTCAATGTGAAGTGAGAAGAGGATCAAAATATTCAAGGCCTTATAAGCACCACTAAGGATCTTGCATCTTATCAAAAATTAATGGTAATATATTTTAAGAGTTTTAATCAGGTTGATGATAGGTATATTTCCAATAATCACACTAAGTATCTTATGTTGTCATTTCGGCAAACTATGTTAGAGTAGTATTAAAATTATGACCCTTTTACAGATTAGGAAATTGAGGCTCAGTTACACTAAAAACAAAACAAAAATTGCTCAAAGTTATACATTTAGCAGAGGTCAGAGCTGGAACATGAGTGAGTCCTGAACATGGGATCACTTAGTGACCAGGTTAGAATTGTTGCACACACAGTCAAATTTATGTTCCCTAACCACACCCCAAACTGAAACAAAGATGAAGTCTTATTAATAAGAAAAGGAAATGCTGAGATGGTGAATGTCTCTTGCTCTTAGATGGGGAAATAACATAAGCAAAAGTTAAAACCTTAATAGCTCCTCTGGTTCATACATTATTTCCTAGAATAAACTTTTATAACCTGAGGAAACTATTCAAAACCCTCATTAAGATCTCCAGCATCTCACCGTGGTAGATGTGTAAAAGCAAATTGACCTGAGGTAGGAGTGAGTGCTTTCTTGAATAGAATAGTACTTTGCTCCAGGCATAAGTACTTCTGTACGTCAAGTGTTGAATGAGTGGAAGATGACAGGGTACCCTTGGTGGCCGCACAACTTGGAGAAAAACAGTGAAAGGAACTCTCCTGTCTTTGTGAAAGTGCCAGCAGGAATCCACCAGCAGTGAGAGCTGCTAAATTTAGGTATAGAGATAACAGGAGACCAGTCTGAACTCACTTGGAAATGTGGTTAATTTATGAAGACAGAAGCCTTGACTTTAGTGCACAGCAACAGAGATCATACAAGTCACCACGGAACAAGTGCCCTAGAAACGTCAGGGCAGGGAGAGTAAAACATGCACTGCCCTTGACTGGCGATTTCTCAACACAGACACTCTCTGGATTGTTTGCTTTAGTGTTTGTGATGGTGGATCGTAGCCTCTGTGCACTGGTGCCTAATCAAATCTCAGAGGTAGAAGATGGGTGAAGTCTAGAAAAATAGCTTTATTTCTTTACCAGGCAAAAGAGAGCACAGTGGGCTAAGGTCCTCAAAACTGTGTGTCTCAACCCAGAGGGATTTGGTGAGAAGTTTCATAGCAATGGTTCAAGTGTAGAGTTGCTGATAGGAATCAGAGGGTGCAAGGTCTGGCCTCATCTGGTCTTCCGATGAGCTTCTGTGGTTCTCCAGATTATCAAACTGTGACCTTCTCTCTGGAATGAAGACTGCTTCGTCAAGTAGTTAACATCGTCCATTTGTTGGGGTTTTAGTTCCGCAGAAGAGCACAAAGATGTTGTGTGTCCCTTGAGGAGGAACTAGCCCTGTCCCAAGACTGCACTCTTGTTTCCTGGGTGCTCCTTGTCTCTGCATTCCCTCTCTTACCAGACTAGCAGCTATTTGAACCTGCACTTTGGAACTCAGGGAAGGTCACTGAGGCTGGAGACTCTTCCCTACAAACAAGAAACTGGGTACAAAAAGGCTTCTGTGCTTGGGAGCCCCACAGCATTCAACTCGGTTTCAGTAGGGGGAAGGTATCCTCTAACCCTCAATTCACCAGCACTCACGTCAGACACTCACTGTGGGGCCACCGTTAGGTCTGAGAAGAGGAAATGTCACAGGAAATATCTCAAAGCAAAAGCCCAGGTAACCTGAGATATTCTGTCATAATTCATGCTTGAGGAGCTGCCCTGTGTCTTAATGGAGAAGGCAATGGTACCCCACTCCAGTACTCTTGCCTGGAAAATCCCATGGACGAAGGAGCCTGGTGGGCTGCTGTCCATGGGGTCACTGAGAGTCGGATACAACTGAGTGACTTCACTTTCAGTTTTCACTTTCATGCATTGGAGAAGGAAATGGCAACCCACTCCAGTGTTCTTGCTGGAGAATCCCAGGGACGGGGGAGCCTGGTGGGCTGCTGTCTATGGGGTCGCACAGAGTCGGACACGACTGAAGCAACTTAGCAGCAGTAGCCTCTGTCTTAAAAAATAGGATCTATCACCTTTAGATGAGTTTGAATTCTAAATTAGTGAGAGGAAGGCACAGGCTCTAGCTTTCACAATCTGTCTGAGAGCAAAGCACAACTAATGGCAAGTTAGCATGCAGTATCTCTGTTGCTTCTTTCTTTTTCACTCATTTTCTACTCTCTGAATAGAACTCCAACTTCATCATTGAGATTTTTAAGAAATTCAAATCATCCACAGAAAAGTATAACTTCTTGGGAAAAATATTATGAACTAGTTTATCACATTTGAGCAGTCAAATCATTTAATGTAAATTGCCATTTAAAGATTGGTCACCAAAAAAATGGCGAGTGTCTATTTCAGTATGCAGAAATTCACTGGTGTTTTTCACATCACCATTTTTTTAATTAATAATGTTCTTAAAGTCATGCAGTTATTGGAAACAGTAAAACCGCAAAGAAGGAATTTCTCAGGGAACTGAATCTGACTAATCAGGGACCCCAGACATGAATGCTGGCCCAGGAACCATCTCCAGGCTTCATGGGGAGGGAGCAGGAAGGTGACGGTGACTGTGTTTGCTTTGTCAGCATCAAAATATGTCCTGGTTTGTGTGCTTTGTTTCCAGATAAGGAAACCCAACCTTGAGGGCACACAATGATTTCTCAAGTTCCCTCAGCAGCCAGTGGTGATGGTGTCTTTTTTTCATATTTCACTAATCATCAGTCAAGCTTGGCGTTGGGTAGGACTTGTGATACATGTGAGTCCTTGACCCTCTTGTACTCATGCAGAGGTTTTTGTCTGTAAACATGAGCAGAACTCGGGAGGTAGTTACAGTAAATGAAGGCCCATCCTTAAATGAGCCCAGCTCCTTTCCCGAAATAGAGATGCACAGGTAGCCTACATAAGGACTACTGAATCGGAATGTTAGTGATGTGACAAACCATAGGTGTTCTGGTAAAATTCCCTTAGATGACACTGAAGGTTAAATGCGTGGTTAGAATTACAGCTTTAAGGTGTCAAGAGGTTGAGAATTTAACTTCAGCAATCAAATATAAGCACATTAATGGGCTCTGCTCTTTTTTGTTCATTTGTTTTTTATTTATAATACATCATGTTAGTGAGTTTTAGTGAGTGTATGGGGGATATGATTTTATAAGTGGTAATGTGAAATTATAAAGTTATTGTAGAAGATATTGTGGCATTATGCATCAAAATGCTTAAACTATTTATATAACACTTTGACCCATTAATATTACTCTGACAAGTATATTACTAGGTTTCAGCCATACAAGCAATACCAAATTGTTTGTCAGTAATAACAGTAGGGTAAATCATCTATGTTTAGTCAAGGCCACCATCCTTCCTATATAGAATACTTACAGTTCCTTTCCATAAGAGCAGATGTTGTATATTATTTATTTTTGTAATCCTTTGTGGTTCCTGGAAACGAGGTATTTCCTGAGTGAGCGAAAATAAAAACTACATCTAACTGCTTAGGTTAGTAAAGTTATACGTCAAATTGGTTTACATATTTTCTTTCACAGAGGTTTATCATGTATATTTTATTTTTTAATTAAAAAAATTAGACCCCCTCTTAAAAAATGAATACCTGCAGTGATTTTGAAATAAATTAGTAGTTTATATTTTCTTTCTTGCATATATTACTTGTACATATGTGTGTCTAATTATAGGTTCTCGTCGAAACCTGAATGTCATATGCTAAGGAAGTTGTTAGTCTCCAGGCAATCAATCAATTGAGCCAACTTTTCTGTTGTAATATTTGTTTTTTAATTAGCCTGATGGATATATTGTCAGCAACCTCTTGCCTCTCGGCAATGGCTTAGTGAGTTCATTTGGTTTTTATCGTACAAGTTAAAAGTGCCCAAAATTACTTAGGGATTAATTAGTTCTTATTTTTAATTAAAATGTTGCTGTTGATTTTTGGGATAGTGCTGGAGAGTTCTTAGCTGCTTGAGACCATATCTGGAATGTGGATGGAATTAAAGTTGCCCAGAGGAGTGCAATTTGGGCACCTATGTGTCTTTTTGATGGTTTGAGTTTATAAGCAATGAGACAAAAAAGAGGATAAAGACAAAAATAGCCCTGCCAAGTCTTCTGTTTTAATTTTCTTTATATCCAGATCAGATGTTTATTTATAATGATTTTCTAGACATTTTCAAATGAACATAAAAGCATGTAATGTAGCAAGAAGTTTAAAATCCCTATATTGTGCTGAGGTAGGAAATAATCCCAAAACACACACACACAGTGTTCGAGTCCAAGTTGGCTCTGCTTGCCACATGAGAGGCCAGTGAATCCGAGGGAGGAAGTGTTGAAGCAAGGAACAGGACTTTATTCAGAAAGCCAGCTGATAGTGAAGATGATAGACTAATGTCTCCAAATAACCATCTTGTCAGAGTCTGGATGCCAGGTTCTTCCATGGATCAAAGATGAGGGAGGTAAAACAAAGTATAAAGGTCTTTAATCTTGCAAGTATCTCCAAGAATGGCAAGCCTCTGGCAGGGGGCTGTGTTAATTTCTTCCTTCCTGCCGTGTACAGGAGGATGAGTTTCTGAACAAAGGCACTTTAGTTTTATAGCCAGGCAGAGGGGCAAGATTCTCTGAGGCAGGCCATTATGTGTGATTATAATCACAAAGGCGGCCAAAGAAACACATCCAGCTAGCACTGAAGAGTCAAAATAGACTCTTCCAGGTTAGGTCGCAACAATACACATGCAGCTGTCTCAGAGTTGAGTGCTGGCTGACACGTTACCTGAAATTGAATGTCATTTTTGTGGCTACTTTAAACAGAAATGGATCAGGAGGCCACATGTCAGGGAGGCAGCTTTCATCTCTGCAGAAGAGAATTCTCCCAACATGCAAAGCTGTAGAGAAAGGTAATGTGCATTGTTGGGACATGACCACTGCTGACTGGAAGTTTGTATAATTCATTTCTTTATTAATGTGCAGTAAATTTCACTCTGAGTGGTTTTCAGCTGTTTGTTTTGCCAAATGTAGTATTGCTTTGTTATTTTTTAGACATTGTAACACTTACGCAGTGGTATAACCCTGAGTTAACTTTTGCTATTCTCTGATGACTAATGACATGGAAGTTGAGCACATTTTCAGGTCTTTATTTACTGTTCATAAATCTTCTTTGATGGAGTTTCTATTCAAATGCTGTGCACACTTTTTTATTAGGTTGTTTGCTTTCTTATTGTTGAGTTTTGAGAATTATTTAAGTATTCTGGATACATTTTACAAGTCTTTTCTCAGATATGTCTATTACAAATATTTCTCCCAGTCTGATGTTTGTTCTTAATGGTACACTTCACAGAGCTGAATTTTTCTTTCTGATAAAGCCAAATTTATTGCTTTTTTCTTCCATAGATGGTGGTTTAATTGATGTATCCAAAACCTTTTTACCTATCCCAGAGTCGCAAAGATTTTTCTTCAATGTTTTCTACCAGAAGTTTTATAAATTAATGTTTATACTTAGGTTTGTGATCCAAATTTAATTTTTGAATAGACTCAAAGTTCATTTTTTTAGTCATGTAGACATTTCATCTTATAGCACTATTTTTTAATTTAATTAATTTATTTTAATTGGAGGCTAATTGCTTTACAATATTGTGGTGGTTTTTTTCCATACATCAACATGAATCAGCCAAGGGTGCACATGTGTCCACCCATCCTGAAACCCCCTCCCAACTCCCTCCCTACCCCATCCCTCTGGGTTGTCTCAGGCACTGGCTTTGAGTGCCCTGCTTCATGCATTGAAAGACATTTCTTAATTCTTCTGATTTGTCTTAATACCTTTGTCAAAAATCAGCTGATTATATTTCTGTGGGCTGTTTCTGGATGCTCTACTGTTTCACTGACATATGTGTTTATTCCTTGATAATTCATACTATCTTACTGCAGCTTCGTAGCTCTTAAATCAGGCAGTGTGAATCCTCTTTTCTTTTTGAATAAATTCTCTTGGTTAGTCTTGTTTCTTTGTCTTTCCATCTACATTTTAGAATTAGCTTGTTGTGGCCTACAAAAAGATTCTGCTATATTTTATTAGAACTGCATTGAATCTATAGATTTATTTAAAGAAAATTGACATCTTGTTAGTATAGTCTCATTCAATGTATGAACACAGCCCAACTCTCTATTAAATAGAGTTCTTTGATTTCATTCATAAATTTTTTGTAGTTCTCAGTGTACAAATCTTGTGCATATTTGATGAATTTTTTTTACCTGTTTACTTCATTTTTGGTGCTACAATAAGTGATAATATTTCTTAAAATAACAAATGTCCACTGCTGGTATATAGAAATGAGTGGATGTTATATTTTGCAACCTTACTGATTTACTTATTAGTCCTGGAATTATCTGCATTCCAAATTATTGCATTTTCTATGTAAAAAATTCTGTTCACTGTAAATATTTAGTTTTACTTCTTCCTTTGTATCCTATATGTATCTTTTATTTTTTCTTGTGATATTTTGCTGGTTTTAAATTTCAGTATGCTATTTAACAAGAGTACTGGGACAGAATATCTGTACTTTGTCCCTAATCTTTGGAGAAAGCAATATGTCTTTCACTACTAATTAAATTATCTGTAAACATTTTATAGATATTCTTTATAATGTTAAGGAATTTTTCTTCTATCCCTTCCCTCTTGTCAGTGGTTATAATGAAAGTTATTGAATATTGTCAAATACAATTCCTGTATCTATTAGGATAAAATTTTTCTTCTTTACCAATTTGGTGACTTACAGTAATTAATTTTTCAGTGTTGAACCAGACTTGCTTTCCTGAGGTAACTCTCAGTCCTAAACAAAATGAGTCTAAGATTTTATGAAGAAAATTATTCCAAAATAGAGACAAAAGTCAAAGATCTACTCCAATTTGAACAGTTGTGATAATGGACAGTATAACCAAAAAATGAAAAAAAAAAATTTTAAATAAGAAGATATGCAAAGGACAGCCAGAAAAAAGTTTCATTTCTTATCTCTTGAAATCTTTAGTTTTTTTCACACCATATATCTTCTAACTCTACATATAAAATTAAATCATATTAACTACTCTCATACATATCTCAACCACACACATACACACATGCATGCACAAAACCCTAAAATGGACATATTTCTAAATATGAGAGGCATTTATTTTGTTTCTGCACAGAATTGAAGCCGCTATTATTGCTGGTAGCCAGAGCTCTCCTGATTGGTGCTACAGTACCTCAGTGTTCAACAATGAGCTCTGTCATAATAAGTGCTTGGCTTCTGGGTCAGTGTGTCTTTCAGCCTCAGGCTGGCAAACAGCATGAAAGGGCACATGTGGAAGGTCGTTATGGGACAGGTCTGAGTGAGGCCGGGGTTCTGACCTTTGCTTCCCAGTGGAGGGCATTTAGTCATGTGATCATGCCTTACTGCACAGTAAGCTGGTTAGACTATATGTCTAGGAAAAAAGCAGATGAGTAGAATAGGTCTGTCTCATAGCCACTGATGATTTCATAGTTGACTGTGAATATTAACATTCTAGTAACTGTATTTATAAATACATAATGTAATTTGGGGTGGTTTCTTTGTTTTTAAAAACAGCATCCTGAAAACACATGCAATAGTGTTAAAATAAAGCCTCCATTCTGAACATGAAATTCTGAATAATGTTTGAAGCAATATCAACTTATATTTATCAGTTATATATTTATACATTATGTATACATAGATATTTATATATACATATATTATTTTTGTGGTTCAGACGGTTAAGTGTCTGTCTGCAATGCTGGATACCTGGGTTCGATCCCTGGGTCAGGAAGATCCCCTGGAGAAGGAAATGGCAACCCACTCCAGTACTCTTGCCTGGAAAATCCCATGGACAGAGGAGCCTGGTAGGCTACAGTCCATGGGGTTGCAAAGAGTCAGACACGACTGAATGACTTTACTCTACTTTATATATAATTAAGTATATACTTATTAAAAAACTAAGATCATGGCATCCAGCCCCATAACTTCATGGCAAATAGATGTGGAAACAATGTAAACAGTGAGAGACTGTTTTCTTGGGCTCCAAAATCACTGCAGGTAGTGGCTGCAGCCATAAAATTTAAAGGTGCTTGCTCTTTGGAAGAAAAGCTATGACCAACCTAGACAGCATATCAGAAAGTAGAGACATTACTTTGCCAACAAAGGCCCATATAGTCAAAGCTATGGTTTTTCCATTAGTCATGTATGGATATGAGAGTGGACCGTAAAGAAAGCTGAGTGCTGAAGAACTGATGCTGCTGAACTGTGGTGTTGGAGAAGTCTTGAGAGTCCCTTGGACTGCAAGGAGATCCAGCCAGTCCGTCCTAAAGGAGATCAGTCCTGAATATTCATTGGAAGGACTGATGCTGAAACTGAAGTTTCAATACTTTGGCCACCTGATGTGAAGAACTGACTCATTGGAAAAGACTCTGATGCTGGTAAAGATTGAAGACAGGAGAAGGGGGAGACAGAATGAGATGGTGGGTGGGCATCACCGACTTGATGGACTTGAGTTTCAGTGAGCTCCTGGAGTGGTGGTGAACATGGAAGTCTGGCTTGCTGTAGTCCATGGGGTGGCAAAGAGTCAGACATGGCTGAGTGAGTGAACTGAACTGGTATGTATGCATTCTTTTGCATTGCCTTTCTTATATGAAAATGCTTAAATTTTTCTTCATAATTGCACTGTTTTAAATCTAACCTAGAGTGTTTGCCTCTTTCATACATTTAAACATTTTTTGTCACATGTGAGGATATAAAACATATAAATACACATCTGACATTTGCTTCAATATGTCATATATGAAAGAACTAAAGAAAGTACCAAATATAAGAATGAGTGGAAGTATGACTTAGTGATGAAATTTAGTAAATTATTAATAGAAAAAATGATCTCAAAACTAAGATTTAAATAGTCAAATATCCTGAGTAAATGAGATATTGCTAATATTGCCATAATATAAATTAAATCACATAAACTTATGCTTAGCAGAACCAAATGATTATTTTCTGAATCATAACTCAGGTGAAGTATTTGGCCTCTAAGATGAGCCTAACATATTTGAATTCAATGCTCTTAGGGAAAAAAATAAAATAGCAGCATTTTCAAATTATATATCATGCAAGATTGGATTTTAATGTGCTTCAGAATACCTCAAAAATGATATCAAATACAGTAATGCTACAGTAAAAATGTTAACAGCCATCCTGTTTGTGCTTCTTAATAAAATCATATTTACATTGAGATTTGGATTTTATTATGTTGGTGTTTTATTTACACTTTGAGTTGTAACATTAATTATACTAGGTTAAATCAAGTCTAACCTAATTTCATTTTTCACGAACTTTGCTTTTATACATATTTGTATAATTTCCAGCAAACAGTAATCACAGTGATTCAACTCCATATAACCTCCTCTAACCATGTCATTCATAATTGCAGAAAATAGAAATTAATCTTTTGAAAGTTCAATAGCATAGTACTCTTTGCTGTCAGGGAAAAGGCAGCAGGTGTGGCAGTGGGCTGCAGTCATTTGTCAACTTAGGTAAACTTTGATGGTGGCATCTACATGAAAATTATACTAATGCAAAAGTAACTCTTCTCAATGCTGTTATTAACACTCTGCACCAGCAGAATGATAATGAGACTCAAAGCACTTCTGAATTTCAAGTTATTTTTTTCCAATGGTGGAGTGTTCCTTAGATTTCTTTTTTAGATTCTGTGCATACAGAAATAAGCACATTGAAGTTGCTTAATAAATTATAAAGTGGTTGAATGCAACCTAAAGATCAGTCACAATTAGGTAATATTAATATACTCTCTCACATGATGAGTTTATTAGGTTTTTATAAATATAACAGTTTTCAGTATTTATGTTACTTCGAGGTTTAGGATCCCTTAGGATCCTAAACACATTAGGACCCTAAACACATTAGGATCCCTTCTCTCCTTTACACACCTGTTGAAGTTTCTCAGTAAGTGATATGTCAAAAATATTGTCTTCTTTCCTGTGATTCAAATTTATAGCCTGTGTTTGAGCCCTGAACATGCCCTAGCAATGTGAATTTTAAAAATTAAGTTAATTTCTTTTGATGTTTGATTTCTTTATATGTTAAAAAAAGAGAGAGAAAATAGTAACCACTCTTCATTTATTTAAATTGTTGTTGTGATGTCAGAGATACAGCAGTGAGCAGTCCCTGCCCAGGAATTGAACCTGGGTAGCCTGGGTGAAAATCAGGACTCCCAACTTCTAGACCCACCAGGGGCTAGAGGCTAGAAGCAGAATGGCCTTGACCTTTATCCCAGTGAAAGCAGGAATATTTCAAGAAAGCAAATGCTGTAAAAACAGGTACAAAGCTTATTATTAGAGACACAGCACAACAAGTGAGAGAGCACACAGAGAAGCAATTTATTCACTGTACCCCAGTGTTCATTGCAGCACTGCTCACAGTAGCCAGGACGTGGAAGCAACCTAGATGTCCGTCGACAGATGAAAGGATAGAGAAGTAGTGGTACATATATACAATGGAGTATTACTCAACCATAAAAAAGAACAAATTGAGTCAGTTCTAGTGAGGTGGATAAGTCTAGAGCCTGTTATACAGAGTGAAGTAGATTAGAAAGAGAAAAACAAATATCATATATTAACACATATATGTGGAATCTAGAAAAGTGGTATTGATGAAACTACTTGCAGGGAAGGAATGGAGTTGCAGACATAGAGAACAGACTTGTGGACGCAGTGGGGAAGGAGAGAGTAGGGCAAATGGAGAAATTAGCATCAGCATATATGCACTATCATTTGTAAATGGACAGCTGGTGAGAAGTTGCTGTATACCACAGGGAGCCCAGTCTGGTGCTCTGTGATGCTTTGAGGAGTAGAATGGAGGGAGGGGAGGGAGGCTAAAGAGGAAGGGGATATAAGTGTAACTGTGGCTGATTTACTTTGTTGTATGGCAGAAACCAGCACAACATTGTAAATTTTAAAAAACAAAAACTAAAAAATCAACATATATTAAAAAAAAGACTGAAGCAAGGCAGAAGGATGTGGACATCCTCTCTAATTAGAAGGAACATTTCTTTTCTCACACCTACCTGACTGGTCCTAGGATCCTCCCCAAGATGCTTGGGCAACTTTTTGCTAAGATGGATCCCACCACAGCGGCCTGTGGGAGTATCTCCACACTTACTATGGGATGGCACCCCCTTCCTTCAAGGAGCCTTCCTACACATGTGCAGAAGAGAAGTTTTCCTTGACCTCAAGAGTAGGCACCTTATCTTTTTACTTCAGCAGAGCTCAGCTTCTGCCACTAGCTTTGTCCTTGGAGTGTCTGGGTGAGAACAAAGCTTCAGTCTTACTCCACTTGACAAACACCAGCTGTCCAGCCCAGGGGCCCATCTATCTTCTACCTCAGTTGTAAGCGTGGATGATATTATGTAAATAAAATCACTTTGTGGCTTTTAAAACACAATATGTCATTAAAATACAAGTGTTACTTACTATTGCTTGACAACATTTAAAATCTTCAGTGTTAGGAGAAAATAGGCAACCTATCATTTGAAGAATCCAAATAGTGAAGTCTAGTTGGTTTTGCCTTTTTCTGGCTAGATCCAAAACCTGATAGATCAAAAGAATATTAAGTATCAGAATAATCTGGTTAAATGCAGAAGCTTCCTGTCTACCACATTTTCTTGGCAAGAGATCAGACTAAGGATAACAGAATTAAATGTCTGAGGCAGGCATATGCGCTCCACCATGGGAAAGTAAAGAACAGACATGTATCTTCCTCCGTCATAGAGCTAAAAATGGAAACAGCAGGGATTCCCACACTGACTGCTTGACTGCCCAAGGCTGTGTTCATAATTTCTAAGCAGGTAGGGCATAATTTATTAACATCCATGAATCCATTAAATTATATTCCACAAAATTCCTGTGGTAAAATGAAGATGGCCACAATATCTTTGCAACTCTGCTGAAAGGGGATTAGAAGTCTTCTCCTATTGAATCTGTATAGGTTTCTTAACTCATTTGTTTTACAAAATTAGGCAGTAGTACAGATTTGTTCTGCTGATCATACTTTTTGACCCCGGTTAAAGAGTAAATTTGGGCTTCCCTTGTTGCTCAACTGGTAGAGTCTGCCTGTAATGTGGGAGACCTGACTTTGATCCCTGGGTTGCGAAGATCCCCTGGAGAAGGAAAAGGCTGCCCACTCCAGTATTCTGGCCTGAGAGTTTCCATGGACTGTATAGTCCATGGGGTTATAGAGTCGGACACAATTGAGCAACTTTCACTTTCAAAGAGTAAATTGGATTTAGCCTGTAAATAACAGGTGAGAGGTTCTTTATGCTCTAGCAAGTTTTACTTCAGCCTTAGAGAACCCCAACTAGTACTTTGTGTTTTCCTGGTGACCTTTAAGAGACTCCTAGTTTTTTGCTACTCTAGGAACATACACTAAAACCCATAGCAAAAGTGAAAGTCTCTCAGTCATGTCCGACTCTTTGCTACCTCATGGACTGTATAGTCCGTGGAATTCTCCAGGCCAGAATACTGGAGTGGGTAGCCTTTCCCTTCTCCAGGGGATCTTCCCAACCCAGGGATCGAACCCAGGTCTCCCACATTGCAGGCAGATTCTTTACCAGCTGAGCCATGAGGGAAGCCCAAGAATACTGGAGTGGGTAGCCTATCCCTTCTCCAGCAGATCTTCCCACCCCAGGAGTCAAACCGGGGTCTCCTGCATTGCAGGTGGATTCTTTACCAACTGAGCTGTGAGGACTAGGTTATATTCAATGCTTGTCCATAGACACCAGACAAACGGCCATAAGATTTCCTAAGCTGCAAACACTGTGTTTTATTCCTGCACATTTTTACTGAGGCTTACAACCCAGTCATTTGTATTTCTACTGAAATGCAATAATGTTGGAAAGAAATGAACCAATTAAGCTTAGGTTACACAGATAGAAGAGTGAAATAGGAAGTGAAAAAGTAAGAATCAAGGATGATTCAGACTTCATCAATTGGGTGAATTGTGGTGTCACTTAGAGATGGAGAATACCAGTGTAGTGATTTGTAAACACAGCCAGTCTTTTCCATTTCTTCTCTCAGGGGTTGGCGTCTGTCACCCAGTTCTTAAGTCTTGGTTGGCCATGTGACTTGTTTTTTGCCAATAGAACATTAGCCAATGTCACACCACAGAGACCTGAAAAGTACTTGCATATTTTACTTTGCTATCTTAAGAACTTACTTAGAACACTGCTGCCATCCTGAGAACAATTCCAGAATAACCTGTACACATGGAGAGAGAACCAAGTCGGTAGCCATTCCAGCCTAAGTCTTGTGTGAAACACCCTCAGTGGCTGACCTGCCAGCTGACAGACACTTTAACCAATCCACACAGACCAGAACTATCTAGTGGGATCAAAACTGATTGCAAAACTGCAGAGCTGTGAGCTAAATTAATAGTTTTTGTTTTAAACCACAGTTACTTGTGTTAGTTATCTCTTGTGGAGCAAAGCACAGCAAAACTTAGATTGCTTATTTCAGTTTTCACGGCTCAGGAGTCAGGGCATGACTTATCTGGGTCCTCTGCTAGGGGTCTCTCAAGGTTTAAATTCTATCAATAAGGCTGTGATTTTATCTAGAAGCTGGATTGGACCCAGCAATTCCACTACTGGACATATACCCTGAGGAAAAAAAACATAATTGAAGAAGACACATACACCCAAAAATTCACGGCAGCACTATTTACAACAGCCAGAACATGGAAGCAACCTAAATGTCCATCCACAGAGGAATGGATAAAGAAGATGTGTTACACAGATACCATGGCAGATTACTCAACCATAAAAAGGAACAAAATGGAGTCATTTATAGAGAAGTGGATGGACCTCAAGACTGTAATACAGAGTGAAGTAAGTCAGAGGAGACGAATATACTTTAAGACACTCTCAGGTTGTTGGCAGAATTTGTTTCCTCATGAATGCAAGACAGAGGGCTCAGTTTCTTGCCCACTTTCGGCTGGAGGTTGCCTTCCACCACTAGAGGTTGCTCACATTCCTTGTCATGTGGACTTTGCCAACATGGCTACTTCCTTACTCAGCCAGCAAGGGGCATCTCTAGGGCAAATCTGCCAGTGGTAAGACCAAGTCCTCCATAGGTAACATCATCAAGGAAGTGACATCACATCACCCTGGCCACATTCTGTTGGTTAGGAGCAAGACACAGACCCTTCGTATACTCAGGGCAGGATATCATATTAACACAAAATCTCAAACACCCTGGATTCTGTCCACCACAAGGTCATTTATTAGACAGGAGAAGTTAACTGATACAGCCAGATAAGAAGCATGTAGTTTTCTAAAGACATTATGATTTTGTACTTAAAAGAGTAGATTCTATAGCTTGGCTGCCTGATTTTGTATCCTAGGTCTGACACTTAGCTGTGTGGCATGAGATGACCATCTGACTTCATTCCTAACTGCATAAACAATTTCTATTTTAATAATGTTTGTAGATATCTTTACCTATGGGAATTCTTATTGATAACAACCAAACAGGTTA
Source organism: Cervus canadensis (assembly GCF_019320065.1). Taxonomy (NCBI): domain Eukaryota; kingdom Metazoa; phylum Chordata; class Mammalia; order Artiodactyla; family Cervidae; genus Cervus; species Cervus canadensis. Next base: position 70,246,677 of record NC_057398.1, read on the forward strand.
CAGCCATGCTGATTCATTTTACTCATATCATAAAGAGAAAACTACACAAGATGCCATATCTATCTCAGCTTTGTACCCACTACATCTTCCCAGTAAGGAGGGAAAATTCTGTCAGCAATAACTCTGTGGAGGACAGCACACTGCAGATCTGCCTGCTTATGGTGTCATAAATATTGGAGTCGTTGAAACTAAATTAATTTGAATTTGGGATTCATGCTGCAGTGCCTTTACTGTGTTGCATAGTTGGCTAGGATGTCCCACCTGTTTTTCCACAAAACTGAAAGTAGGAAACCACCTAAATTTAGGTAGGCTTTTACCTAAACTTTCTCTTTTGTAACATCTAAAAATGCAGTGTGTGTAACAGCTAAGAGAATAAACATTCAGATGTTAACAAAGTAATTCCTTTAAACTTTACTCCTCTGTTTAAAAAGGAAAGTACAGTCTATGTGGGGTTTCCCAGGTAGCTTAGTGATAAAGAACCTGCCTGCCAGTGTAGGAGACACAGCAGACACATGTTCGAGTCCTGGGTCGGGAAGATCCCCTGGAGAAGGAAGTGTGTCTGTATACGTTCTTGTATTGTACATATTGTTTACCCATATGATTTTCAATATGTACTACCAACATGACTGGCAAGTGATATTGCAATTTGGACTGAGCACTAAGTGGCATACATTTAATAACATAAAAATAAGACATTTTATTCCTGCATTTTTATTTTTAAACTTTTGTGTAACTCAAGAGTGCATTAAAATAAACCTGACATTTCACAGCTTTAGAAGAATAATTCACTCATCACCTATGAACAAAAATTGTGAACACATAACTAGATTCTTTAAAATGAATTTTTATTGGCATATAGTTGCTTTACAATGACGTGTTTGTTTCTGCTGGGCAGCACGTTGAATTGGCTCTGCATATTCATGTATCCCCTCATTTTTGGATTTCCTTCCCGTGTAGGTCACCACAGAACACTGAGTACAGTTCCCTGAGCTCTACAGGAGGTTCTCACTACTGAGCTGTTTTATACATAATCGTGTATATGTGTCAGCCCCAGTCTCCCAACGTCCCAACCTTCCCCCACTTGGCATCCATGTGTCCCTTGTCTATGTCTGTGTCTTTCCTGGAATATTCTTTCCTGGAATATTTCATGGACAGAGGAGCCTAGCAGGGGCTACAATACATAGATCACACAATCCATAGGGTCACAAGGAGTCAGTCATGACTGAGCATGTGCACGCACGCACGCGCACACACACACACACACGCACCGTTTCTTCTAGATTCCATATATATATATATATATATATGCATGAAAACACCTATTTGTTTTTCTCGTTCTGACTTTCTTCACTCTGTGTGACAGTCTCTAGGTCTGTCTACAGCTAATTTGTTAATGGCAAGTGTGTGTGGCTTCATAACTTTAGAAATCCTTGGTTCCCTGCTCATTTTTGTATGTGGAAATCTTACATAATTCTTGATCTTGTCTGAAGCAAAATAATTTTTCTGTATTGTCTTATGCTCCTTGCTGATACATGAAAACCACTCCATACTCATTACTCTGTACTCTTAATGGTTCATTGCCATTACTTAGAATATATGTTAATAAAAAAAAAGAGTCTCTTATGAAGAATATCTGAAATTTAGCTTTTATTTAATGTGAGGGGGAAAAAAAAATTAAGCCACCTTCTTTAAGCCATTTAGACCTTTGCAAACTTGTGAGTCAAAAAAAAAAAAAAACTTGTAGAATCATTAGGGGGCTAAGATGGAAGAAAGAAAAGTCCTGAGTATTAAGCATAATGATGCACACCTGCTTTCAGTCAGCCTTTCTGCCGGCGCATCAACCATTCTGGAATACAAATTCTCCTTCTTGCACAGCTGGAATACAGTGCTGCTTTCCAGATAGTGGAAAGTCATTAAGGGCACACGAATAGACCACAACATGATTGTGGAAGACCGAACCATGAAATTTACTAAGGGGTGGGATTGTCTAAAACAGGTTTGAATTGTTCAGAACTCCTTTGCTTCAAGAGCCTGAAGTAAATACAGAAAAGATTATTTTATTGCCTCTTCAGGATTGATTTACACAAAGTAAATGTGCCTGCCTCCAAGGATGGACATTCTGCTACCAGGGGAGCAGACTTGATTTTCTGCTTATCTTTTAATGATTTCCTGCAGGCAAAAAACTGAAGCCAACATCCTGCTGACATCTGTTTATTGGTATGGGTCTTATTTAGAACCCCAGTCCTAGGTAATTATTCATTTCTTATTGGCAGTAGGATTGTGTAGATCACAATGTTTTGCAACATTTAAGCTATAATAAATAAAGGGATAAACAAAGCTCTTTTCTTAAATACTCAGTTACATAGAACACCAGGAAGACAAACCAGAGAGCTTATACTGTTTTTTGCTGGATCGTCACTCCATAGAATGCACATTTATCATTAACAAATGGAAGGCCAAGAAACTGCTAGCTTTTCCATCATACATCAGGTCAGATATTTTAGTGATCAAGGAAAAACTTCATATTGTCATTTATGCTGTTATTTAAGTCATCATGTAGGGTATTTGTTTTTATCCTTAGTAATATTTATTTTTAAGGGAGTATGACTTCACTGAAAAACAATGGCTTTTGACTTAAAAAATGTAGTTTTGAGCCTAAACCTGATCTTGGAGATATTAGGAAAAACTTAAACATTCTGAATCTCTTTATTCCTACTTTACATGGAAATAGGAATGTGGATCTCCTAAGGGCATTCAGTCACTCAGCAATGTCTGACTCTGTGACCCCATGGACTGCAGCATGCCAGGCTTCATTGTCCATCACCAACTCCTGGAACTTGCTCTAACTCATGTCCATTGAGTTGGTGATGCCATCCAACCATCTCATCCTGTGTCATCCCCTTCTCCTTCCTTCAATCTTTCCCAGCATCAGAGTCTTTTCCAATGAGTCAGTTCTTAGTATCAGGTGGCCAAAGTATTGAAACTTCATCTTCAGCATCAGTCCTTCCAGTGAATATTCAGGACTGATTTCCTTTAGGATGGACTGGTTGGATCTCCTTGCAGTCCAAGGGATTCTCAAAAGTCTTCAACACCACAGTTCAAAAGCATCAATTCTTTGGTGCTCAGCTTTCTTTATGGTCCAACTCTCATATCTATACCTGACTACTGGAAAAACCATGGCTTTGACTAGCTTTGTTGGCAAAGTAATTCTCTGCTTTTTAATATGCTGTCTAGGTTGGTCATAGCTTTTATTCCAAGGAAGAAACATCTTTTAATTTCATGGCTGCAACTGTTTATAATAGCCAGGACATGGAAGCAACCTAGATGTCCATCAGCAGATGAATGGATAAGGAAGCTGTGGTACCTATACACCATGGAATATTACTCAGCCATTAAAAAGAATTCATTTGAATCAGTTCTAATGAGATGGATGAAACTGGAGCCCATTATACAGAGTGAAGTAAGCCAGAAAGATAGAGACCAATACAGTATACTAATGCATATATATGGAATTTAGAAAGATGGTAACGATAACCCTATATACAAAACAGAAAAAGAGTCACAGATGTACAGAACAGACTTTTGGACTCTGTGGGAGAAGGCGAGGGTGGGATGTTTTGAGAGAACAGCATCAAAACATGTATACTATCAAGGGTGAAACAGATCACCAGCCCAGGTTGGATGCATGAGACAAGTGCTCAGGGCTGGTGCACTGGGAAGACCCATTGGGATCAGGTGGAGAGGGAGGTGGGAGAGGGGATCAGGATGGGGAATACATGTAAATCCATGGCTGATTCATGTCAATGTATGGCAAAAACCACTACAATATTGTAAAATAATTAGCCTCCAACTAATAAAAATAAATGGAAAAAAAATTTCATGGCTGCAGTCACCATCTGCAGTGATTTTTGGAGCCTAAGAAAATGGAGTCTGTCACTGTTTCCATTGTTTCTCCATTTATTTGTCATGAAGTAATGGGACTGGATGCCATGATCTTAGTTTTCTGAATGTTGAGTTTTAAACCAGCTTTGTCACTCTCCTCTTTCACTTTTATCAAGAGGCTCTTTAGTTCCTCTTTGCTTTCTGCCATAGGGGTAGTATCACCTGCATATCTGAGGTTAGTAATATTTCTCCCAGAAATCTTGATTCCAGCTTGTTCTTCATTCAGCCTGGCATTTTGCATGATGTACTCTGCTTAGAAGTTAAATAAACAGGGAGACGATATACAGCCTTGACATACTCCTTTCCCAATTTGGAACTAGTCCATTGTTCCATGTCTGGTTTGAATTGTTGTTTCTTGAACTTCATACAGATTTCTCAGGAGGCAGGTAAGGTGGTCTGGTATTCCTATCTCTTTAAGAATTTTCCACAGTTTGTTGTGATCCACACAGTCAGAAGCTTTAATGTAGTCAATAAAGTTATAAGGGCATAGTGGAGAATAATTTGATATCACTACCTTAATAATGCTTTATTTAATCCCTAAGCTCTTCCACTACTTGCTTTGAAGTGTTTAGTTTTAAACATAAATTGATGCTGACCAAGTGATGCTTTGCTTTGAAGGACAGGTCTAATCAATTCAGTTTAAATAGGGAGGTTGTGAGTTAACCACATAATAGAACTATTAGTCTAGCACTTACCAAAGTGAGAATTATCTGAATGGGGCCATGTTTACAGGATGCTAAAGAATATCCGGGATATCAGGACTTAATTCCCACAACCTATGAATATCACCTTATATGACAGAAAGATGGGATGATTTGTAAGGATTTTGAGATGGTACATTATGCTGGATGATACATTGCCCTAAATGCAGTCACATGTGTTCTTATAAGAAAGAAGTAGAGAGATGTGAACATAGAAGAGGAAAAGACACACAGGAAGACCATGTGTCCATGGAGGCAGGCCTGGGTGAGACGAACATAAGTCACAGAAGCTGGCATCCACCTAGAAGCTGGAAGAGGAAGCCCATCCTCCCCCGGAGCTTGCTGAGGGAGCACCATCCTGCTAACACTGAATTTCGAAGTGATGATGCCGAATTTGGACATCCTACACCCAGCACTGTGAGAGAGTGTTTTTCTTTTGTTTTACAGCAAGTTATGGTCCTCCATTACAGCAGTGTCCATGACTAGCACAGTGCTCTTGATTGCTCACAGATGAGTGGGACTGACTCCCAAACGATCCCTGGTGCAGGAGGAGAAAAACAAACAGATGCGCGTCCTGTGAGCTGGGAGACCAGGATGGAGTGTCCATACATGTGACATCTGAGGGACATGTGACATCTGAGGGACATCGCAGGTTGCACAGTGTTCACAGAAGTGACATAGAGTAGGAAAGGGGTGTTCCAAGTGTCTTACATACATGAGGTGGAAAAAGATGATTAAAAAGTCAGATAAGCACTAGTGTTAGTCGTTCAGTCGTGCCCGACCCTTTGAGACCCCATGGACTGTGTCCCGCCAAGCAAGAATACTGCAGTGGGTAGCCAGTTTCTCCAGGGGATCTTCCCAACCCATGGATTGAACCTAGGTCTCAGTTGGTATTGATTTCCAAAACACTCGTTAGTGAAAAGTAACTAGAGGAGCTTCAAAACCACATTAATTTCAGATGTGTATGTTAATAGTAGATTTTTGTTAATGGTATAACTATGGGGTGGGTATGAATGAGTCATCATATTAAATTAACTGTTGAATAGATTATATCTATTTAACTGCTTTTTGTACAGTTCATGAGCTACCCTGGTGGCTCAGTAGTAAAGAATCTGCCTGCAATGCAGGAGACACCAATTCGATCCCTGGGATGGGAGGATCCCTTGGAGAAGGAAATGGCAACCCACTCCAGTGTTCTTGCCTGGGAAATGTCATGAACAGAGGAACCTAGCAGGCTGCAGTCCATGGGGTCACAAGATTTGGGCACAATTTAGTGACTAAACTACCACCATCATAGTTCATGCATTTGAAATTTTTTCCCTGAGTTAAAGTACTAATTCAGGTATTTTGGTAAATAGAAATATTTCTAACAGAATAATACACATTAAAAATATATATAGTGGATATTTTGAATCCTAGACTATGCAGACTAGGTAAATATTGCCATTTTGATGAAAATGACTCAACCACTCTCATGTCTTTCCAGTTTTGGAGGAATTTTCTCTCAAAGAGGAAGAGTATTTGCCATGATATTGAAATATGAAGAAACATAGCCTTTAGGGAAGAGTGGAAACTGATACCAGTGTTTGTAATGTTTGACTGAGTGGCCAAGGTAATGATAGACAAAGTTGAGGTGACAGTAGTAATATTGAGAAGATCTTCTCTGGGACCCGAAGAGTTTAGGGGCAATTTACCTAGGATACAATATAGGAGAAAATCTAGTGGCAGAGTAAGCATGGAAGGCAAAGGAAGCTAAACTAGGAAGTTATTTTAGACAAGAGAAAACACAAGCCTGAGCTAAAGTAAAGCAATGCCACAAAAAGGAAATCTAACATTTAGTACATAGGATTCATTTTCAGTACCCCGTGGAATGACAAAATGAGGTAGCAAATTTATATCCTCCTTTCTTCCCTCAAATGGATTTGACAGTACTTACATCTGCAGGTTTGACTATCTCAAGTATTTAAAATGGCATTATGTTTATTTGTAATATTTAATATGCAGTAATATACAAAGGAACAGAACTCCGAATGACACCCTAATGCAGAGAAACAAAAATGAAAGCTGTTGGTATTTTCAGCAAATTTATGAGCTGTCTCCATGTTTTTCAGATAATTTTGATTCCTGCAGTAGTTAGCAGAAGTCAAAAATTGCATTTCATTATAAGGCAGTCTGGGTAAAAGGGAAATTCCTGCCACTTAAAAATTGTGTCATACTGATACACGTATAAGTGGGGACTTAAATTTTTGTGATTACTAACTCATTGTCAGTGAATATAGTTTTGTGTAAAGAAAATATAAAAAAACTTGATCCCAGACTGAAGCAGGAAAAAATAGAAAAGATGAATAGACCAATCACAACTACTGAAATTGAAACTGTGATTAAAATTTTTCCAAAAAAATCAAAATCATCAGTTGAATTCTGTCAAGCATTTAGAGAAGAGTTAACACTTATCCTTTTGAAACATTCCAAAAATTGCAGAAGAAGGAACACTCCCAAACTCATTCTGTGAGACCACCATCACCCTGATACCAAAACCAGACAAAAATACCACAAAAAAAGAAAATTACAGGCCAACATAACTGATGGGCATAGATGTAAAAATACTCAACAAAATGCTAACAAACCAAATCCAACAATACATTGAGGCATACACCATGATCAAGTGGCACTTATTTCAGGGATGCAAAGTTTCTTTAATATTGGCAAATCAATGTTATATCCCACATTAACAAATTGAGAATAAAAACTATATGCTGAGAATAAAAACTATATGCTCATCTCTAAAGATGCAGAAAAAGCTTCTGATCAAATTCAACACTTATTTATGATAATAACTCCAGAAAGTGAGGATAGAGGGAAAATACCTCAACGTAATAAAGGCCATATACATCAAACCCACAGCAAATATCCCACTCAGTGGTGAAAAGCAGAAAGCACTTGCTCTAAGATCAGAACCAAGAGAAGGAATCTCACTGTCACTATTTTTATTCCACACAATTATGGAAGTTCTAGCCATGGAAATCATAGAAGAAAAAGAAATGAAAGGTATCCAAATTGGAAAAGAAGTAAAACTGTCGCAGGTTGACATGATTCTATACATAAAAAATCCTAAAGATGCCACCAGAGCTCATCAATGACTTCAGTAAATTTGCAGAATACAAAATTAATGCACAGTAATTGACAGAAGAAGCAATTGACCTGGGAAGTTAAAAGTATTGCCTAAAAGAAGTTATGGGTAAGATACTTTGAAGAATTTAAAGTGTATTTTTCATGTGTTCCAAAAGTATTAAATAGAAGAGTTTGTTGGTTTTGGCTAATAACAACTGCTTTACCCTATGGAAAAGAATTTTAAATTTCTCAGTCAATAAAAAGTGTGCAGTTTTTCAGTTTAAAGCATTTGTATAACTATATAACTATATTCTTATACCAGCTTTGCAAATACTATATTGAAATTAGATTAGCAATTACTATATTAGAGACTTTTATACTTTTCAAGACATGGTATATATTTCAAATATTTAACTTATTGTTGTATAATCATATGATTATGTAATCATATAATGTGAGAGTATCCATAAAGTAGATCAGTATAAGTTAGGGTCAGAAACTATCTTCAGGTTTAACTCTCCAAGAGGCTAATATAAGCAACTTTCTAGTGACAGTGAAATTTGCATTAGTGGTTTTTAAGTATAAATATTAAAGAGGATAATGTCTAATATTAGGTATAAAGATTTCACAATTGAAATGGCATCTGTGGAAGAAAAGTGAGTCACCTTCTTTGAAGTCCACATTGAGAGAAATTTACATATACAGCATCCTTGCAGCCAAGACTGTCTACTTTTCTGTGT